>NW_026892678.1:837500-1335000 GCF_033815535.1 Pezoporus flaviventris | reverse complement strand
ATATCTAATAGCAATTCTGTCTGTAGGGCATGCTGGAAAGAACAGAATTTAAACACTCTATTATCATACAAAGTATGTCTTGTAGGCAGTCCTCTAATCCAGCTACTAACAAATATACTCACACACTCACATACTGTGTTTTATGTATCAAGCTCTGTAATTTGCCTATCTATTTTCAGGGTATTAACTTCACCATTAAGAATAAAAACGAAAACATAGGGGGAGAAGCTGAATCTTTTGAAACACAGTAGTTGAATGGGCTGGGAGCAGGAATGGGTAGGAAAACAGTAGAATGAAGCAAATACATCAGCTCTTCCTTGTGATCCAGGGTACTCTCTCCCTTTTGTCTAAACCTAGGAGCCAGTTGTTTCTTAGTAAATAAACTTGTAAGCATTCCCTTCATTAGGTAGTACTGTAGGATAGGTGGCCAGGAGAGATACTGGGACAAACTTGTTTGAGCAGAGGGCTAGGTACGTATACATACATGTGGTTGAAAATTCTTTGCATAGGCAAAACCCCATATGATTGATACGTACTATTTTTAACAGAGGAAGGTGACCATGACTATGACAAACTATATATCCATGGCTAAGACTGATCAAGGCCCTACGGAATGTTGTAAACAGATTGTCAGTCTGTGCTGAGCCTTGCTATTGAACACAGGAAACATCTCCATTTTTCTAAAACACATTAACTGTGAAGGCTTTGGGTCCACTGAGGATGTGCTGGCAGGGTAAGGACATAGGCAGTAGGCACTCTGGGAACTGCTGAGTTTTCAATAAATCCCAACCTGAGATTTTCCCTTGTGAACCCTGCCTGGCCCTCCCTCCACACAGAAACTTGGAGGCAGGAAAGCCCCTAAGACAAACATATTTTAGCTTTGAAATCAAGGGTTGGCATTGCTCCCTTCCTGGTTCCCCAAATGTTTCTTAATATGCAATTTTCCTTCTCTTTCACTTCCCTCCACCCAGTCCTGTTTCATTGGAACTCTTCATATATAGTAATTAACTCTGGCTTGGCCAGGCATTTGCAAGGTGGAAGGAAAGATGGAGCATATTATCTGGCAGGTAGATATTTCCCAAATCATGAAGCTTTTTTTGTAATACATATGTCACAGGGAGTAGAGGACAGACACTAGAAAAGGACAGTGACAAGTAGTATGGTCTCTTTAAATGGCTCCTAGACACTATCTTTTGCCAGTCCAAAGAGCTGTTGTTTTTTTCTTTTAACCAGAATTCACTGACCTCTCACTAAATTTGTTTATGCCATGTGATTTCCATCAGATGGATAGCGACCTTGTTTTCTTCTTCAAACCTTTTCTCTAAGTGTTGTTTCAAACTTAATTCTGTGTTGTCACATCACATGCAGCTTTTGCCAGCCGAGAAACACAGCTGGGAGGCAAAAAGCACTTGTGATGCCTCACATTCAAGAAACACTCATCTTAAATCCCTCTAAAATATTGTGCCAAATGCCATCTTTGTAAAACTCTCTGACGTCACAGAAAGGCAAAAACACCATAAGCTCTGTGTGCACAAGGAGAAGCAAACACTGGTTACCCACCTGAAGCAAATCAGAAAAGTTCTGTAAGTTGAAGTGCATTACAGATCTGCCCACTTCTATTTTTATGTGGCAATATTAATCTGTTTTCAATGGCTGTTAAAACTAAAAAACTTGGAGTAATAAGAATAGCGACAAAAAATAACTGAGAGTTTGAAAAACGCTGTATAATTCTTCACTCATTCTGTAGGCAGTCAGATTGGGTTATTTTAAAATTAGCTGTAATTTGCATAACATATTTTACTGTTATAATTTACTGTCTGTATTTATAGCCATGTCATAACAATGGAGGGTTTTCTTTTTATTTTTCCTTTTGGCTGGGGTTGACCATGTGTATGGAAACTGAGTCTAAGAAGTCATGCACAGTTTGTTCCAAAAGCACAAGCCAGATGAACAGACATAGGGCTGTCGCAAGTTTAAGCACTGTTTGATATAATAATTCCAGCTTCCAAGAATTAACCTCACTGACTCTTGTTTTTCGCTTCTTAACTAAACAAAGCAAACTTTTTGGAGTAACTGATAGTTTGAAATAGTCGACTGTGCACGCACACTCCAGTTGTAAATTAAGGCTGGCCAGAAATCTGTTCAAACACAACACTTTCATTTTTACATATTCATCCAGAAATAAAAGAAGGCACTGAATGCCAATGTTCTGCAAAAATAGTCATCTACCAGGCCTGAAAATCACTGCATACTACAAACAAAAGAAAAGGTAGTTTCACTGCATTTTGTATTTTGGGGGGATTTAAGTTCTCACAGTACGTATGATAGATCTCCTATTTAGCAAGAGTTTTGAAGTTTATATCAGCAAGTATGACTGGATAGGAATTGCCGGAACAAAATTCTCAGAGGCCATGTATGGAGGCTTCGAACTCTAAAAGCTCCACTGGGGAGACATCTCTGCCTGTCAGGACAGGAAGCATAAACATATGTTGCTGAGACAGATTAAAATAAAACACTTCTGTGTGTTCAGCATGAACCCAGCTTTTAATACACGTTTAACACATATATGCTTTATGAGTGGTGTCCCTCAGGGGTTGGTGTTGAGACCGGTCTTGTTCCACATCTTTCTTTGTGACATTGACAGTGGGATTGAGTGCAGCCTCAGCAAGTTTGCTGATGACACCAAGCTGTGTGGTTTGGTTGATATGCTGGAGGGAAGGAATGCCATCCAGAGGGACCTTGATCTGCTTGTGAGCTGGGCAGATGCCAACGTTATGAAGTTTAACCATGACAAGTGCAAGATCCTACCCTGGGTCAGGGTAATCCCTGTAGGCACAACTACAGGTTGGGCAGAGAAGAGGTTCAGAGCAGCCCTGCGGAGAAGGACTTGGGGGTGTTGGTCAATGAGAAACTTAATGTAAGCTGGCTTCAGTGTCTGCTCATAGCCCAGAAGGCCAACTGTATTCTAGGCTGCATCAAAAGAAGCGTGACCAGCAGATCAAAGGAGGTGATCCTGCCCCTCTACTCTTCTCTCGTGAGACCTCACTTGGAGTATTGTGTGCAGTTCTGGTGTCCTCAACATAAAAAGGACATGGAACTGTTGGAACAAGTCCAGAGGAGGGCCACGAGGATGATCAGGGGACTGGAGCACCTCCTGTATGAAGACAGGGTGAGAAAGTTGTGGCTGTTCAGCCTGGAGAAGAGAAGGCTGCGTGGAGACCTCATAGCAGCCTTCCAGTATCTGAAGGGAGCCTATAAGGATGCTGGGAAGGGACTCTTCATTAGGGACTTTAGTGATAGGACAAGGGGTAATGGGTTAACACTTAAACAGGGGAAGTTTAGATTGGATATAAGCAGGAAGTTCTTTACTGCGAGAGTGGTGAGGTACTGGAATGGGTTGCCCAAGGAAGTTGTGACTGCTCCATCCCTGGCGGTGTTCAAGGCCAGGTTGGACAGAGCCTTGGGTGACATGGTTTAGTGTGAGGTGTCCCTGCCCATGGCAGGGAGATTGGAACTACATGATCTTAAGGTCCTTTCCAACCCTAACTATTCTATGATTCTGTGCTTATTAGCTTTTCCATAGTTTGCTGTTCTTCAGCATTCTACTACCTGCCTACAAAACATGTTCAAGGAAAAATGTGAAAATGTTCCTGAGAAGTTTTTGTTACATCTTTTCTCTGTTTTTCTTAGAAGTAAAGTTGAGAAAGCTTAAGTGATGCAAGTGTGAAGCTAGCAGGTTGATCTGCCCAACAGCAAAAGTAGACAGCAGGGTTGTTTCCTATGGAGAGAAACATTCAGGAGGCAGCCAGTCTTTCAGACTGTCTGATAAACACAGATCTTTGGTCTCATACTTCTTTGTTCCCTGTTGCCTTGATCATTCAGGAAACAGATAGAGAATATGAAATAAAAGCAGACAGAATGACAAACTGAGATAAATACGTAGAACATTCCTGTTTGGTCAGGCTTTGCCAGTATCTGACCAATTAACACTGATCCCTCTGATAGCGCTAATATTTGTGTGGTATGATTACTGGTTCTGTGTCATTTGGCGGACTGACAATAGCATAGGTGTGCTAGGGGGGGAAAAAAAAACAACAAAAAAACCAACACCTGAGCAAACCTTCCCAACAGCCAAGTGTGTCAGACTGGCTGTTGTGTTAACACAGACATGCTACTGCCTAAAATTGTCCTGCTCACAGTTAGCTTTGATGTTTTTTCATGACATTGTACTTCTATGAAGACATGCTCTTTGTTCTCTAAAGTCCGCCTATTTTGGAAGAAGTCAGATTTGCTCTGGCAGATAAGCCCTTTGAAACCAGATGAACAAGGCTGCTTGCAGGTCATCATCCTGCTGTGTTAGATGATTATTTACATGTACTAAGGTATATATGTTTTTGTGGAAGTAGTCAAGCAGGGGAGGAGATGATGGCCACCTCTAAGTCCTGCTTCACTACTGTTTTCTTACCTGAGTTATGTGGGGAGAGACTTTAAGTAATTCCTAAAGTGCAATTCAAATATTGGGCCAATGGCCAACATCCTTCCTAGCTCCCTGGCTGACACACCTCACCGCCACCCCCCCCAGTAAATAAATAACAAACCAAAACACAATATACCTTTTCATACCAAGAGATAATTGGGTAAAATCTTAAAAAAAAAACACAAACAAACAAACCCAGGAAAAGTGCACCCCCCAAAAAAAACCCCAAACCAAACCAAAACCAAAACAAAACCCAACCAAACAAAACCCCAACAACAAAAGCCAAGCACGCAGCACCCTGCCAAGTTTGTAGAAGCCCAGCTAGGCATTAGTCAGTGGATGCAGTGCAGCAGGTACCAGACCTTTCTAAGAACCTGGTGTCTCCTATGATACAGTTGTCGTGTGCAAAACTCCCTTGGGATGATATTACCAGGTGTGGTGACATGACAGTGTCTGGACCACCAAGCTGCTCTGTCACTCTCCTACTTCAGCTGGACATGGGAGAAAAATAAGATGAAAACGTCATGGGTTGAGATAAAGACATCACCATCACAGACAAAACAGATTCAAATTAGGAAATTTATCAAAAGTTTAGCAGTCAGATCAGAGTAGAACAAAACCAAATCTTGAAACACCTTCCCCTAACCCCTTACATCTTCTTGGGCTCAACTTTACATATCTCCACCTCTTACCCCTGAGCTGTGCATGTGGATGGGAAATGCAGGTGGATGGAAAATGGGGATTTCCATCAGTTCATCACATGTTGTCTCTGCTGCTCCTTCCTGCTCACACTCCTTTCCTGCCCCAGTGTGGCACCCTCCCATGGGAGGGAGACAGTATTCCATTAGCTTCCCTTTTGTGGGTCCTTTCTAAGGACTTCAGCTCTCCACAAACTGCTCCAGCGTGGATCCCTTTCAAGGGGTGTAGTCCAAGACCAGACTGCTTCAGCGTGGGTCCCCCAGATTCCTCCATACTCAGAGTGATTTCTAGACATTATACCTTGATGTAATTCAGGATGAAACCTTCTCACTGCAACTGTGTTAATGGGCTTATAAAATTCAGTTTAGGTTTTGGGTTGGAGCCTTCTGTGAAATACAGTGTCTGGGGCACTAAACTGGTAACACTGATCAATCTTGCAGATTTTGATTTGATCTGACTCCTGAACAGTCAAGCAAAGAACAACAGGTGACATTAAGTCAAATGTGACCACTTCATCATTATTTTGGACAGCACACATACTGGCCGGGAAGGATATTCAGAAATTGGGGGTGCCTGGGAGAAGGAATAGTACAGTGTGTCAGTTCTGCATTGTGATGTGGGACACACTAGAAGATCTAAGGAGGTCATGTTTAAAAATAGAATAATAAAATTAGTACAGTGCTGTCTACCCTGAGGGGCTGACATGACCTGACTTGATGAAGCTGCACATGCAGAATGGCTTTTATTTTTAGGGCACTCTATCTGAGATTACAATGACTCTGCTGATAGTGAAGCAGTGGGTATAGTTTGTCTTGATGGCTAGCACTTATGCTTGAAAAGAACAAAATAGGGTATTTAAATTGTCAGGCCTTTATTGTTTCATTAGATTGTGGTACTTTTTACACAAAAGGAGCAAGGTAGCTGCTGAAAGAAAGAATGATGATCAGCAATTCTAGAAGGGCACAAAGGTGCTGCAGGAGCTACTCTTTCTTTGTTTCTTCCCAGTTCACCTCTGACACAAGGAGAATTTAATTTTTTAACATAATGATTGTTACTAAAATCAGCTTGAAGAATTTCATGGAAACTGTGGTGTATATCGTCCATACTTTTAGATAGAGATGAAACTAAAAAAAAAAAGTTCATGTGTCTGAATTTGGCTTTTGCGTCTCCAACTTCCAATTTATTGATGATAATGATGACTTGCATTTCTAAATGTCTCTTTTATCCTGCAGGATCCCAAAATGTTTTTAGAGACATAATATATATCCATGAATCACCTCACCTATCATGTGAAGTTTAGCCATTACTGGGGTATGAACTGTGTGACTGTGCAAAGCAACACAAGAAAAAAGCTTGAGCTAGAAAATAAAGAACACTAATAATATTCAAATGAAATTAATACAGAGCACTCACACATCTGAGAGCCCTAATAACACAGGCAATAACTGAGTGGTGGCAGCAGTGGTGACCATCAAAGGTCTGAATTTACATACTGTCAGAAAGGGTAGTTTTAGGCAGCAACTGGTCTGTACATATTTCCCCCTCCGTTGCTGGAAGGTATCCTGAGACAGACAGATTTGAATCGTTCCCTCTGTAAAATAAAGAAACACAGCTAACTTTCCATGTACACAGACACTGGGATTCAGAACCTCTCCAACAAAGAGATAGTTATAGTTCATCATGAAATCTGATCCCAAAGGTAGGTGTTTTTTCTCAGTCATGTTATTCCCCCCACAGAGGGTTTTTTCTCTCAGATACAAACGGTGAAATGTGATTAATGCCTTCTCAACTCCCACTCTTGCTACCTTGGAAAAACTGAAGGGAGGACTTTTCACAGATGTCCTTTTTTTTTATCCCCTGGAAGGAGGATGGCAGTCGTTTGGCTGCTTCTCCTGTGTGGGCTGTGCTTCTCTGCCTTTTAAGATGAGTTAGCTGATTTATTTTGCATTCCATTTTTTAATTAGCTCTCTTTAAGTAGGGAGGTATCTTCTCAGTCCAGTTTCACTCTTTGTGAAGTCTTAGTGCATGCAGACATATCCACAGCTGAGTTATGCAAGATTGAGAGATTCATCTATACTTGAAGGCTTGAATACATTGTTATGACAGTGTAAACTGGTTAAAACTAACCCTAGCATTCATCCTACACATGCCAGAGCTCTGGAAAACACTTGGTTGTAGACAGAAGTTTGGTTCTTTGATTATTGGAGAATAAAACTAAAATCAGTTTTCTGCTGCTTCCATGTGGTATGGTGTGTTTCCAGCCTAGTTTCAGTAGTAAGTCTCAAAAAAGACACAGGCAAAGAAAATGTTCTGCATCTGCTTTATAGAGTAAGTACAAGATCAGGGTGGAGGAGAGATGGATTGATCCTGCAGCTTTCCACCAAATACCCACTTTTCACAGAGTTAAATTCAGGGAATTTGTTGAACTCTGTTTTGTTGCTCACAATTTAAAATGATGAGATAACTGAACACAGCAAGAGGGGAGGAGTATCCTAAGGAAGGTTGGTCAAATGACTGAAGAATGATTTTGGAAGCCTCCTTTGACAGTGCTGGGCCTGGAAACCGGAATTTTCAGGAAGCTGCTGGAGAGAGCAAAGCAAATAAAAGTGAAAGACTGCTGCAGAGAGAGAAACTGTTCACATACTGCAGTGGTATTACCTGTTGCATTTGCATTTACACTGAAAGAGGGTGTAGGAAAAGAAGATGAGTTGCAAGAGTCTCTAGGTTAGTCATACAAGATACTGGGCAGGGTTAGCTTTCTATAATGAGCTTGCTACATACAAAAGCTGATGGTAGTATTTTATAGCTCCCTCCACCCAGAGGACCAAGCCACTAATTTTTGCTTTGAAGTTGAGTTGCAGTTTCTGCCAGGTGATTCATAATGATTCATTGTGTTGCCTAGACCAGTGTGATGCTCACTTACTAATTTAGAATCTTCACATCCCTTTAGATCTGCACTTTTAATGTTTAAAGTATTGCTTCTTATTAAGGTTTTAGGTTTCTGTCTAAATAGGTGTGAGCATTATGTGGTAGTCAGGTTAATCCTAGTTAACAGAATGGTTCATGTTGTGCCATGATTAGGAAATGACATTGTTACATACCTATATAGTGTGTGAATCAATCTATAGGCAGACCAAAACAGCTGATACGCTTGCAGATGCAAACACATTGAAGTTCACAAACTGGAAAAGGTTGAGACATATGGTGAGAACTTGATCTTTATCAGGTTATGCTTTTTGATGTTGTGTTCTCTCATTCTCCAGTGGCACATGGTTTGTTCTGTTTACTTCAGTAGTTTTGATTACTCATGATTTTCATACTCATTTATTTCATCTTGGACACACTCTGCTTCTGTTCTGTGGTCTGAATTCTCATGAGTTAGTTTCATATATTTCTGACAAAGTTCCTATACATTAGTCTCTACTGTCTTTGCATCTTTTTCTTTGGATATGTATCATGGGAACAATATCCATATTAAAATATCTTAATTTAGAAATCTGCAGTAGCTCTTCTACAGTAGATCTAATGTAGGTGTCAACTTCAAAGTGTGTGTGGTTTCTAGACTCTGCTGACTAGATTCTCATTGACTATAATGGGATTTGGGACAGTGAGGCTTCTGCATAGCTGTTACTCACATTTCGTTGTGTGTATGTACCTTGTGTCTTGGAGCCAAATTGCATTCTCAGGTAAATAAAGTTGAAAATTTGGGGGTTGATTGTGTTGTATAATCATAGGTATTTAGACACCCTAAACATCTCCCTGCAGTGGTATATACAACACATGATGAGGCCTGCATCCTTCTGAAAAGACAGGTGGAAGCCAAGTAGAATACAGCATCACATATGATGTGGCACCAGACATCTAAGTGGTGGTAGCTGAATCAGGGATTTGGAGCCCATTGAAATAGTCTCTACTCAGCTGGCACTCTTTCTGGAGCTAAATGCTCTTGGTCTTCACATTTAGGTCCACCATTTACAACTCCTCCAGTGGTAGAAAAAAGGGCATTATTATTTTAAAATACTTTATTCTAAGACTAAAGGCAATCAGTGTAGCAGAGTGCTGTGTTGAAGACATTGCGCAGACCATAATTTTACACAGACCATAACTCACAGCTGAATCACTCAATGGAGCCTGTCAAAATTTGAAGGCAAAAAACTCTAAACAGGTAGCTAATGAGCAATCAGCCTTGAACCTTACTTAAAGACACAAACCCTAACAAGGATTTATTATCAGGCAAAGTGGAATCACAGAAATATGTGAACTGGCTGCTTCAAGTAAGATTTTCCTCGTTGGGTGTTTTTATACTAATAATGTATTTCTTGGTGTTATCTCTCATTCAGTCACATATATAAAGTATACATGCATGAGAGTAAATGGGGTTTGGTCACTCTCCAGCAAAACCACTTGTCAAGGCACATGGCACCATTCCACATGGTGCAATGATTCCTTCTTCCTTACATGTGAATTGCACCTGCCTTTCTGTAAACCATGCCAGCTTGATCCCTGCCAGTTTAAACAAAGTTATTACTTTAATACCAACATAAATAACCAGATATAGCCATTGTGAGACACAGAACACCCTCTGCACTGTGCATTAAGGCTTTCAGAGAGTTTGGGGTTGACAAACTGCTCTGGGAAAGAGTACACCTTCTGGAGCTGCTCCATTGGGATTTCTTCCAGTATGAAATCATTCTTCAGTCAGCTTCAGTTTTCTCTTTTCCTTCTTTAAATAGTGATGAACTCCTAATTTACAGCTCCTTATATGCTGCTCTTAACTTATTGTCCTCATCTTAACTTCACTGCCTCACTTTCAGTTTATCAAAACTTTTCTTTCCTATATAGTACATTAGCCTTTTTCTCACTTTAAGTACTTCAACATGACATGCTGAAGTAGAAACAATCCTGCAGCAATTCTGCGTATTTCAAAGCATCAGCCTTAATTTTTCTGTTCTAAGTTCTTACATCTGATCTCTACTTATCTATTTGTAAAATACCATCTCTAGGGCTTGATAGAAACTGAATTTGACTCAGAATTTTGTAGCCTTGACAGATATTCATTGTTTAATGTGTACTTAGTGTTTTCTTTGACAGCTTCATTCTACTTTGAAAGCAAAATTTAAAAAAAAAATGGAGAGCATAAAAATTCAAAGTTAACCACAAGGACTGGTAAGAACTCAGGATTTTAAATATATGAAGACATAGACATTAAGTTGAAAAGTTAAAACTGGCAAATGTGCAGAAAAACATTTTGGGTGACATTACAGGAGTGCAATGTTTTTAAAACAGCACATAGCATTGAACTTAATCCTGATAGTTAATTAGATTGTGGAGATGACCTGATACCTAAACAACTGGTTATATATGCAGAAGAGAATTGCTATTCATTATTCTTTTGCTTTTTTAAAGTCAGCAGAATATATCAGTTCAAAACAGAGAAAAAAAAGAAAAAAATTCTTTGAGTTTTTAAAAAATTTGGATGAGATGGCATGTTACAATACATTCTTTTCCTTGTGGTTGTTTGTGATGAGTCTGTGTATATGCATTATATATATACACTTTTCTACACAGTGCACTGTAGTCATAGAATATTAAATCCAAAATGGTTAAAGGTAAATGAAACAAGGTCTGTTGCTTAACTATACATGCAAATTACTGTGTTCAATGTACTTTTGAAAGTCCTCTCATACAATTGCTCATCTGATAAATTTCATAAAAGTTGAGCTGAATCATAGAATCATAGAATCGTTAGGGTTGGAAAGGACCTTAAGATCATCTAGTTCCAACCCCCGTGCCGTGGGCAGGAACACCTTATGCTAAATCGTATCACCCAGCCTGAACTAGAACTCTCATGGGAATTCAGAGCAGACAATGGGACATCTTATTTTAGGATGGAAAAGGTGTTAGAAATCTATGTGATTTTTTGACAATGCATTTATTTCATTCTCTAAATTGTTGTCTTCTTCCTTCTAAGAGGTAACTAAGGACTAGCAGGGGTAGATTTTCTCTTTCTGTAATAGAAAATGAAAGAAAATGTCATGCTTCCTCTAGGGCTGGGCCACTGGAAAGAGACAAGCAAGGGACACTAGTTTATGGCAGAGAAACCAAGACAGCGAGAGATTGGATTCTTGCATCACTTAAGTGCCCCATCTCTGCCTCACCTGGCAGTGAATGCTTAGCTTTTTTCAGCCATTGAAACATTGCTGACTCTTTTGAAGCATCCAACAAGAGTCCAAGATTGTATAGCTGAAATTAATTTTGGTGTTTTTCACACTAACTTAAGATGAACTTGCCAGATTTAATATCCAGCATCCATATTTTGCTCATATTTGGTCATAGTTTTCTTTTGTTGTTCATTTATTATTTTCTGCACCAAGCTACTCATAGATTACTGAACACTTTGAGTCCAGAAGAATAAAAAATTTAAAACAGCATTGTGGTGGAATATTTATGAAAAAAAGAGACCTCTCAGCCACAGTATGCTATGCATTGCTCATTATGTTTTAGTCCAGATTTCATACCACCTCTCTTGTCAAATCAAACTGGTCTGAAAACTGCATGGTATCAAGGTTCATTGCCTTTTCAGACTGTAAGAGCTTGGCTGAAGGACTAAAACTGCACCATGCCAAATTGAAACCTTTCCCTAGGTCTTCAGCAAATAAAATTCATACTTACCTGAAAGGATTTTAGACTTAATGAGAGCTACATAAAGATCTTGAGATTTGGCTCTGAATCAACACAGAGAATTACAGGTAACAGTGATTAAGTTCCTGGTTGTCTGAATTTGTGACATTCAGTTGCTTTGGCCTCCCAATGATTCAAACTGGAAGTGAAAAAACTGCTCTTCCAATACTAAAATATTGCAAGCATAAGTTCATTTCCTGTAAGATCTATTTGCAGTTATGAAGAGGAATACGAACTGAAAAATTTTAATGCAGCTAGCAGCAGAAGTTTTGAAACACACCTACAAAATAAAGGCTGAGGCAGTAAAGCCCTGCAATAACAAAAGTAATGTTACCATGAAGAAACATCTATGTTAACGTAAATAGTAATGCTTCCTCAAGTAGTAAACTCAATAGAAAAGTTTTCTTTTCCTCTCTATTAATTTTTTTTTTCTAGCAGTATCTTCTTAGCAGTGGTAAATGAAAATTCAAAAATGTGCTTGAAAGACTTCTCTGTCTACACTGTCATCTGCAGTAAGCCATTAACCAGCATATACAGTCAGCTAGGCAATGGTAATGATCAGATATGGTGATCTTATCACCCACTTGTGAACATATCATATGGATGTGACATCAATCTGCAAAACAGATTAGATAAGCTTCATTTTTTTTCCTAGCTTGGTTCTTAAAAATTAAAGAAATCAAGCTGAAATTAAAAACAAACCAGCAAAGAGTCCAGACTAAAACATCTAACTGCCCCATGATAAAGACTCCCCTTCATGAACTTTTATTCTTCATGTTTCTTCAAATACTTTTTGATTGTATTGGGCAAGAAAAACTAAATATTATCTCTTTGGAAGGAAAAAAAGGTAAGCACATAGCTCCAAAAGATGCTATTTTACTGGATTATTGCATACAGTGTTGCTGAGGTGTACTTCTAGTGTATTATTGTTAAACATAAAACTGTCCTAAATAACAATTAAGAAAAAACCTGATGTGTGTAGACCACAAACAGAATTCCACACAGAAGAAGCTCCCAAAATATGATCTGTCCCAGGTCTGACAGTATGGTTCTGATTTTCAGAATTTTCTAATGTTAAGCCTCAGGTAAACAATATTTTTCTTTCCTACCTATTCATTCATGCACCCTGAAACTCTCTGGTATTCAGGTATCATCACTCCATTTGAAAGCTTCTTGTGGTTGAATATTTAAGTGCTCAGAGACCTGAAAGGTATTTAAATGTTGTAATGATTCTTTATAATTAGATTTATTATTTTTAATCAAAGATGTAAAGCAGTATTCCTTGCTCTCAATGAAGCTTCTGTTGAGACAGCAAATGTGCAAACGCAACTGAATTTGCTTTTACTCATTAGAAGCTCTGCATCTCACTTGAGTAGTTCTTATTATTCCCTAACATTCTTCTTGGTGAATTACTATTTTTAGGGATTATTACACACCTACCTACCTACACACACACACGCACACACACACATTTCTGTGTATGAATAACTAGCAAAAAATTCAGCTAAGAAGAATGTCAGCAGAGCAGCAATGTGACTGTGTAACATGAAGAAAATGATCTTTAAGCAAGGAAAAACAGTGAGGAAAATGCTGGCAACAAGAGCAACATGATTGTTTTGAGAAATTTGGAGCATCTTCTAGCCACTGAATTTGCAAGATTCAACACCAGTAACAAGGAATGCAGCAAAAGCAGGATATTAGAATGCAAAATTCCTGTTTCTTTTAGAGCTGTTATAGACTCAGTAAGCGTCTTTCCCAAAACATTTATTTTAGCTAAAATGAATTTGTCAGTTTCAGAAACCAGTTTCCAGCTCCAGATGAAAAATAATCTTGTTTTGATTTATGTATTTAATATTTCACACTGAAAATGTAAAACTGCAGCAGTTATTTTGTAATGACTGGAATCAGGAAATATTTGGGTACTTTATTATATTTATTATTTTGTTTTATAAAACTATAAATCAACATTATTGAAAATTAAATGTATGTGTAGGTATAATGATGTTTTACATATGACTTTTGAAGTTATGATGTTTACCTGAATTATTCATGGGAACCTTAGATTTTCCTTTGACTTAATCAAATTAATAAAATAATTCCACTTCTGCAACCTATTAATGCACTGCAGGAAGAAAGCAGCAGTAATGAATTTCTCTTTACTATGTTGTTTTATTTTGTTTTGTGTAGGATTGTATACAAACAAAGGAAAATGCAGTAATCATAAGGACTTTATACTTTCCTTTGTAGTAGAAAACAATCATAGGGCTATTGTTCAGTATCTGTCACTGGTCATGTTATAAGTTCTATAGTTTAGGAATTATTTCAGCTGTGAAAATTCATCTGGACAGAAACTGCAATGGAGGTCTCAGACCAAGAGAAATTTTAAAATTTTTAAAATCAACTGATAAAATCCCCATTCATTTACAAATGTCATTAGCAATCTACGAGAGTAGCTTGGTTGTTTCAAGTGTTCCACTGCTCTTTTTTTTTTCTTTTCCTTTTTTTATTATTTTTGTTTGTTTGTTTGTTTTTTGTTTGTTTTTTGTTTTGTTTTGTTTTAAATTGTGGGAGTGTTTTACTGTCTTAGTAAAGAAGCAATATGAGCTACAAAACCAGCTCATCCTGTGCTGTCCCAGACTTAAGTACAATATTGCCAATATGTTTTCAAATCTGGCCTGAAACACTGAGGCCATTCCAGTGATAAGTTTCTTATACTTAAGTGCTCAGATGTTATTTTTCTTCCCTGTACATTCTACACTGAAGTTAGATCAAATCTGCAACTCTTTAAAATGGACCTCTAAAAATCTCTGCAGACGGAACTTTGCTGCATTGCCTCTTTCATATGTTATCCTGCAAAAGAAAGCCATACCCAGGAGTGCATCACATGATATTTTGAGCCTATTTTAATTTAAAAAAGATGGTAGTCTACATTTGGGTATTCTATATTTTAAAAATTACTAATACAACGAAAAGGATCACAAGTATGATTAGAGGCAAAATTTAAAAAAAAAAAAAGTGTCCCATGTTAAACTTCAAAGTTTACACTTTGGCTCCAGGACCCGTATTTACCTGAATATGAGAGCTGCTGGGGATTTAAATACTGGAAAAAAACAGACTGCTCATTTAGATGCTTTAGATTCAGTTTTGCAACCACACTGAGAAAACTGGGCTGAGCAAGAAATGGATTCTCCAAATACCTTCCTGTGCTCTAATTGGCTTCAGTAGAAGAGAAATTATTCCTCAGAGTCATTTTGTCAGCTCTCCTTCATCACATTATCAATTGCACTCAAATGTAAGGTTCCTTTTGGCACAAAATCTGTACTGCAATCTCTCAGCCGATAATTAAACTTGCATTTCCAAAAAATTTCCACTAGTTGCAGCATGTTTTGTAGTTTTAAGGGACTTATTTCAACTTCTGATCTTGTCGTGGCTGCTGGAAAACATAAGGAAATGGATGATTAGCTACAGTCTTCCCAGTAATTTAAAAGTATTGATGAACACTAGCTCAAGCTTAGTGAGTATTAGAGGAAGAGTAATATATTGAAAACTTGACTGTTACTTTCAGTGTAGACATAGACATAAGTCTTCTAGTCTAGCTGTTGCCTGTCTTTTTACATAAATCAAGTTTCTAATACTTAAAAAGTTTTTGTATTTCTGTGCAAAAAAGAAATTTTAACAATATATTTACAGCAGCCTATGTAATCCACCTCTACAACCCTCCTGTGGAATCTTGAAAGGGAATGCTGACAAGCACAAGTTAGTCTAGGTTTGCTGGGATATGGGCAAAACTGAGTTCTGGAGAGGTACAATGCGTAAGGGTCAGTCTCTGGACGAACACATGGTCCTGGAGTCCAGTGATGGAGAAACAGCTTCACTAGCACTAGTGAAGAAGGCAAGAGCCTGTGCCTTTCATTGGTTTATCTTGCCTCTGCTGGCAATATTCTGCCTAAAAAAACTTAATTTGCCTGCACTTTTTTTCATTCTTCATTGAAAGCGAAACACTTCTCTGTCTTGTGGAATAGCTGTCATTACCAAATGATACTCTTGAGACCCAGAATTCAGAGACAATTTGGGATTAAACGCCTAATCTGATACGAATACAAAATACAATTCAAAAGCCAGGGACTTAATGTTAACAGAAAATCTTATGTGTCAGATTTTATTTCTGGGTATCAAGATTAGAAAATCTTGATTGCCAGGATGAGGTAAAGAAGATACTCTTATGGGGGAGATACTCTGACAGCTGCCTGCCTCTGACGTTTCTGATGTTGACCACTGCTGGAGACAGAATACAGGGGTAGATGGACCACATATCAATTTTTTGTGTGAAAGTTCCTAAATTTTTCTGATATGACAGAGGAAAATTTAATTATCTAAATACAGCTGTATCTGAATAGCTAAGTCTTCAGCATAAAATAAAAATGTACTTTCATACAGTTCTTTGAACCACACTTTTTGCCCTTTTTCTTCTCCTAAATACAATGAGATAAATAAACCCATTTGGTTAACTATTACTACTAGTCACTGTTACAATGGAAGAATTATTTGTCAGTGACATCCCCTGAAGTAAGATCATGGGTGGAGTCCTTCTGTGTATTGTAGTGCTAGTGTTATCATAATAATAATGTCACAGAATATTTTCCTATTGATGAGTTGAAGACATATTTCTATGCATTCTAGTACTAAGTCTTTGCTTTCTCTCTCAAAACCAGGTAATTGGATGACTTGTAAATGGCTTCTGGAATTAGCATTTTCGAAGTAAGGGCATTTCATACGTTCATTCTGTAGAAAAAAATGCCAACCAACCAAAGAACAAAGCAAAAAAAAAAGTACAAATGAATGTTAAATTCCTTTAAAGTGCTTGATGAAGAAACAAAGTGAGGAAACTCCTAATTGCCTCTTTCAGCTAGTCCAAGCATGCTTTGATATTACAGCATGCAGATTGCATTAAGCATGGTTCCAAGATTTCAGACTACATGGAGGGAGTCTCAGGATCTTTGGGTGTACATATGCTTTACAAGCAAATGTTGAGCAGCTTTGTTGTCATTTTAGGCCCCTGTTATAGCAAGGAAAATATTTTTAAGTACACACTGAAATAGAATGACTAACTGTAAATGCTTCAAGTGGCTTTTTTTTTTTTAAATTATTTTGTGCACAGAATAGTCTTCTAGTTTGATTTTAATGTAGGTGACAGAACAACAGGGTTTGCATGGCTGTGCTGCCTTTAGGCTCATGGAAGAAAAATTTCAGAACAGGGTTTGGAGGCTGGGGTTCTGCTATGCACCTTGTTCATTCACGTTCCTGAAAGATTGCATTCTGCAACTATATGGCTGATTTTCTCCCTAGATGTTTTCCCTGCTGAATACTGACCTGTGACAGCTATCCAAATTTGCAGTACAAGTGAATGGAGAATGTTACTCCTGCTACTAGCCTTTACCCTACATTGTGGAGTTCAGATGAGACAGAGAACTTGCTACTGACTTTCTGAACTAGCTAATTTTAACTCTTTAAATATCCAAAGAGGAAAATGCATGTGAATTTCTCAAAAAGCAGGCCATTCTTTTTGACTGAAACTCAGGATAACTGCCAGCCATGGAAGTGGCACTAAGGGAGGCAAATTTAACTGCAGCCTAGGTGAGAGGTGAAGTGTGTAGGGTCTCAACAAATCCCCTAATCAATAACCCTAATCATGAGTTATCCATGCCTCCATTTGCTTGTTCTTCATTATTTTCATTATGTGCCCTAGTCCCATGGCAGTAGGATAATGATATCCTTGTATTGGATTGACTGGTGCAAGGGAAGCATGAGAGAGCATCTAAAAATGCTCTTAATCAGAGATTTAAGACAGAAAAACTCTGAACTTCTACTGCTTCTTGCAGTCTTCCTGTCAGCAGAACATTAGAAAGAGATCTTTTCATGAGGATACTCTGGTGCACAGCAGTGTCTCTTCTCGCACATTAGATAGATTTTAATGAAGTTGGCCTGCTGCAGCAATGTAACCACATACCTGGTTTAGTATGAACCAGATAAATACAATTATAGCAGATTTCAAACACTTATTTTCCCCTACCAGAGATACATATTTTTTAAGCAAAATGCTAGAGTATGGAGAAATCTATCTTAAGCCATGCCAAACAATACCAAGAAGAAAAATGTAATAGCTATCAAGTAAAATGTTGCACAATGAATTATTCTTGTCTTTCAAGCCAATCTGACTCCCTCCATTTCATCTCATATTCATGTGGTGCTGAACTTTTGGGCCTGATTTTTAGTTTCCTCCAATCACAGTAAGCACATGGTGATTTAAGCCAGAACATCTGGTTTTCTTGGTCTATATAATTTAGTCAGCAAACAATTGATACTGAATCATCTTCTCTAAGAAATCAATGGATTTAGGAAAAGTCAGGGCAGAGCGGTATGGCAGCTCTTAGAAAAGTATTTCTTAAACTGGTAGAGACAATTTGCTAGCTGATACACCTCCACTGAAGAAAGATGCAGTGTTATTGATTGAAGTCCAAGAATATTAAAAAGTCCAAGTATATTAATGTCCCCAACATAGAATGTCAGGGCCACAAGGATGACTGTGGGGCTGGAGCACCTCCCATGCAAAGGCAGACTAAGAAAATTGGGTCTGTTCATCCTGGAGAAGAGAAGGCTGCATGGAGACCTCATGGCAGCCTTCTGGTATGTGAAGAGGGCCTACAAGGATGCTGGAAGGGAACTCCTCATCAGGGACAGTAATGATAGAACAAGTAATGGGTTCTATCTAACAAGTAATGGGTTTGAACTTACACAGGGAAAGTTCAAGTTAGATATAAGGAATAAGCTCTTTACCGTGAGGATGGTGAGGTACTGGAACAGGAAGTTCGAAGTTGTTCAAAGAACTGCATGAAAGTGCATCTTTGTTTTATGTCCAAGGAAGCTGTGAATACGCCGTCCCTGCCAGTGCTCAAGGCGAGGTTGGACAGAGCCTTGAGCAGCCTTGTCTAGTGGAAGGTGTCCCTTGCCTATGGGACTAAATGATCTTAAGGTCTTTTACAATCCATACCGTTCTATGATTCTATGATTCTATAATATACTTGACTGGATCTTTTGTAAATTTCACTGCTCTTTTGTTTCACTTTAACCTTAGGAAGATATACAAAAAATACTCTTTTCAGGGACATTGTTTGTTCCCTAAGGGTACAAAGAGAAAGCCTTCTTCTTTAACCTGACTGTGTATTTCCAGAGGGGTATATTTTCATCTGCTCTGCCAGATTAAATTACTGACAGTCCGTTATATTATTAAGAAATAATCAAATGCCTCAAGTAAAAGCTTGACTGTGTTTATTGCCTTCTGAGTTCAGTAAACGTGGTTTATTTATGTCATGTACAAAAATATTTGGTCAATAAGTAACTGCTAAATAATTCTTTAGGAACAAGTAACACCTCCAACTGTTTGTTTTCCAAAGCCAGGCTGTTTTACTTACTTCTGGAGTTGGTGCCAGGAAAGGCAGGCTGATCAGGAGAATGGGTGGGTGCATGGCATTAATAGTAACAGGCTGTCAGAACTGATTCACCTTTGTCAAATCTGTATTTGTTCATGTAGGGCAAGGTATTGGCTCTTTATTTTAAAATATATGGTGAGAAATGGCAGGGAACAAAATCTTCCTTTCTCTTTGTTCTCTTTATATATTTTTTTTTTCTTTTACAGGTTTGAGCTGCAGTGGACTGGCAAGGCAGATACAACTATGCAGCCTGTAAGACTCAGGGCTGCTGCAGAAGGAGGAGAGAGGAGTCCTGTTTTTCCTTCATTTAGATTCGCTGCATGTTTACCAAGGTGAAAGGATTAGTGCCTTGGAGATCATTTGCTTTCATAAGCTTTAAACTAGAGTAGAAAAAGTTTCATGTCTTGACTCTCTTCCAACAACTTTCTCTCTCAGCAAGGCATATAGGAGCAAGCTGAGACATATTGATTGCCAGCAGGCTCTTCCAACAAAATTGCCCTGTCTGGATCAGTTAAACTGGGTGGGAAGAGATAACTTCTGCCGGTTTTCTCCCATCATCACTCCTAGTATGTGGTGAAACACCCAGGGCATTCTTTAGTGTTTTATAATCAAGACTAAATGCCCCAAATTTCTCTATCCAAATAATGTCAAAACTCCAGCCTCAATGTAGCCATACTACACATAGCTTGTAGCCTGTTTGTGTTTTATACAGACTTGCTGTGAAATATCGATTATTTTCCTGTTTCATAGATGAAAAAGGGTTTAAAACCAGACAGGAAATAGGAACTTTTATTTTCATATTTTCCTTATTTAAAACAAATGTTAAGGTTAAGTAATGATATTTAAAACTTTGCTTTCCTGAAATATACTTCTGGTGGGATGTCCCTGTGGTTTGTGTTATCAAAATCAATGAAAAAAAACACAAAACAACAAACCCAAATCACAAAAACTATCTGACTCATGAAACTAACTCCATCCAGAGCACACTGAACCCCAGAGCAGCAAACTTAAAACTAGCTAAATTTAACCAGATTGCTTTCTGTAACGTTTTCAGAAAATTAACAGAATATTTTTTCATCATGATAATTTTAAAGCAACAGTCAGTAATGAGGATTTATTTACTGATTTGGAGCAAAATACCATGGAGGCATTTAAGAGACAATAAGAGGAATCTCCTGCTTTACTAGGGAATAATCCAATTTCCAGTTCCAAAGTGGATTAACTACCAGTATGAAGGTCAGATATTTCACCTAAGCAAGGTTGCTCAATCACTGCTGAGGAAATCAAAGCCACCTTTCTGGTTTTGATACTGAAGGAAATCTGAGCTGCCTTTCTGATCTTGGCACTGCATAAGGGCTCAAATTCTTATTAAAAGCAAGTTTAAGATTCCTTGCAATCAGCTTGCTCATTGCATTTAAAATGCTCAATTATAAAACTAATTTGTTTTTTCATCCACTGTGGCAGAGGAAAAACCCCAAGACAAGGGATCTGGAGCAAGGAACAACTTTATAAAAAAAATCCATTGCAGAGTGCTGTTCATTAGGCAGTTTGGTCTTGGCAGCAGGGAGATAGGAGTTTCCAAGTCCTGATTACAATTTTGCCACTAACTTGCTGCATGCCTCGAGCAAGTCATTGCCTCTCTGCTGCTCTTTGTGTCTCTCTAGAATAACAATAACAATGCTTAACTGTCCCTCTATGATGTTAAGGAGATTAATTAAATGCTGTATTAATCTGTTGGAATGACTCAATCTGACCAGGTCTCTCATATACCAACAGTCCCATATCACTACCTGATTCAAACCTGGAGAAGTATACTGAAAAATCTTGATCTCTGTAAGAGACCTGTGCTACGATCTGGTAGCTTCTCACAGGGTTGGAGGATACCTGCCTCCTACTTTCTAGAGTAAAGGAAAGAGAATATTGTAGAAATTAATGAAAATTATTTTTCTAATTAATTCTATAATAATGATGGAGCACCTTTTCCTATGAGTACATTCATGAGCTGGAGATTGCTCAAAGACAGAATTTGAATGGTATCCTCTTTCCTGTTTTATTCCTTATTTGTTATCTTTTTCGTGAATTCTGGTTTAAATGTGATCATGGGAGAGCTTCCTCAGCTTGCCAGGTCAAAGAGTATTGACTTTTTGTCTAGTATGTAGTTTAGCTTCTTTGTTACTGTAGAAACCCAGAATTAGCCTAGTGTAGAAAGATTCTTCCAAAAGCCCATGTAAATTACATTAATGCTGAGCAAGACTAATGTAGCTAGGATAAAGCACATTACTGTAGACAAAATATGGTTTTATTTACAATTACTCATTGTGAAGACCTCCCCCACCATTTAATTCTAACTGGATTTCTGTGTATCAGTTCTGCATTCTGAATAGAGAAATACAATAGGGATTACATTATTGTTTTATGTATAAGAATAGGTACTAGAGTCAGCAGATATTTAAATCCAGGGAGATGTATTCTTTACAGAGGAGTTAGATGCTGCAAATACTTCTTTAATTTCTCTTAAGAAGATGTTTAATGGAAACTTCATGCTGACAATTATTTGCATCATGGTGTAAAATCTGCTAAACACATTAGTGGTTTAAATGTCACTAATTTATTACAAAAGTGGGAATAGTGTTGAAATTTCAGGATACTGGATTATCCAGAGTTATTCAGCAAATATTGAAGCATAGCCCTCTATTTAAACCTCTATATTTTTTTCTTCAGTGACTGTGAAGGTGGTCTTTACTCTGTAAATCAATATGCTCTGGTTTTGTTGATTCCACAGTTAGAAGAATGAAACACAAGCCGTGAATTTACCCTATTCATCTTAATGGGGTGTTAATGACTTCAAAGGCTGGTTGTGACCATTTAAATGTGAATGCTATTAATCAACAGGATAAAACACAAACACCCAGCTTAAGTCGTGGAAATGTAATTGCACAGGGCAGAGGGGTCCAATATTGGTTGCTAAATAAAGATGCATGCTTAGAGATAGAAAAAGGGGAGAGCTGGCAACCCCTGCATCTCTGCTTTGACAAAATTAAGAGGAAAGCTAATGCTTCTCTGAGGTTCTAGAAATCTATTTCTACCACAATCACAAACTAGGTAGTCTGCAGGAAATGATTAACTCTCAGCAGTGCTGTCATTTTGATTATTGCTACAAGACTGCAACATACAATATTAGATTTCTTTCCAAACAGTTCTCCTGTGTACTATGATTGTAAAGTTCATTTTAATACCTGCCTTCCCCAGAGCCCTCCTTTTTGGATTGGTAAGGGAGCCTTTGCCACACATTATGTGTGTGGTAAATTTTTATGCCATACAGTCTCAGCCACTCCAACCTGTACTACAGCTTGCAACACCATATGATGTGGGAGAAGGGGCTGGTGCTGATATATTCTCTTTGTGAATTTGGATATGCAGGGTGTACCAACCCTTAATTTTCAAAGGCAGCAGTATCTGGAAAGTTTTGAGGAGGGCAACAGAAGTCAGCGACTATGCTGTCATGGTTGCTTAATGCATTTATTGGGACTATTCCATTCTCTTTTGTGGTCCCTGCTCCTGAACTTACTTCTTGGGCTGTCCCTGCTTTAAAAGGGCCCATTCTTCTGTGACACTGTTCACTGGCACAGAGAGGAGAGAGCTAACTGGTCATGGTGAGCTCCACAATTACATGATTAATAAAAATAACTATACTTTTCATCCTTCTTTTTCCTGCCTATACTCCTTTTTTGTGTAAGCTTGGTTGAATCATGCAACTATTTCAACTTTGTTTTTCTTTAAGCATTAACACATCTGTCACAGTTTCAATAGTCTTCAGAAACACAGGCTTTTTAAAGGAACAGGATTGAAATTTGTATAATCTGTGAGTGGTAAAGTGTGTATTCTGCTTGCAATTTAGGAAAAAAGAGCAAGAAAAAGCAGAATCACTTACTCTGCACAGATTATAAGGCAGGGTTGTTACATGAAGTGAGGCTAGTAGAGTAGGGTAGACCAATGCCCCACTTTATAGTCCTCACAGGTTTGTTTGAAAGTGAGATAATCCGCTGCAATGCAGAGCCATGAGCCTTCTGCAGCAACAGTTCCTACCTTTTCCTTTTCTTTTTTTTTCATGGACAGGATTTACTTTGCGAACTCTCTCTGCCTGAGCTCCTCAGATCACAGCGTAGCTGGCCTATACACAACTGCCCTCACCATGGGCACTCAGAGCCTCTGCTCCTCTCTCTGATTACTTGTGCACCCTGTCTAGTGGGTGCCCTCTCAGTTCCCCTCTATTCCCTTACCCGGGCTTTTCCTCAGCCTCTGGATGAGGTTTCTAACACCAGTTTTACCAAGACACTTCCGTTTGGACATGCTTCTTGTTTCTCTTACTAATGTACCACTCCTGAACAAACACTTGGTATTATTTTTGGTCTGGAGCCAGAGGTATTGCATGAGAAATTTGCCTGAGAACTCTGGTGTCATCTTCTTCTTGCCAGGTTTCCACCACTGTCAATATTTCTCTCCATTAATGTGGAAGTCCAAAATCTATTGATATGCTTTTTTTTTTTTCATTTCTGTGAACTGAAACTCAATCTTATCAAATATTATACTAATCTGTATGTAATACTAAATAAATTTTCCATTAATGCTTCCTAAGTTGTTATATTGACCTACATAAAACTGGCAGGCAGTTCTCCCTTTTCCTTTCATTAAACGATTTGCCAAGTCCATTAGATGTTACTGTGGGGTATACTGGACATAAGCAGCATGGCTGTCAATCCATGCCAAGGCAGCTGGAGGATAGATACTATAAATTCCAGTTCAGGGATTATGTGCAAGCAATTTTTTATGACTGACTTTAGGAAGTAGGAGAAGTTATGAGAAAATTATCTATTTTGTAAAACAACAACAGCAACAACAACCAAACAAAACCAGGGAACTGAGAGAACTCAGAAATAATCCATATAAATATACACCTGCAGAGCTTTAATTAGAAGGGAAAATAATCCACAATTTAGTTCCAGAATCCATCTAGATTATGGATTCCTGCTTTTTGAGTCTTCAGCAGAGAAGGGATTTCTTGTGATTTTCTTTGGCTTTAACTTTCACTAAGGCGTGCTAACCTTAAATGTAGGTCTTCCATGGCAGGCAAGATTTAAAGGAATAATGGCATTAAGGGCATTCACATTGCCAGATATCATCAGGCTGGTAAGGCTGATATGATGCACTTCCATCAGGTTCTACTGCCTTTCCAGCCTAGCACCGCATATTCTCTCCCCATCTGTCTTCTTTGCTTCCCTCACTCACATTCCCATAGGCTTATTGAAGGAGTGGAGTGGGAATATGGTCACCTGTTCCACCTGAGCTCATCCCTGCTTGACTCTCCCAGTCATGAGGCTGCCCTGACATTCCAGGGAGGTTAATCAGCCCAACCTCAAAGCCTTTGAACTAAAGCTCTTCTACACATTAGTTCTGAATTTGGCCTTATGGTATTGTCAGGCAGCCTTAAGGTAAAGGACAGTCAAGCTTGTACAAGCTCTTGTTGAAGTATAATCAGATGGAATTTATTATTATTATTTTTCTGGCATTGCTGACATATTGGCTTTGCAAGCCTTAAAAACATCAAAGCTGACAAATGGGCAAGAAACAGCAATGCCGACAGCACCACAGAAAGGAACAGGAAACGGACAAATTAAAGAAATCATGAAGCAACTGGTACCAGCAAGCAGGTCAGCAAAACCCATTGTATCTGACAGGTTTCCTGCTTCAGCATTGTTCTAGAGAGCTTCTTGCTGCTTGCCAGGCTCAAAGTAAGGCAATTCAGTAACCCTCCACATTACTGTCTCTCTTGTCAAGGGTATGGTTTCTTGTTACTGCCTCACTGCTGAGCTGTATGCAGCTGTCAGTGTAAGCAATGGAGGCTTTCCACCTTGGGTTAGAAAACACTTGTTTCAAATGAAAACATGGAAGGAATTTCTAAAAAATGTTGATCCATTATTTTGAAATAATGTGTTAGGAGTTCAAGAAGAGCCAAAGAGCTCTATTGTAGGCCCAAACAGCAGGAAGAAATAAACACTTGTTTTAAAGTGATAAAATAAATAAGGGAGGCATAAATTGGAAATATGTTTTCCTAAATGGAACTGCTTCTTTTATTTTACAAGAAAGTGATAGAACAACAGTATTTACTTTTCATGTCAGTCTGAAGAATAATGAAAAATTGTAGTAAAGGTTAAATAATGGTTCACATTAGTGACCAGTCTCATGAGATTTACCATAAATAGAACTATCAATCACTATCATAAAATATGATCTATATGTCATGCACATATATTAAAACAGATAAAATGAAACAAGGAGTTGAATTTAAAAATGTCTACCAAAGTGCACAGGGATAAATGTCAAACCAAAGTCTTGGTGCAAGCAGTTGAGAGTTCAGAATCTGTGCTTTTTCTGATCAAGTGATATAAAAATGCCTTTAAATAGTCAAGATATCAGTATATAAGGTGGATGCTGGCAGTATTTTAAGGAATGAAAATGATCACTGTTGGAGGCTAGAGAGCTGTGATCAGCTGGGCCACCAAAAGTCCTGTCTTTAAAGAAAAGAAGAAAACTTGTGTAGAAATTATCAGCCATCTCTGATCTGTTTTAATATACATGTGAAGAGCCCTGGTTTTATATGCTGTGACTTGGTTGTGCCTAACCATATCTAACTCAGGAGGTTGACAGACAAGCCCCAGTGGCAGTTGCATGCATGACTGCAGCTTCTCTCTGCTACGAGTGCCCCTGCAGGAGAGGCATCAGGAGTGAATCTGTGCGAGACCCCTCAGCTGCAACTTCTTGGGGGCTGGTGCCTAAACCACCTTTAACTCAGTTCAAGTCGATATGCTGAGTTGTAAGCCAAAGCTGCCGAGAGTCTGGCTCATACCTGCTTCTGGTAACTCCAGCAGAAGAGCAGGGCAAACATTTGGAGGAGGGTATTAATATATAAATAATATTTTTTATATTTATTTAGTTATATTTTTCATTTATTTATGTATAAATTTATATATTTATAAATCTAGTATATAGAATAAATACATAAATTTATATAAATTTATATAAATATAAAAATTTATTTATATAAATATATATAAATATAAACCTGACAGTTCCTATGGCAAGACTGTCAGTTCCTGCAGATTAAAAAAAAACAAAATATTTCATACATATAAATAAATAAACAGACCCCGAAACCCATAATATGTTTGTCCATGGAGAAATCATCAATTAACTAGAGGCTGATGAACAAGGGTTGAAGAGAAGGTGGAAACTGAATAACAAGGCTCCACTGAGTTAAGCATACTCAGTGGCAGCTACTAGGTTTCTTCTTCCTCAGTTCTATAACACCATTTTCAGATTACAGCTGAAAGAAACTGCAAAATCAATGAACTAACGTATTTAATAAATTTATTATGAAATCATAAATATGTTGGATGAAACTTAAGGTCCCATCATTAATCTTCAAGACCACTGAAGATTTCCCTGAGAGGACCTCTCTATATTTTGGTGACATCTTTTGACAAACATGTTCTTTCAGAAACTATGAGCTCATCAGCCTCAAGGGTGAAGCTCACGGGAGGTGGAGATGGGGCTTCCTTGGCACCAAGGAAAGTGATTTGGATTTCATTATCGGAGGAAATAAGAAAGACCACAAATCTCACTGCCTTCAGAACAAAGTCTAAGGCTCACTTTTTCAACTTCACTGTTCCAAAGCTGCTGCTAAAAATACCAAGGAAGAAGAGGAAAAGGCACAATGAGAAAAAAAGAAGGAATATCAAGGGAGAGAAAATAACCTAATTGTGTCTCTAGCTGCCTGTTGACAGTAGGAAAATAATTTTGTTTCTATTGTGATTTACTCTGAATTTAGTGATAATTTGTTGTGAACTGTTTTAACAGTCGGTATGGACAATTTTATAATAATCTAAGTAGGAAATTGTGTACAGATCCATAGATTTCTTTCTTTCAGTTCCAGTGCTAAACACCCTTATCAACCAAGTAGCTGAAAGAGTGATTGGCAATTACAGATTAGCTACGTGAAAAATTACAATTTACAGCTTTATCAATGGAGACTGCAGGCACTTTTCATTGTTGGACACTTCATGATTTTTCACCTTACTGATACATTTCTGTATTACTGCCACTATAGAAGTGGCATAGGCATGGTAAGCTATGAGATGAATTCGTGAGCACTGTTGGCCTTATCATCCTGTCTCATTGTAGCAGGTTTTTATTTATTCCAAAACATTGTCTTAGTTGCTGATTTAGAGATATCTTTCAGCTTTCATCTCTCAAACTGAGAAGTTTGTTGAGCTACTATCATACCTGGCTTAATATCGAGACTTAGTTACAAAGCATCTGTAGATGCTTGGAACACACCTCCATTTCACAGTGGAGCTGGTCCAGTTACACCCGAGATAATATGATTAAACTAGGACTACATCTCAAAAGAGCATAGACCTCGCCCCCCCCCCCTGCTGTCAGTGTAGCATTATACTAGTGGTAATTATACCTGCTGAGAAGTAGGGCTGATGGGTTTGGACATGATACCACCTAGTTTGTACAGAATCACACCCTCAGCAGGTGTCTCTGGTAGGCCCTGTGCCCTGCCTCTGCAAATGTCTGCTGACATCTTTAAAAATATGGGCACCTTCCCATCCAACCCAACAGGTTCCTGAAGTTCTTTACATGTAACTTTCTACTTCTTGGCATGTGGACATGAGAAACATTCATGTTTAATGTCCTTAACTTTGCTTGCTCAGTGGCCTCTCCTCATGGCATTTCCTCATGTCAGGAAGAGATGATTCAGCTTCCAGACCTCTGTGAACTTCATCCACCTGGATTAGACTCAAAGATCCTCTCAGAAATGGAGATTCCCAGGGCAAGAATCATAGAATATCAACTTAGAAGGGGTCCCCAGGGATCATCTGGGGCAACCTTTTGAAGCAAAAGTAAAATAGGTAGAAAATTTTGGCACATTTTTTAAATTTACGTATCCCGTAATGGGGACTAACTTTGATTCTTTCTGGACATAAAGTCTTTCTGGAATAAATATGTGCTTAAAACTAGTTGGGCCAGATTTAATTTTAGACACACAGGTAGGCTTCCTTGATTTTGCATATTTGAATATGGCTTTTAGACCTTGTTGGTTATATATGGGTGAGTACAGAATAATATTAGACAACAGCGAAGACACAGCTATTCTTTACAGTGGTGACCAGTGACAGGACCAGACACAGTAAGTGCACACTGAAACACAGGAGGTTCCTCCCCAGCATCAGGAAATACTTTTTCACTGTGAGGGTGACTAAGCACTGGCACATGTTTTCTAGAGGGGTTATGCAGTTTACCTCTTCGGTGATACTCAATAGCTATCTAAACGTGGTCCTGGGCAACTCTCTCTAGCTGGGCCTGCTTAAGCAGGGGGCTTGGAGCAGATGACATCCAGAAGTCCCTTCCATCCTCAATCACCTTATGATTCTGTGAATCTATGTGTGTACATGTGTTATATAAATCCCCACATTAAAACCAGTCAATTAATTTTCTAATGGTGCAGAGGGGCCTAAGAAAACCTTTCAAGGACTGAGAGGCTAAAAAGGTGTGATTGGTCTTGGAAGAGCAAAGAGTTTGTCAAGCTTTTGGCAGCTTGACATTAACCTACTTGTCATTAACCTACTTTCTTTCTTTGAACATAACTAGTATTTCTGCATTAATAGCATTTTTCTTCTAAATGCTAGTTCTTTCTGCCAAGAATCAAGCCTTTGGTGTAAAAATCTATAGCCTTTGGAAATATGGTTTTGGTTTTGATATAAATTAAGACTGTAAGATGAAGGTAAATGTATGACGAAACTGAGGTATCTTGCCATAACCTGATTTTATTTGATATTGCTTAGAGGCATGTCTCTCATTTGCAACCAAGCTTAGGAAAGATGTATTAAATTTACTGTGGTGAAGTTCAGGAAGTTTACATAGATTTTATTAAAAGCTGCAGTTACAGAATTGTTTACCCAATGTTTAAAAAGAGATAATGTCAATCGAATATATGCATAGTTTTGCTGAATGTTGTATCTGTCTTCTTCTTAACCAGGACCCCTTAATTCCTTGTGAACTGACTTGTAATACTTCCTCTTAGGAGGAAACCATTTAGCAGACCAGAGACATGTGTTTTGGGTCTATCATCTGCCTCAGGAAAGTGGGTGGGTCTGACAGAGGTGGAGCAGATATTTGCACAGTTTCTTTTGGAAACAGCTATCTAGCAAGCAGGGAGGTGGTCAGTAAGGTATTTTTCCCAAGCACAGAACCTAACTGCCACCTTGTGCTAAGATGGAAGCTCCAGTAGCCCAGAAGACAAACTAAATTTTAGTTACAAAACATTACAGTCTAAATTGAATACAAATTTTGGAGTTACCAGAAACAGGACACTGACAGTAAATTTTATATTAATGTTTTTCTGTTTCAACACAACAGCTGTCATCTTTAAGTAAGAGCTTGTTTCTTCTGTCAGTCATGACAAATATGTTTCTTTTGTTAACAAGGATCAGCAAAAACTTTCTTTCATTATTACGTATTCTGTGTATATAGAAATTACCTTCTGAGGGTAATTAACAATGCTAATACTGCATTAATAAAGACATAAACCACAATGCTGCAATAAATATGTTTTGCTAGTTGCAGGGACACTAGCTGAAGATTGTCTCAAACAACCTTAATGCTACATATATGTTACAGCTGCAGCATTAGTAAAAGCACATTGCTAATGGGACATCTATTAATGAGATTTATAAGAACCTTAATAGGTAAATCTAAATCAATGGCAAAGAAAATTAATGCAATTCCACCTCTTTACAATTCAGTGTTATAAATATTCATAATTGTCCTGTACTCTCTTAGGTATAAGTATTTCTGAGCATATTTATATATTCAATACTTCCATCTGTTTGCAAAGAAAAATACATCCAAATATATGTTTGTCTTATGCCAATTATGGAGATATTACACCAGCTCAGTGTACAAAGATTAAATCATGTCACTTCAGTTATTGATAAAGTAGACTTTAGGCTTTATATGTATAGTAATGTGTACTTGTGCGCCAAAGTGGTATTTGTGTTATTAAAACATTTTTTCACTTGCTGCACACAGCATTACTATCTTTTCTGTTGCCTACTTTTCTTTTTCCTGTTCTTAAAGTGATGAAAATGAACTAGAAGCTTGATGTTAAAGGCATTGGAAATCAAAACAGTATCAGAAGGACAAAATATTTAATGGTTTCATGTGGTTATAATATGGTAAATTAATGTAATATTTATGGTGATAATAATATATATAATATTATGCTCATAATATGTTACAGTGTTACACAATTAAAACTGATCTAGTTTATAAATATCAGCTGAATATCTGCAGTATTGCAATCAGCTTTACTGACCTATATTTAAACTTACTATCTGCTCAAACGAAAGAGAGTGCTCACTTAATAGCTATTTCAGAGCACTGCATCTGATGGCTTGGTGTTTTCTTAAACAGCACTAGCTGAAGGGCTAATTTTAATCCCATTTTTCTCTCTGTGGAAGACCTTATGTATCAGGAAAAATAAGTGGGAATTTCCATTGTCAAGAGTGTAGCCTTGATCTAGTTCTGATCTCACTGAAGTCATTAGTAAGTAACTTTTCTTTCAAATGCATTTTTAGTGCTTTTCTTCTGTTACCAATTTCAGATTTTCTCAGAATTATGTTCTTATTTTGCAATAGGCATCTGTCTGACAATTTCACTGCAGAGGGCTTTTTCTTTCTTTCATTACTCTTTTTCCAGAAAAACTCATTTTTCGTCTGCCATTTGCTCTCCTACTTTGTGCACTTTCTCACTTTTGTCAAGGTCAGCATTCTCTGAATTCCTAATTCTCCTAAACATTGCAAAAGATGGTAGTTCACCTCTTAGGATCAGCAGCTTTGCCCTGAGAATGCTTAGCAAGATAATGCAGTAGGACACACATAATTACTTCTTTATAATTTTATTGAACTGAGAGCAAGGAATATATTGCACTGCAAAATGATAAGCTTTTTTATGGGTACTTTTTTTTTTTTTAGCTTTTTAGCCCATTAGTAGATTTAAGTCACAGCTTTTCTGAACCTCTGCAGGAAAGCTTGGTGTCTAGATGTAGAGCGAAAGATACTGTGAAGACTCTTAGCCAATGTGTGATATCCCCAGACCACTACTCCCATACATCACACATCTGCTGTAGTCTGAATAAGCTCAACAGTATGCAGATGTACACAGAAACAATTTTAATCATTTTCTTTGACTATCTTTAACTATTTCTATTAGGGTCGTTTAAGCAGCACACAGCAGCACCCATGAATCAGAAAAGAGCAAAAGGGAAAGCTGTAATGAGATACAGCAAGAAAACCCACAATCAGCAACAGCTGTTGCCCAATTAAACTCAACAGTTCACAGGTATTCACAAGAGGATACACAGTTTTACCTTTCTAAATAACCCTTATGAGAACAATACAGAATGAATTTTATTTTATTGGCCACTTTACATATTTTTAAAGCTTTAAAATTTTTATGTGTCAATAGTAACAATTTTATAAACTAAACATCTCTGTCTTTATTTTTGACATCTCAATCAAAAGAAAAAAATGTCAAAATTAATAGCTGAAGTGTCTATTCTATCACCTTTGTCTTGGCTCTTCTCAACTACATTCTCTTTTCTATTCCTATTTGTAGTTAATTCCTTTCTAAGTAGGCTTTATGACTTTTGCTTTGTGTGGATTAGTTTAGCCCTGAAAGTTCACAATCCAGATGGATCTCTGGGCATGGAAAGTGATTTAAATTGATGTGATGCCTATGTCCAGATACAGCCTGATTTTTTAAACAGCAAATTCATGAATAGTACAATCCTGTCAGACCTCTGCACATGGGCACTACTGTTGATTTAGCAAGTATGCATTGATGCTGCTTTGTGATATGCTTGTTTTGTGATTACACAGAGGACCTTGGTCTCCATGGCTGGCATTTTTATACCTTTAGGTAGCATTTTAAAACATAAAAAACAACAGCAAAAATTGGAGACAAAACTGATATTTCTGTTCCTTCTGTTAGTTCCTTTTCAGCAAAACCTTCCAAGTCATGGAATTTTCTATGGGAATAGATATGATATGAACTGATATGAAGGTCATGATATAAAATTATGGGCTTCACAACTAAGAGGTTTGCACTTGATCCACATAGCTCTGTATTTACAATTGTGTATCCTTAAAACAAAATAAACATGAAATTATTATTTGCTTCCTTTTTATAATCCAAAATTATCTTACAAAGTTCCTTGGCACTTACAGTATTTTGGCTGTCAACTAGCTGTTTAAGCCATGGCTGGAGGTTGGAAGGCCCAGGGGAGTCTTATCTCTCCAGTGTGAATGAGATGCATATGACATTGGTGCTCTAAAGGTTAAACTTGAGCTACAATGCAACAGAGCCCAGTTCTCAGATTTAATCTACAGGGAAACATTTATAATGTTCTCTGCCTCCAATTTATTTTAATAACACTTAATAATACTAGCTTGCTCTTAACCAAAGTAATGCCTTTCATGCAAAGATCTCAAAGTACTTTCTGCATAGGAATTAATTTTCAACACACCCTAACGAGAATGAGAATCAGAAATTACCTGCTTGTAATTTCTCTTTATTAACCTTACCTTTAGTCCAATATTAAGAGCTATAAAGGGCCATGAGAGTTTGTATTTTTATATGCTAAGTTTCACTAGCTCTGAACTGGGTATAGTTCTGATGTGCTTTTGTGTCTGGAAATTAGGATGGGTCTTTTTTAGAAATAATCAAAATAAAACTTAAAAGTTTGGCAACACTGAAAGAAAGTAAAAATAAACAATGAAATACCTGATAAAATAGAATGGAATCTTTTGGGTCTTAGATAGTGACTTTTTTTTTAATTTTCTTTTTTTAAATTTCAAAATAAATGCTTTTTTGAAGTCTTTCCATGCTGAGCTTCAGAAGGTTAGCTTAGTGGTAGCCCAGGTTTTAGACATGTTTTTCAGTGAAAATATTCATGTAATTCAAAACCTTTCAAAAATACAGTGCTGGGTATTTAAAATCCTGGTGTGATACATGCAGAGTACAGAGTAGTAACACTAGGATAACAAAAATGCAGCCTATTTGCAAAGGTGAAAAAACAACCTTCAAAATGTAAAAGAAAATTATTGTGGCTTCTTGTCACTTTCTTCTCTTTTTTCCTCTAATTTTTTGCCTCTAGTCACAGCAGGATAACATCTGTTCTCAGATAGTGACAGAAATTTGGCCTATAATAAATGTATACAAAAACCACTCATGTAGGGTTTGGTGTTCCCAGGTGAAATACTGTGCTTGGACAGAAAGAGTGCTTACTGTCAACATGAGGCAGATACCTGTGTGGCGTTTTGAGGTAAAATGCAAATTCCTAAAACAATTACTGTTCAGCCCCTTGGAGGGATTATTGTACCCTATTACCTGAGTAATACTAGTTGCTGCTTCTCTGCATGGTCAGGAGGAAAACAGAAGTCAGCAGACACGACATTTTTTTACTGTATCTGTGCTTATGAGTAAACTTCAGCTCTTGTCTATTGTTTAGTTCTTCAGCTTACCCTGAGCTATCTTACAGCTATTATAACTTACAACTGGACATTTTCATTTCTCTAGCTGAATCGTAGGTTTGCTTAATCCATGATGTTTTTCCCTGCATTAAAGGAGATTAAGAAAGGCCTTATTGGAAGAAAGAAGGGGTTCAGTGTTGAAATAAAGAAACAAAATGTTGAGGCATGTCATTTATCCAGCTAAATAAAATTTCCCACATCTCTTGATGTTAGCTCACTGATGATTTGTGCTATTAAAGTAATTTATTATACATATGTTCAACGCTCAAGTAGGGCCAGCAGGGAGTGTTATAATCCCCTCTCTGTTCTGCTAATGAAAGAAGAGGCTGATGAACAAGCTAGATGTTTTCAAATTTGGCAAGAACACAGACCAGGAATCCTAGAAAAGACATGCAGGGGAAAAAGGCTGAGGACAGGACAATATCGGATACAGGAACAGAAGTACCAAATTGTGCTATAGTCTCATATGGGCTGCTGGTTTCTCCATTTGCTGGTTGTTCCTGTCCATGACATTGAGCATTAATTGTTTCTGTTGTTTCATGTTGAAAATTTTCCTTTTCCCTTTTCCTTTTCCTGTTCCTTTTCCTTTCACTTTCACTTTCCCTTTCTTTTCCTCATTAATAAAATCCTAAAATGGCAAATGAAAGGCTGCGCTTTCTTCCCTGTGGATTTCTGCTTTTAAAGTATGCACTGGCACAGGATAAAACGTATGTTAGTGAAAGACACTGACCACCGCTGGAATCCCATCTAAACTTCTTCCTCTTCAACTTCTCTGCAAGGGAGTGAATTATTCTTGCTAGTGCTGTGATGAATATACTAAAAATGCACACAAGAGGATACAGTTTTCCCAAGAATAAGCAGGACCAAGTGAAAATTGGCTGTGTCCTAAAAGATGTTCTCCTGTTTCATTAAGTGTCAGGTTTTATTCAGGCCTCATTGGGAGACATTCTTTACAGCCTGTGGTGGATGAAAATGGATGATCATAACTAATGATCCCTTCTGGCCCTAAAAATCTATGAATTTACAATAATACACCAATGTTGGATACACCTGAATATATCCTTTAAAAAATGATCCAGGTCCCAAGCAGCCTCAGTAACTCCTAAGTACTTTCTTGTGCTGTTGGGTTTTACTCTTTCTTCCTCGTAATTGTTTCTTAGAAGTCTGAAAAAAAAAATAAAAATAGTCATTTCATTCCCTGCTGCTTATTTCCTTTTTGGTTTGGCAGGCATTCAGGCTTTTCTTCTGTTTGTTTTCATACGTATGCAGAGCTACAAGCACCCACACAAACAACATGTCACTTAAAATGGTAGAATGAGATTACCAAAATTAATTCAGTTGCTCTTTCTTAATACAATTGTATATTCAAGGATTGCTAAACTGAAGTGCTAAATGCAAGAATTAGGTGTCATTTGCAGCCAGAATCAGATTTTTACTTTTGTTCCTTTTCCTTACAGGGAGCATATGGATGCTAATCGAATTAGTCTCCCTGACATGGCTAAGTGTCAGTCAATCACAGGGCGTTTGCCCTTCCTTTGCTGCAAGGTTAGGAGCATGGTGATTATCTGGTGCCATCCCCATGTGCTCTGAGTAGGAAATCTTCTCAACTGGATGGGTGTTTGATACAAAATTGGTACAAAGCTTTCGGTCTGTTTTATGCTCATCTACAGCATCTTGCAGTTCTTATTACTCTGTGAACTTCAAACAGTAATAGGTACGATTTTACTCTGTGCATTCAAAATGGCATGAAAGTGTGGGCTTTTTTTCCTTCTTACATTTCAGTCCTTTGGTTCTCACAGTGGCAGTGTACTCATTTGCTTTAATATGAGCTGTGATTCTATTTGGACTACAGATCTGGTCTGTTAGTTTTTTATTATTCATGCTTTCCAGTGGACAAGTATGTAATTCAGTTGCACCACTTTTCAGTCTTCTTTTTGTTTTGTGTGTATTTACTATGAAAATATAAAACACCAAAAGCACCACTAAAAATCATGTTGTGTAATGCAGGGCATAAAGAGCAAAGTTATTCCTTGCCCCCTCACCTCCACTTTGCCTGTATTTGGAAGAAATATTGCCACTTCCAATTTAGAAATCAGAGCATGGACTGACTCTTCATAGCTGCATATAAAGGCAGTGGTGCCATGCTCTCCTGAACACTGTCATAAATCTCTCTTCTCTGTTTACCTTTCTTAAGTGACTGATTTTAGATCCTTTTAGAGTATATCCAGTGGCAAAGACTATCTTCAAGTCCTACTTAGCCCATCTCTTTGATGCTTGTAGCATAATTGAATGACTCATTTAGATGTGAATCAGATGCTATTAGCTTGTCCTTCTAGTGGAACCCCTTCTAAAAGAAAGGTTAAGCTGTGGAATTTTTCTTCGGTTGAAGGTTTCATGTTATGAAGAGAACAGTTGTGTTCTTGAAGCTTCTTCTTCACTGTTGGAAGGAATCAAACATATCTCTAAATTAACTATAATTCACAGAACTTTATGTAACTCTTTCATAGGTTTTATAGCTTGTGCTGAGGAATAACATAATGTATAAATTATAACATATATGCATAGGCATGTTTAAAATAATTCTGATAGCTAGCAGGGAAACGGGACATATGGGGTTGTATTTCTCAATGTTTTGTATAGCATTTCCTGCTGTCGTAGTCTTTGGCATCAATAAGAATGTTCTCAGCAAGCCTCAGGTAGAGTGTGGTAGCAAAGTGCCTCATGACTCCAGTGGAGGTCTCTCCACATTGAGGGGTCAGAACTAGAAAGAGATGTATGCAAGGCAGCATCCAGTCATAATTTGAAGCACCTTTCTCCCCAGCTGACACTGAATTGTTCTCATATAATGTTTTGGGTTTGATCTGCCTCTGTTTAACAATGAAGCACATTTTTGGGAGAAGTACCTTGAGGGTGGCATTGTTTGTTACAGCTATCATAATATCTCTATTCGTTTTTGTTCTTCATTTGGTGCATTAACTGCAGAAATAACAAAAGTGAAACCCTAGCTCTTTATTTAGACTACAGCAGCTTCCAGGAAGCGTTTATAGACATGACTGTAATGCAAATAAAATGGTAAAGATAATGTTATGGGAAGGCATGCTTGCTGCTTTCTGAGCACTGCCAAAAGATACCAGCTAAGAGTCCCCAGCTACTTTTGCCTGAGCAAGTTTACTTTTGCTATAAAGCACTTACATTGACTAAGTAACAGAAGTGTACCTCAGTAAGACATTTATCTGGTCTGTATCATAGTCCTAGTTGCTTATGAATGACACAGCTTTACAACAGCAGAAAAGTTAGGCGAGAACTCCAGATCTCTGAAATACTCATATATGTAGGAAAACCAAACTCACTTGGCTTATCATTTTATTACAAATTCAGGCCAGATATTAACCAAGGTTCACAGAGGTTCATGACTTCTTCCAGTGAAACTTTGAGGGTTTTGCATTGAAAAGGGAGATAGTCTTGAGGTGTTCTTAACCTATACTTCATTTTTTCCCATCATAGTCAGGGATTAGTTGCACATGTGATATTTTAAATTTTATTTTGCAAAGGGAGAAGATAGCTTTCTATGTGAGTCAAGATGACTAAAATGTCCTTAAGCCCACACAGTATACAGCTGATGACTTATAAAGGTATATTTGTGTTTCTTTTTATGTGGATTTCAGCTGTAAATTATGGATTAAAAGTTGGTATTGCCTATAAGAAAAAATACTGATTTAACAAAGAACAAAAATGAAGTAAACATGCCAATTTTATTTTGAAATGATGGTATTAAAGATTCTGATGACTCTTCAAAGTCTTAAAAATGTAATTCCATATAACAGAATAGGTGTGTCATAGCTCACTCACTGATGAATGCTTCCTGTCTGTCAAGTATGCTTTACCTTTTAGTCTCTCCTTTTCTATTGCTTTTTCAATTGGGTGAATAGCTCCTTAAAAATTTTGCAGTCTCCCTTATTCATTCATCTCTGAATGAAAGGATTACAGTGTCAACACTACTTATGTAAGTGCAAGGAATACTGGGCTTGTATTACCTCTTTTTTCTTTATACTGTAGAAGAGGATTGTAATGCTTTCAATATATTTGAACATGTGTGTATTCTTAATTACTGCTTGTAATCAAGTGACTTCTCTGTGAAGAAAAGACAGTAAAGATTCAAGCATCATTTTTTAATCATTGGATAATTCTAGTTGTACTAATGCACATAACCAAATCTTTACTGTGCGCTCTAAGTGTAAAATGCTGATAGACCTGTGGATAGCTGGTGCACTTATGACCTTTTAATTGTGCCTCTGTCACACAGTATAGGTGGGCTGGGGTGTGGGACTGGGTTGGTCAACTGAGCACCTGGCACATTATAGTTCACTGTATGCTAGATGTCTGCCTTTCACATTTTATTTCTCCTCCAAAGCATAAGGAGACCAAATAGCAGAACCACTTAGATATGTCAATGTAATTTAGTGCTGTGCCCCACAATAATATCCTGAATGAACTCACTGGATGTCAGGAAGCTGCAGCCTTGTGTTACTGTGGTGCCCTGCCTTGGCATGTAGAGCCTATCCCTGGGATCAGCTCCTTAGCCCCTGAAAACCTCAGCTAATGCAGCTGGCCTGCTGCCAAAATCCAGCATCCTTAGAGCTAACACTGGTGACCTTGCCTGGCACTGCAATTTGTTATATAGACATATCCCAACTGAGAAACTGTAATGCACTCCTCATCTAGCTCTCTATTAGAAAGTGAAATCTCTTGTTCTGCACAGTACCATTTTTGGAAATGTCTGAGACACAATGGTATCTGTGATTGCCTGTTTTTTTTTTCATGTGTTTATTTTCAGAAAAATCTCAGGAGTTCTAGTTAGCCAAGACTCTCAACCCTGATATAAATTATAAACCCAAGTGAAGTGGTGACAAAACACTGTGGAGAACAAACGTCACTCTGTACTGATGTATTTATGATTATTTAAGTTTTAATACACAGAATATGACTGTGATTTTTAAAGTCAAAGTATTTGACCTTCTGGTTATGTTGCTGACATGAAATATAGCTTACTAGAGAAAAAAAAAAAAAAAATTAAGTAACTGTAGACACAGTTGCTGATTTTGCCAGAAAAATGCTGTGCTAAATTGTCCCCTCAAAAGCTGTCCTACCTAACTCACAGAGTGCAAAAAGCAGGGAAGATGAGGCAAGAGTATGAGGAAAGGGAGAAATAAGTGAAGGAACGAACTTTGAGCTTAGTATCTATAGATTCACAATTCAGTTATTATAGGTTCACAATTTATTTAAAGAAATTGCATTCGTTATACACACAGAGCTTGTGTCATGATTAAGGACACAGATAAAATCGTCCATTGGGCCATCTGGTACTGACTGGGTTAGAAGGAGACCTCAGATAACCTTGGCCAGTGAGGAGAAAGAATAGCACGAACCCACATCTGGGACCTGTGCATTTCTTTAGGTGGCAGGAGAAGATTCAACAGTCAATATGTGAGAAAGGAGTCAATAAAAAAATTCCTTGTAGGAATCCCACCAAATGACAAGAGCAGTTGCTATAGACACACAGAGCTGCTGTTTCTACTTGCTGTTTGAGTGAATGTTTGAATGTAATCCTGAAATCTGAGGAAAAGTGTTAGTAGCTTTACACTGGTAGAAGGCTCTTTGGAGATAGGGTACAGAAGATGAGGACCTGTGGATGGCTGAGCTGCAACCAGAGTGAGAGGCACAAGAGGCATGGAATGGGAGAACGTGAGTAATTGTCACCGAAAGCACACACTTATTTTTCTTTCCCCATGCTCCCAGGTGCTTTACCCTTCTTCTTTATCTGTCAAATTGGATCATCCATGCACTGGGAACAAAGAGATTTTTTTTTGAACAAAGAGGTTTTTTTTAAGTGGCTAGAAAATACTTTAAGAACAGATACTAGCAGTATGATGCTACTCCCTCCCCCCCCCCATCTTTCAAGGGACCATCTAAGCAGTGAAAAAGAACTTCCAAATTATGTAGTGGAAGTGTTGTATGCATTGAAAGCATGACAGAATAAAAATTTTGCAAGTAGAATTACTTTAAAAAATGAAAAAAAATAAAAGGCATGCTAACAAACGTGGGTATTCAAATTAAAAATGAATTGGTTACTTAAACCAATTGGTTACTTAAACTTTGCAAAGATAATTTTTATATTTATATTGAAAAAAATTCTGCATAGTACATATAAATCTTGATAAAAAATACATTTGTCAGGCTAAAAGAGCTTCAGCTGGAATAAGTAATCTAATAAACTGCAGAGCAGAGTTTGAGAGAAACTTCTGGTTTATTTTAGCACAATCACCCTTTGACAGCTGGCATAATAGTGCTATAGCAAACAAGCCTTTTGTGGTTTTTGAATTTCAGGAAAGCAAGCTCTGTTTTACTTTCCTGGAGAGAAGACTTTTTCATGTTGCTCTTCAAGAAGGTCTGATAGCAATATCACTTTGAGGAGGCTGGCAGTCTGACCCTACTATGTCAGAAAACTTGGAGGTTCTTCAGACTTCCTATATTCTTTGAGTATATTGAACCCTACCCACATGTCCCCTAATATCATATACTTGCTATATCATTTCCAGTAAGAAGCTTATTTAGCTTAATAAATGAATTCACCCCAACTAGCAAAGACAAGAATATATAAGTATATTCTAACAACATCTCTGTGAACACAGTATCCAAATTCTCATGCATTCTAGGAAGTGTATTTCATAACTACACTTTTTATACATTTTTATAACTATATTTTACAAATAAATTTATAAATAAATGTTATAAAAATACATTTTTTATAACTACATTTTATAGCTACACTTTAGTATAAATACTAAAGTTTCTGTGGCTTTCCTCCCTAGCTGAAAAAGAAAGGGCCAGTCTTGCTACAACAGTATGTTGTATCAGTGCAGATATCCTAAAGCAGACGCAGTTATACCAGGACAAAGAAGATTTTATAAGTTAAAAAAGCACAACACAGATCTCACTGAAATTGCATTACTTCTTGTGGGGTAGAAATAAATATGTCTGAGAAGAATTATGAAATCCTCATTTGTACCTGGAGAAGAAAGGTAAGAAGTGAGCTGACTAGTGAGATGAAGTAGGAGCCCAAGGGGGAAAAAAGAGCTTAAAAGGAGAGAAACTTAAGCAACTTCCACAAATTTCCCATAGGCCTCTCCCTGCCAAGCCCTCTGTCTTGTGTTCCCGTAGGAAATAGCTGCTCTGCTAGTGCTGCAAGATTGCATTTTCCCTCTACCTTGGAGGAAGCAGCTCCCTCAAGATGGTTTTGCCGAGAGAAACTGAGAAATAACGATTAAGCACATGGGATTCAATTAAACCTAAGTAAGTGTTTGTTACAGATACTGGGAGGCACTAATAAATAACCAAATGAGACACTGCTTGGGTTTTGGAAATTTGGAAAAATCTGGATGTGATAGTTTTCAATCAGTTCAGCATATAATGACTATTCACAAGTGTTCATCAGAATTTGCAACACTTTTTTCAGACAGTTTGTTACTTTAAATATCTGTAGAAGGTGAGTGTCAAAATGCAGTGCAAATGCTATCAAGGACATTTAACTTGCTTTCACTTAGGGGCATATTTCTGTTTTTTTTTGAAGTCCCTCAATTTTAGTAATTGTGGACTCAAGTGACTGGTTTTATGAGTGTAAATGCAAACACAGGAAATGCTCCCATAAACATAGGTATACACAGACTTGTGTAGATCCAAAGAAGTTATGGGGTGCAACCCCACCAGCCCATAATGACTAATTATTTAGAATATGCTATGGAAAGTATGGCTCACAGCTGTGGTCTTTCCCTTATTCTCCAAGTATCCTGAGATATGAATGGGTTAGAAGGGACATTAAAAATCATCTGGTTCCAATCCACTGCCATGGGGAGGGACACCTTCTAGTAGACCAGGTTGCTCAAAGACCCATCCAACCTGGCCTTGAACACTGCCAGGGATGGGGCAGACACAGCTTCTCTGGCCAACTTGTGCCAGGGCCTCACCACCCTCACGGTAAAGGATTGCTTCCTAATAATACCTGATGTAAATCTCCCCTCTGTCAGTTTAAAGCCATGCCCCCTTGTCATGAATGTTACTGAATGCTTTTGTAAAAAGTCCCTTTCCAGATTTCTTGTAGGCCCCTATTAGGTATTGGAAGGCTACTTTAAGGTCTCCCTGGAGCTTTCTCCAGGCTGAGCAATCGTAACTCTCTCAGCCTGTCTTCCTAGGAGAGGAGTTCCAGCCCTCTGATCATCCCTGTGGTCTTCCTCTGCACTCACTCCAAATGTCCCTCTTATGCTGGGGGCCCCAGAGCTGGATGCAATACTCCAGGTAGGGGGACACATCACTAGTAACGTACAGCCTTTTTCTTGTATGCTGGATTATGAAAGGCTCTAGTCTGCCAATTGCCATCTTCATTATTACCCACAACTTTGTCATTATGGTTCAGAGACATAAACAAACCTGTTCATCGTCAGATAAATTAATTTTTTTATTGTTTGGCATATAGTAGATTCATATTACAATGCTGTTCTGGCAATGAAGGCAACAAACTGAGCACGGCAGCTGGCAGTCCACAAAGTTGAAAGGGAGAGATATTTTACTGTTTAAGGTCATCCTCTTAATTTCAGAGTTGCAGGAAGAATAATGTTTATTCAATTTTTTTTACTTTGTTTTATTTTACTTTATTTTATTTTATTTTACATTTTATTAGATTTAGGAAGTTGATTTGTCCATGTCCATTTGGTAGACATTATCAGGAAACTCTTGGCAGCGAAGAGTGAAGAATCATTAATGTGATTTTTGGCAAAACAGCTGGGAAGTGGTAAGGATATGCAGGCAGCAGAGCTTGCCCTTCGGGTGTTGGTTTACAAAAATCTCAAATGTCATACAAAATTAGCATAGTTACATTTAAAATGGCCACTACATGTCATCTTGTAGCTTGCCTTGTAGACAATCCTTTCATTCTGACACTTCTTTGCCTTTGTTATGCCGGGATTCTTACTGATGGTTTCTGTGGGCACCACTAATTACAGACTTCACATTCTCTTTTGATTTACTCATACCTGTGGCTTTGGCTGACTTCAGTTAAGAAGGAATGCAGTCACTCTGCTGGGTGTGCTCAGTGGACAACTTTTCAGGCATGTCGGTGCCTAGCTGTCAGCTGCTGTTGATCCAAGTGAGTGGTCTGTGATGTACCTTCTGAGAAAAAGGATGGCATATAGTTGTGTAAGGGAAGACAGAAGGAAGAAAGCCAGCCAAAGAGTATTTAATATTAACTTATAACTTTTAATTATTAATTTAATTTTATTTAACATTTAATGAGCTTGTACCTTAAATGACATCTAAAGACTGAGCTCATTGCCACTGGTCTCATGTAACAAAACTTTGTCAATAAACTACGAGACACTCATCTATCATTAAAAAAACTAGAAGGAAATAACATACGGAGTTTTTTAGTCTATTATCAGAAATCTGTATGTTTCCTTCTAGCTTGGAAATGGAATCTGTAGTGAAGCAATCGTATGATTATATTACTGATTTTTGTAAAATCAATCAGATGTACCACTCAGTTTCAAGGAAGAAATAATCATGCTAAGAAAGGACCTATGTGAACACCCTTAAGGAAAGCTCTTCCTGTATTTCACACTTAAGACAGGTAGAGAGGACTGAAAACATGTCATTCAATCTGAAAGTTATTTGTTTTGTTTCAAAACCTAATGCATTCTGGTCCGATGTACTGAAAGGACCTTAAAACTGAGTTCATCTATGGCATTTTTTAACATGAGAAGTCTAGACATAAAGTTGGATTATAGTAAAAATATATATATAACTAGCTGTGGATTTATGAAATGGTGAAGTACAAAGACTGATGACAGACACACAGTTTACTTTAGCAGCACTGGATTTGCACTTAATCTGTTTTCCATATATGTTTAAATAATCTTCAATTATCTGCAAAAATCTGCTTTTATAAACCTCATAATTTGTCAGGGATTAAAAGAGCAATGTTTTGACAATGTAGCTGTTTTAAGTGCAACTCATTATTTGTACATCATTAATCCAAACTGATTAGCACCCAAATTTTCTGACCCTCGTAAATGTATCCCAGCTGTTTACATTTGGGGAAAGTTAGATTTCTTTTACGATGCCTGTTGAAGTTCAGGACTGTCTTATGTCAAATAAGCATGTTTTGGAAACTTCTTTTGTCTGTATCTTGTGAGGGGCAATGTTTCATTGCTTTTAGGAATAATTATGTTTGACTGCAAATCAATCAGCATTCTGTGACTGATTTCTGAAACCAAAAAGAAACCTCCTGAAAAATGAAGTGGCTGCTTATCCTTGAATTGCAGGTCCCTAGGAGACAGGGGAGTGATATGATATTATTTACTCAAGAGGCTTACTAAATAACAATAAAATAACTCAATAAAAAAAAAAAAGAGAGAGAAGTGGAAAAAACTCTGTCTAGATAGCTGTAATTTTCTTTGAAGGCAGCATTTGGGAGGAGCCTGTGTTTAAAGAGTTCTCATTTTCATTTGCTATAGGAACTTGAAACTAGCAGGTAAAAAGAGACTTCTCCAACCACGAGCTCACTCCAGTTACCAATTAAAAAAAAATCCTTAGCAAAGAAGCTTTCTTCAGAGAGATTAACAAGATAAAGTTTTGAAGGATTGCTTATGATTTTGAAGTTTCAGCTTATGAGTCCTAAAAACTTGTCAATGTTTAGTTTTCAGCAATCATGGAATGTTATTTAATATCTTAAGATGAACATAAAGAAACTGAAGAACTTAAACACACTGGTTATTTTTGCCCATACAACTCACTTCTTATAGATGTATTTGTGTGGCTTTTATCTTACCCTCTTACTTTTATCCTGTAAGAAAATAAGTGTAACAAATTCACTATTTCATTACATGAGATGTAAGTGTAAAACACATTGAGAAAACAGTGTCAATCCTCAGCCTCAGCTGACTGAGGATTCTGCACTGTTTCACCTTTCAACAATTTTACTGTGAATCCAAACAGATAATGCAGTTTGGGACAACAATTTTGCTGGATACTAGGAAGATACAGTTATTTCTATTATACTTGAAAGTGTTGTAGTTTCTTATACAAAAATAGAGACTTATGCAATATTCCATATAACTTCTGGTTACCAAACCCCCTGGAATCTACTGTTTCCCAGATTGGCAATATCATCCACAAAGGTTGATACAGCAGGGATCCAATTTTATAGTATCTGTTTTCCCTGGGTATTCAGTTAGTTGCCCTGTTCTTTCCTAATGTTTCCTACAGAGCTCTCTGTGGTTTTCAGTATCCTGCTGGCACTATTTTTTCATATATGGCATAGAAAATTTTAGATAATAAACCATTTCCAAAAGATCAAATCAACTTCTCTAACATATCTTACCTACTAGTGTTTTTCGTATGAGTGATGTGTCTTCGTTTTGTGATTTTAGAAGCATTTGTAAACTTGTTTGGCTCTGAGTATTCCAAAGATTATTCAGCCATGAATACGGTGATTAGCCAGAAGAAAATTAAGAGTACTGTCCTATCTGTTGATATCTTTACACGGGGAAATTAAAACGTATTCCAAGTTATAATGCATTACAAGCAAGGCTCAAGGTTCTCCTTTTTTTCTGCTAGTGAAGTCTACCACTGCCTGAAACTTGCTGTGTGTAGGGTACCCTTTCTAGATGGATGCCTTTGGTAGCCAGGAAATCAGCACATTACAAGCAAGCTTAATTGGCAGTAAGCAATAGCAGAGATATCTGGAGGATGGTGTTCTGTCACTACCTGGCATAGAATAGGCAACTGCAGAGAGCATGTTCAATTGCTGGCACATCTGAATTTTGTTTGTCTCACCATCTCAATTGCATCAATTTCAGTTTCAGTATTTCCTAGATTGAACAGTGATGACATTGATAACTTAGCAGACTTGCAATATGCAGTGGAAAGTATTACATTCTGTAAATATATTTTTTGTTCTCAAAAATATTGCTTTTTCACTGATATAGCTGTTTTATTTATTTAGAACATTTTAAATTGTGGTAACACTTAAAAAAAAGGACAAACGCCCCCTGACTAAGTATCTAAATCAAAGCTCAAACCGAGTCAGATATTATGGTATAGCTTTTTGTGAGGCATTGTAATAATATATAGGCTATTGTGGTAATTGTAGTGTGTTTTTAAGAGTGTGAAGATAAAGATCTTGTCACTATTCAATTAAGCAAAAGGAAACACTAAAGAGTTGAATAGCTCCCACTCAGTTGCATTATCTCTTGTATTGGTCACACTAGTTCAACTTTATTAAAAATAACTGTGCATCTTAAAAGCCTAATACAAGAAAGGAAAATATCAAACATTAAACCAGAAAAAAAATGTAAATAAAAGATTCAAAGGGAGTGAAAGAAATATCATTGAACAAGTGGTGAAAAAGCGCTCAATAAAATTGTTTTAATCTTTGAAATAAAAAGAAGGAAGTTAACAAGTAAAAACAGGCAAAAAATAAATAGTAAGCCAAAACCAGCTTGATAGTTACAGTGATGCACAGCACAATTAAAAAAATGACTTTCTTTCCTGCTATAGTCTAATCTGTAAATTCTTGTTCATCAGAATAGATTAACTGAAAAGCTGCAGTATCATGGAATATATTGTTCTGATAGCAGCTGGTGACTTGCTATAGAGTAGGGAATCAGAAGTGGCATGCATTGATATGAAATAAATAGAAATTTCTGCTAGAGTAGGCTATCTGACCTTCACTCTAACCATCTCAAACTGCATTTAAATATTAAGACCTTACTTACACTCAGTTTGCAAAGGAAGTTATGACTCACAAGGAAAAAAAAAAGAATGCGAATGGAAAGAGCTGTGCCTTAAGACATGCCAATGGGAACCTTCACTGGACAACGATTTTTCACAAATGATATCAATCAACTGTGTGTGGGTTCCAATATTCTAATACTAAGCCCTGAATGGCAGGTTCTTTTGGCTTAACCAAAGCAGGGCCTGTCCTACAAAGCCCCTTCTATAATTCCCAGGAGGCAGAGAAAAAGATATCTCTGCAAACTTGGAAGCACTCGGACAGCCACTGTGTCCCCTAATGCATTCCCTCAAATTCCTGTAGTAGTATACAGAGATCTGTATACTCTCTACACTATTTCAGGTGAAGTAGTTGGGTTTTAAGCAACTGTCACACAATCCAGGCTATAGGCGTACATAATTTGTATGCCCTTTCAAATGCAAACTTGTAATGTAAAACAAGATCTGTCAGTTATGACTGGTGGAGATCATCAACCCTTTTCCACTACTAATAAAAATCTGTCAGGAGAATGATCATATAAATAGTGACTTTATCAAAAGTATAAGACCACTCTGAGGGGAGGAACAGAATCAACAGTAGAAGAGAAATAGAACTCATCTTAAAAAAAAAAGAGGCAAAAATTCTGCTGGTTTTATTACCATATATTTTGACACTCATGTGAGTGAGTGCAATTGGTAAGGTCACTGGATTCTCACATCTATTCTTAAAACATTCAAAATGTGTTTTGAAGAATGTTTCTATCACCTGTTTCTTTGTACTCTCCTGAATCTGCCTGATGGTATCTACTTGTACTCTTCTGTAAGATGTTTGGGGTAGGGATTCTGTCTTGCTCTGTGTTGATGCAGAAAATAGGACACTAAAATTTCTCATTCACTGACAGGATCCCTATGTAGTCCAGCAAAAAAAACCCTATCTAATTCTTCATATTATTTTTTATGGTTTATATTAGTTTGATTTAGAAATACTGCACATTAGGTATAGGATGCTATGGTTCCCTTTCTTTAGCATCACTGTCTGAAAAACAAAAGGAAAAAAAATTAAAATCTTGCCACAGGGAACTTGGGACAACTGGTGAATCTGTATGTGAATGTGAGAATTACCATCACTGCTTCACTGTTTCTAAAAATCCATGCAGCCTGGAGATGAGATGTATCTATGCCTTGGTATCCAGGCAAAACAAACCTGAGATTTCCATTCTTTGTATTTCTCTAATATTACAGGGAATTCACCAAATATTAAAATAAGTTAAAATTTTTTAACCCCTTGGAGACTGCTATAGCTTCTCAGGATAACTAAATACATATCCATGTCCTTACTGACAGGAATTTCCAAAAAAACTAAGTATAGCAGGGAACACAAAATTAGACATCATCCCAGGAAACACTTAGCTGAACAAGAATAATGTACCCATATTTAAGTAAAATAGTGACAAAGCTCATGCCCCTACATCATAAAGTGATGCCCTGTCCTGGGTTCAGCAGTAGCAGTCACTTTTCTCCTTCTTAGTAGCTGGTGCTGTGCTGTGGTTTTGACTTTCAGCCTGGGAATGGCGCTGATAACACTGATGTTTTTAGCTGCTGTTCAGTAATGTTTACTCTGACCAAGGACTTTCTGAGTCTCATGCTCTGCCAGGGAGGAGGGGAAGCTGTGAGGAAGCAGAGACAGGACACCTGACCCAAACTAGCCAAAGAGGTATTCCATATCACAGCACGTCATGCTCAGTATATAAAATGGGGGCAGTTACCCAGAAGGGCTAGATCGCTGCTTGGGTCGGGCTGGGTATTGGTCAGTGGACGGTGAGCGGTTGTATTCTCTTTTCTTGTTATTTCCTTTATCATTATTATTATTGGTGGTAGCAGTAGTGGTTTGTGTTATACCTTAGTTACTGGACTGTTCTTATCTCAACCTGTGGGAGTTACAGTCTTTCGATTCTCCTCCCCATCCCTCTGGGAGCAGGGGGAAGAAAGGTGGGGAGTGAGCGAACAGCTGCGTGGCTTCTGGGTTGCCGGCTGGGCTTAAACCATGACAGTTCTTTGTGGCGCCCAACATGGGGCATGAAGGGTTGAGATAATGACAGATCTGACCTGAGTGTGTCTAATCCTATTTCTGATAAGCATTTATTGTTTTGGATTAATAGTCACTCATTACAATGCTGATTTATTGGCTCTCAAAGTTGTTGCTCCTGATCTCACAGTTTCAGCATGTCGTACCTTACTCGCAGCTGGTATTTACTGTCTTAGTGTTTATCAGCTGGGGGGCTTGGGCTAAGGTTCTCGTTTTGCTATACTTTATGGTAATGACTTGTAATACAATAGACTCATTGATGATGAAACTGATCTGACTTGCGTTCCCAGTGTGGTAATCACCTCTATATTTTGGGAGGTATATAATAGAAGTGTTTAGCAATTATGCATCTTTTTTTCCCCTCCTCAGGAGGTCAACCTGTGAAGGAGACACTCCCTTACACCCCCAGCTCCCCCACCAGATTGTTTACAGCATCATTTGAGAGTTCTGAAGGTTTTGAAAGGCCTTTGAGTACCCTTGAGACCTGCCTGCTGCCTGCTGATTGTGATGGGGATCACCATGTTGGTACACAGAGTGTGTACGACCATTTCATCTGATGTCGAAAGTCAAGCAGAGTTGGGTTTTGGTCTTGTCAGGGTTAGACGACAATATAGGAGGACCAAGAGATTTTCCCCAAAGCTGGACAGTCATGACTAGCAGGGTGTGTGGGATAGCATGGGCAAGTATCTAGGCCAGTGGGCCCCTCCAGTGCTTTGGAATTTCACCACTGAACAAATGCAAAATCTAGAAGAATTAGTAAAACATTTAAATGGGGTGTGTTGTCATCCTGGTCATACCAGAGAGGGACAATCATAGCAACCTGCTGGTGCTTGGCCTATGATTACAGAGCCCTGTTCAAAACCATCCAGCACCTTGAAGGGGAAAAAAATGCCTCTGGATCTGATGGCAAAGCAACTGACAATGCAGCTACTCTAACTGCAAATACAGCAGCTACTCCAGCTCCAAATACAGCAGCTACAGCAGCCCTAGTGACAAGTACAGCAGCTGCTCAAACACCGACTGCAACAAATAACGTAGGTACTCTAGCTCCAAGCACTGCAGCTACACCAACCCTAGTGACAAGTATAGCAGCTACCCAAACCCCGACAGCAGACTGCAGCCACTCCAACCACAGTGATAATCACTGCAGCTAAACTAGAGGACCAACTTGTGCCAGTATTGGCTGCCCCTGTACGCAAGGGGAAAAGCAAAAAGGAAGCAGGAAAATGAAGCAAGATGAAGAAACAATGAACTCACCACTGACAGCATCTGACCAGGAGTTGTTAGTTCTCAAATCAGAGGAAGAAGAGGAAGAAGAGGTGATTTCTTGGCCCCAGACTTCAACCAAGCTACAGAATTTTTTCTGTAAATTAAAAAGATTTTACCCATCAACCAGGGAAGTACACGACTACCTGGTTGCTCCGATGTTGGGACAATGGGGCAAATGGTCATGAACTAGAAGGTAGAGAAGCCAAGCAGCTGGGATCACTTGCTAGGGAAGGGGGAATTGACAAAACAATTGCAAAAGAGAAACAGTCCCTCAGCCTTTGGAGGCAGCTCTTGGCAGAAAGGTTTCCATACAAGGATGATGTTATGAGTTGTTTGGCCAGGTGGACTACTCTAGAGACAGGCATCCAGGCTCTGAGGGAATCAGCCACTGTAGAGATGATCTGTCTCAAGCAGGATACCGGGAAAGGACCCATAGATCCAGATGAAGTCGAATTACATGACCCATATGGTGGAAATTTACACGGAATGCACTGTCACTCATTGGCAGCAATAACCTGAATGATATAGCACCACTAACAGTGGATGAAATGACCGCCAACTGCAAGAGTTCGAAGACAATCTCACACCTTCCATCATTTCAGCTGAGGAAAAACTGTCTCAGGAGTTCAAACAATTGAGAGATGATCTATCTGATTTATCCAATTCCCCACATGTACCAACCCACGACTCAGCAAAGGCATCCTACTGCTTGAGAGAGAAGACATAGGTACACACCACGGGCCACCCTATGGTTTTAGCTGTGGGATCACGGAGAAGACATGAGGAAGTGGGATGGAAGACCTACCTCAGGTCTGGAGGAATGGGTGCGTGAATTGAAGAGGAGAACAAAAGTCAAGGATGACCATCCCATGAGAGCTACAGCTTCAGTCTCTGGTGAGCAGGTTCCCAGATGCAGTGGAAGAGCTGAATTTACTCCAGCTGCTTTGATAAAGACTAATCCCTGTCAACAAGATGTAAGTGACCAATGTTGTGATGACTATAAGAGGGGCCCTGCCTCCAGCCAGGTGGAGGTAGGGGACAATCGGATTTACTGGACTGTGTGGATCAGATGGCGTGGCACACCAGTCCCACAGAAGTATAAGGCTCTAGTAGATACCGGTGCACAGTGTACCCTGATGCCATCAAGCTGTCAAGGGGTTGAACCCATTTCTATTTCTGGATTGACAGGAGGATCCCAAGAGTTGACTGTACTGGAGGCTGAAATCAGCCTGACTGAGAGGAAGTGGCAAAAGCACCCCATTGTGACTGGTCCAGAGGCTCCATGCATCCTTGGCATAGACTACCTCAGGAGAGGGTACTTCAAAGACCCAAAAGGGTATCGATGGGCTTTTGGTATTGCTGCTTTGGAGACTGAGGAAATTGAGCAGCTGTCTACCTTGCCTGGTCTCTCAGAGGATCCTTCTGTTGTGGGGTTGATGAAGGTCGAAGAACAACAAGTGCCAATCACAACCACAACAGTGCACCGGTGGCAATATCGTACCAACTGAGACTTCCCGATTCCCATCCATAAGCTGATCTGTAGACTGGAGAGTCAGGGGTTGATCAGCAGGACCTACTCACCCTTTAATAGCCCCATTTGGCCAGTGCAAAAGTCTAATGGAGAATGGAGACTAACAGTAGATTATCGTGGCCTGAATGAAGTCACACCACCATTAGGTGTTGCTGTACTGGACATGTTAGAACTTCAGTATGAACTGGAGTCAAAAGCAGCCAAGTGGTATGCCACAACTGACACTGCCAATGCATTTTCTCAATTCCTTTGGCAGCAGAGTGCAGGCCATAGTTCACTTTTACTTGGAGGGGCGTCCAGTACACTTGGAACCGACTGCCCCGGGGTGGAAACACAGCCCTACCATTTGCCATGGACTGATCCTGAATGCACTGGAACAGGGGAAAGCTCCAGAACACCTGCACTACATTGATGACATTTTTGTGTGGGGTGATACAGTGAAAGAAGTCTTTGAGAAAGGGAGGAAAATCATCCAAATCCTGCTGAAAGCCGGTTTTGCCATAAAACGGAGTAAGGTCAAGGGAACTGCTCAGGAGATTCCATTTTTGGGAATAAAATGGCAAGATGGACATTGGCAGATCCTCACAGATGCAATCAACAAGATAACAGCAATGTCTCCACCAACTAGCAAGAAAGAAACGCAAGTTTTTTTGGGTGTTGTGGGGTTCTGGAGAATGCACATCCCAAATTACAGTTCGATTATAAGCCCTCTCTATCATGTGACCTGGAAGAAGAATGATTTTATGTGGGGCCCTGAGCAACAACAAGCCTTTGAGCAAAGTAAACGTGAGATAGTTCATGCAGTAGCCCTTGGACGAGCCTGGACCACGCCAGATGTAAAAAATGTACTGTACACTGCAGCTGGGGAGAACGGTCCTACCTGGAGCCTCTGGCAGAAAGCTCCAGGGAGACCTGAGGTCGACCCCTCTGCTTTTGGAGTTGGTGATACAGAGGATCTGAGGCCAGCTATACCCCAACTGAGAAAGAGATACTGGCAGCCTATGAAGGGGTTCAAACTGCTTCGGAAGTGATTGGCACTGAAGCACAGCTCCTCCTGGCACCTCGGTTGCCTGTGCTGGGCTGGATGTTCAAAGGCAGGGTCTCCTCTACACATCATGCAATTGATGCTACATGGAGTAAATGGGCTGCACTAATTACACAATGAACTCAAATAGGAAATCTCAGTCGTCCAGGCATTCTAGAAGTCATCATGGACTGGTCAGAGGGCAAAGATTTCGGAATGTCACCAGAGGAGGAGGTGACGCATGCTGAAGAGGCCCCACCATATAATAAATTGTCAGAAAGTGAAAAGCAGTATGACTTGTTTACTGATGGCTCTTGCCGTACTGTGGGAAAACATCGGAGATGGAAGGCAGCTGTATGGAGTCCTGGACAACAAGTTGCAGAAACTGCTGAAGGAGAGGGTGAATCGAGTCAGTTTGCCGAGGTGAAAGCCATCCAGCTGGCCCTGGACATTGCTGAACGAGAAAAGTGGCCAGTACTTTATCTCTATACTGACTCATGGATGGTGGCAAATGCCCTGTGGGGGTGGTTGAAGCAATGGAAGCAGAGCAACTGGCAACGCAGAGGTAAACCCATCTGGGCTGCTGCACTGTGGCAAGATATCGCTGCCCAGGTGCAAACCTGGTGGTGAAGGTATGCCACGTAGATGCTCATGTACCCAAGAGTTGGGCCACTGAGGAACACCAGAACAACCAACAAGCAGATAAAGCTGCTAAGATTGAAGTGGCTCAGATGGACTTAGATTGGCAACAGAAGGGTGAATTACTTTTGGTCCGGTGGGCCCATGACACTTCAGGACATCAGGGCAAAGATGCAACATAGAGGTGGGCTCATGACTGAGGAGTGGACTTAACAATGGACACTATTGCCCAGGTTATTCACAAGTGTGAAAGATGTGTTGCAATTAAGCAAGCCAAGTGGTTAAAGCCTCTTTGGTATGGAGGACAATGGCTGAAGTACAAATATGGGGGTGTCTGGCAGATTGATTATGTCACATTCCCACCAAACTGAAAAGGCTAGCGCCATGTGATTACCATGGTGGAGGTAACCACCAGATGGCTGGAAACATAGGCTGTGCCCACGCCACTGCATGGAACACTATCGTGGGCCTTGAGAAACAGATTTTGTGGAGACACGGCACCCCAGAGAGAATTGAGTCAGACAATGGGACTCATTTCCAGAATAACCTTATAGATATTTGGGCCAAAGAGTATGGCATTGAGTGGGTATATCACATCCCCTACCATGCACCAGCCTCTGGGAAAATCGAACGGTATAATGGGATGTTAAAAACTACACTGAGAGCAATGGGTGGGGGAACTTTCAAGCATTGGGATACACACTTACCAAAGGCCACCTGGTTGGTCAACACCAGAGGATCTGTCAACAGGGCTGGCCCAGGCAAGTCAGAACTTTTACATATTGTAGAGGGGGACAAAGTTCCCGTGGCTCACATGAAGAATTTGCTGGGGAAGACAGGCTGGGTTATTCCTGCTTCGGGTAAAGGCAAACCCACTCATGGGATTGCTTTTGCTCAGGGACCTGGGTGTATTTGGTGGGTAATGCAGGAAGATAGGGAAGTCCGATGTGTGCCTCAAGGGGATTTCATTTTAGGGGAAAACAGCCAATGAACTCAATTGTATGTTGTTCCCTGCTATGTAGCACTTTTTCAGCCCACCAACTAGATGTCTTCAGGTCACCAGCAACCAGGTGACCAGGTCATCATCCCAACAAAGAATGAACTTTGATGAAACCAGATGAGTTCCGCAGTATCATCAGCAGGCAACAATCCAATACTGCACACTGTTTCTCCTGCTCTGAAAGACTGTTACAAGAAATGGAGCCCAACATCATGGACCGGATGGACTCAGCAGCTTCATAGGGATTGGTCCATGCACTAAGGAATGATATCTCTGTGTGTGTGTGTGGATGTATATACACATATGAGATAAGAGTGATGGTATATTGAAAAATATGGGATCTGAGCATGACATGAATGATACGGAATAACGGGTGGATACTGTCCTGGGTTCAGCAGTAGTAGTCATTTTTCTCCTTCTTAGTAGCTGGTGCTGTGCTGTGGTTTTGACTTTCAGCCTGGGAGCGGCGCTGATAACACCGATGTTTTTAGCTGCTGTTCAGTAATGTTTACTCTGACCAAGGACTTTCTGAGTCTCATGCTCTGCCAGGGAGGAGGGGAAGCTGTGAGGAAGCAGAGACAGGACACCTGACCCAAACTAGCCAAAGAGGTATTCCATATCACAGCACGTCATCCCCATTATATAGACTGGAGGGACTCCCCGTGAAGGGCTAGATCACTGCTCAGGTCGCGCTGGGTATCGATTGGCTGGTGTTGAGAGGTTGTATTCACTTCCCTTGTTATTTCCCTTATCATTATTATTATTGGTGGTAGCAGTAGTGGTTTGTGTTATACCTTAGTTACTGGACTATTCTTATCTCAATCTGTGGGAGTTACATTCTTTCGATTCTCCTCCCCATCCCTCTGGGAGTAGGAGGAGTAAGGGAAGGAGTGAGCGAATGGCTGCCTGGTTTCCGGGTTGCTGGGGGCTTAAATCATGACATTTCCCAAAACTGCAAAGCAGAAGTAATATATTTGACTTCTTCCACATTTGTGTTGTAAAACGTAGTACCTGATGGGCCCCAACAGTTTGACCATTTTCCCAAATCAGAACAGATGGATTTGTCTGTTTTTATTTATTTATTTATTTAATTTGAAAAACTTATAAATTAAGAGCTGCAGGAATTCATGCTGACTGAAAACATGGGTTTCTAAATGCTGGAAATGTGTGTATGCTTTCTGTAACTTAGTTAAACCTGCTGCTTCGTTGATAGATGCACAGACATTCTGCTCTTCTTTTGCATGGATCTGAATTTGACCTGAATTGCTGTTAAAGTGAGTTGCCTTATTGCACCTATTTTTTTTTCAGCATCTTTTTTCCCAGAACATACCTCAAAAGTATTTTAAAGTTCAGGGATTAGTTCAGAATTCTTCAAAACCAGCAAGAGAGGTGATACACCTTCTCCTTTGTCATAATAGGGCCCAGATACATATTTAAGAAGGGTAAAAATCTTATTATTTCTGTTACTCATAGCAGTGAATATATAATTAAAACTGCACAAAATTACTTTTGTAATGTTCCCAGCTGTATTTTATTAGTAGGCCCTCAAGGATTTTATGAACAAAACATTCCTATTCATTCTTCAGCTCTTTAAATGGGCTAACAGCTATTGGGTCTGTTTCAGCCCAGTTCTTCCCTTTTTGTGTGAAATCGCATGTCTGAAACCAAAAGCAGGAGCAGCAGCTCCTCCTGACTCCTATGTACTACATTATTATTGCAATGGTGATAATGATTTCCCTGTATTTCACTGAGTGTGATACAAATGAGACTATACCAAATCACTCTGTCCTTGTGTCTTAATCCATACCTTTTATTCAGCCAAAGCGGTGAATATCATAAGTCTCTTGAGAAAGAAGGACATCCTCTGCTTGATTAGACAATAGATAGATGACCAGTGCATCCCAGAACACTAATCTATGACTCTTAGCTGTACAGCAAACTTGATGTATTGTGTGCGCATCCTTGCCCATAAAACATGTAACAAAGCAACAGAAACTTAGGCTTTTTGCTATTTCATAAAAAATTTTGGGGATTATTCTCACAGTAAACAACTCTGGGAACTGCAAAACTACTCAAAGTTTGCTAGCCCTTCTTCAGGAAGGGAGTTTCTCAGCACAGTGTTTTTATTTGAAGCTATGGCTCTGTATTCATGTTCTACATTATCACATAAATACAACCGTTGCTTTTCATTAGTGTAATGAAACCACCTGTGCTTTGAGGACTAGTTATGTTGTGTGTTTCATTCTGCACAATGCGTCTCTGAAAAGTCAAGGAAGCCTCTACACCTTGACATATTTAGGTGGCAAAACAGTGACAGAAGAATATTTCTTTTCTGCTCTTGCTCAGTTCAGTGCTTTTTCCCCCCAGTAACCATTTAGCTATATTTTAAATCATTGGATTTCTGAAACATTTTTCACCCTCTGTGTGCAAATCTCTGGCACCCCATCAACACGCACATGATGTTTTATTTTTTTTCTTAAGAATGAAACAGGAGTTACCTCTACTGTAACTAGACTTCCAAAGTGCCTTCCATTCCTGTGGTAAAGAATCTCATTTTGGTTGCTTACATGCTGATTGTTTGGAAAAGGCGGAGAAATGTACTAGTGTCTTCTCTATGTTACCTAACAGCTTAGAAATTCTATTTTCTCTTTCCTGACTTGCAAAAGAATTTATACTGAAGTCATTAAAACTTTAATAGTAAGTTTACTTTCACTTTTTTATTTTTATTTTTTTCTTGCATGAGATTTAATTGTACTAAATAGCAGTGTACTGCTCATTAATTTACAGGTTGACCTTGGAAGCTCTAATGTTTGATTTGGTTTGCATACCCAAGCTGTATGAATCACAGAGCTGCATAATTTATATTGACTTCTTTTGCTTTTTAAAGTATGCGGGAAGTATTGTATTTGTGTGGTTTTAATTACTAACCCTGACTATAGCCATTCAGTTCATTTCTGCGTCAGACCTCAAGTAGTCCTGTATATATTAGTGACATTTGTATTGCCAAGTAAGTATATTATGTGAATAGCCCTAGTAACCTAGTATTTTGGAATATATTTTACACCTGGAAGCATATTTCTTTGCTTCCTTTTATGTGCTGAAATACATGCATGATAGATTAGAGACTTCTTGGGCTAAAACAGACATTGAAAAACAGTGTCTTCCTGTTAAACAGTGATTCTCCCTTAGAGATTCAGTCATAAACCATGTATTTGATGTAATACTGGGCTATTGAATTTACTTTCAAGTATGGTAGGATTCTTTTTGTAGTTCTTAATTGGATGTTTTAAAAACAATATATCTTCTGCCAGCTGGGTTATTTTAGTAACAGCAGATCTTAGAAGTCTGGGACTAAAATAGGAAAACACAGCGATAATGCAAGGTGGAGGTGTTTTGTAGGTACCAAGTAAATAACTGTGGAATCCAATGTTAATTCTGGTTCATAAAACTGGAAAAAATAAAGTCAGCTATCAAGAGCTTAGTTACTATGTTGTAGGTGCTCATATTCACTAGTGATTCTATGAAAAGTTCAGCCATTTATTGCTTAATAATGATCTTACATGGCATTTTTGGATTTCACAGGTTTTTCTCTGATGTTTTATGCATGACAGAAATCAGAGGAAAAGCAAACCTGTTCTTTCCTTTTATGTACTGTCATTTAACATTGTTTGTTGTTTGATGAACATACATTTTTCGTATCTTTGATGTCACTGTGTACATAAATGCCATTTCAGAAGTGGTGACCTAAGTCTTGCATTCAAAGTTTCCTTTTCATTTCACACTTATGAGTGATTTGCTTATGTAAGTAAGTGAGGGAAATGAATAAAATTGATTTAACTTAAGTACAACCTACGGCAGACACCAAGCCATATTACGAACTCCACTACAAGGTACCTCTCGAATACTTTGAAATCTTTTGCTTTGATGTGTGGTCTTCTCTTGGGAAAAAAAAACAAAACAAACAACCAAAACTGTCAAACACACAAAAGTGAATGACAGTTTTATGATGTGGTATAAACAGTTTTTCCACTTTCAAAGCAATTTGAAACATTTGTAGAACAGCATATATGACTGGTAGGATTGTGACACTGGAATTCAGTCAGACTATCTGAAATACAATTTATTGGAGTTCTTGAGTATACTGTAATCTGTGTAGCTTCAGAAAAAAAATAATCTATATTTGTATTGATATGACTTTATAATTTTATTGTATCAGTATTGATGTAACACTGTAGCAGTGGTATGTAGCATATCCCAAATACTGACATGTGGCCTGATTAGATTTGCGTGTTATCTGATGCTTCATAGGTACAGATTAGTATAATATACAAAGAAAATTACATATCTGTCTGAACTAATGTGTGAGAGTAAATAAGTGTGTTCTATGTTCTTTACAAGCCGTCAAAGTAAATATCGAACCAAAACAAGAGTGGTTTACCAAGTCATTATATGCCAGCATGTTCTATGCAACAGTGTAAAGGGAACATGGCCTGATTTTTTCCCCTTCTAATGAATATTGGTTTTGGTTAAACACTCTAGCAAATTATGGTAAAATGTCCTTAAAATAGCATGCAACTCTTTCTCTGGGCTGAAGAAAAAGGATTCTGACTGTGTACATGGAGTCTAATATTAATTGACCTTAGAGGGAATCTGGTAGTTGAAATATCAAAGTGTAGTATAAGACTTTCTCAAAGCCTTGCTTTAAGTGGACATGACAATGAAGGTGACCATGAACGCTCACATTTGCTATGAATTTAAACAGAGGAAAGATTAGGAAAAAATTTTGGCAGTTGGCATACACGTACAGTTCAGTTTCTACTGGTCTAAGTGCTCATTGTCCCTCTAAGTCTGTATATTATTCTGAATAGTGTAAGGAAACAGTGAAAGAAGGCATAAAGAATAGAAGAGGAAAGGTGTAAAAAGACTGCATCATATATGAAAAATATTCAAAGCTCTATTCTTTTTCCAAGAATGAATGTAGTTTGAAGGGTCTGTATCTTTCTATTCTTTGTGTATCTTAGGTACTACAATGCAGTCAGAAGTGCTCTGTGCTTGCACTAGTCAAAGGATCCCCAAGCTTGTGCTGTGACTTTTCACATCTACAGTTTAGCTGAGAACTGGTTTGGTCTCTGTGATTTTATGGTAAAGGGCAAAAAAACTTATGTGAAACTATAAAAATACCTGTTGTAGCTGAAGTACTGTTCTGGCATGGTCACAACAGGATTACTAAGGCATAGGGAAAGATTTCCTTTGTTTTGTTCTGTTGGGTAGGGTCCTATTTCACATCCTTCCTTTGTGCTGTGCCTTCCTGCTACGTCTCCGTCTCCATTAAACCTGTCTTCCCTTTGTCAAAAAGGCAACCAAGGATCAGAAGTGAGGTGAGGGGAAACATGAAACTTTCTCTGGATCTCTGCAGTATTTCCTCTAGTCGACTGACACACTGCTCCCTGTATGTAGCCTCTGACACACAAATATGAGTTTCCTATCCCTTGAAATATATTAATAAATTCCACAAAGGTTTTGTGGGTTTTTGGTTTTTTTTTCTTTTCATCCTTGTTGATGGCTATTTTGATAGACTCTTCTCTGTGAACTTTGTTGGGCAAATTTCATTTTCTACCAGGTTGTCACAAATGTTTTGTGTCAATAACCAACAAAGCGGTTCTTCACAAACCAGCACAAATTAATGCATATGCTTGATGTTCCTTCTGTATGAGTAATTCATAAAAGCTTAGGCAATAATTATAGCAGCAATGGATGGATGGTGCTAGATATAAAATATGAAGAACAAGTTTAGGAGGAAGATGGTTTGTAAAACTGCCAGGCAAACTGAAATAAAGAGAACCCTACTCATGTAACTGGGTAATGAAAAAAGAAACAGTATTTTCTTTCAAAGGGTTAGGGTGGTAGCACATTTATTGCTAATTAAATATTTCAGCCTTGACGCCAAAGGATCTGCTTTCATGAAACCGGAACAGATGTGTCATTTCTGCTTGTTAAGACAGCATTATTAAGTTTAGATTCACACAATGCACAGTGGGAACTAGTGTTGTCTAGAAAACACAAGTGAACCAGATCTTGATTTCTAAATTGACTAATATATCTTTATTATTGGGTCCTACATATAGTGTTTGATGAGATCATAACTCCCTGTATGTTTAAACCATGCATGGACTTGTCAGGATTTACAGGCTTTGGCAGTCTGTTGAATAACGTAGCATTATATACTTCAAGTAGGGCAAGTCTGAGAAGATTCAGAGTCTTGATTTGATTTAGAATTCACATCTTTAATCTCATTTAGGGTGAGATTAAACTGGGAAGTTGTCACACAGCTGGGCAAATAATTATGTATGATCAAATTGATTGACAAAGACTCTTGTTTGCTGCTTGCCCCTATGAGGCTTGTATTTTTCACATTTATTTGCAGAATAAAATATTAGAATTTACATTCTTGGAAGGGGTGTACAAAAAAAATCTATTTCAATCTTCTGCCAAGTAATGGCCCACTATACCTCTCTGCCTTGGGCTTTTCTGTGTAAAGTTCAGATATCTCCTAGGACTAAAATTTCACAGCCTCTTTTGGCCCCTGCTTCAGTGTTTGATTAGCCTCACTGTTAATCAGCCTCACCTCTAATTATCAAATCAGAATTTCCTTTTTTGCAGCTTGTGACTGCTGTCTCCCATTCTTTTAATGTGTATCTCCAAGAGCTGCCTGGCTCTTTTCTTCTTTAGCTTCCCCACTGGGTAGTTCCAGAGACCAATATGGTCCCCTTCAGACTTCTCCCCTCCAAGATAAAAACCCCGGTTCTCTCAGCATCTCTAAACTGTGCCCCAAAAATGTGTTTGTGGGCCTCTACAGGACTAGCTCTAGTAAATACTTCTTCTGCTGGGGAGTGCAGAATCGTGCAGAGCACCCAAGCACTCATCCTTGTCAAATAGAGGTGAAAGATCATGTCCTTCCACCAGCTGGTTATACTTTTTCTAACACAATATAGCATGTGGCCCGTATTGATACTGTCTGTAGAATAATTTGCAAAATCAATATTAGTTTATTCTCCTTAGTTGTGGCTGCTTTCCTTATCTTTGTGTCACAAAGGAGCTAAAATAAAAATGCAAATTGATGTTCATATAAAAGTTTTGACTGTGTAGTGGAAAAACTGGCTGAAGTGGCTTACATCTTGACTATTGAGCTGTAGATACAAGAAATCAAAATCCATTCACTGCCTTAAATGGCTTTTACCACACTGACTGCAAGATTTTTACAAAGTCCCTCACAAACTGTTGGACGAATCCTGAATTTGTATTATCCAGCCCAACCCTGGCTGATGCATGTTGGACAATTAAGATTAAAATCTTGTTTAAGAGTCACAAAATCTTGAGTTGTTTTGTTTAAAAGGACACGTGTTTTCACAGCAGAAAAATACAAGGCAAAAATTGCTCACCTCATTCAAAATGAGTTAGAGTTGGCAGGCTTCTGTGACTAGCGTTCACTTATGGCACTCAGTGCTAAAATGTAGCTCCTTGAAATAATTACAATACATTAAAGGCATTGTCAAAAAGCTGAAGACATCAAACTAGAGAAGAAAATATATTGTCAACTATTAAATTCTGTGTTGTAAATAGAATTTCATTCTTCAGCAAGTTGACAGTGAAAAGATACAAAACCAGTATTTTAGGATGTTGTGCCAAAGAGTATGTATGAAGCCTCTGAGTATTGGTTTAAACTGTAAGTCATAGCTGCTCAGTCTTGAGGAGTGAGAAATGGCATTTTTCTTGAGGCCCTTAGGATGTACAAGCTATACTTTTTCACTGCTCTTTCTGTGAATGACTGCGTGGCCAAATCCTTCAGCCAGCAATATGTTTATTTGATTTGTATTTTTTCAGTTGTCTTTCATGTATGATATAAAGTTATTAATTTAAAAACTGTCACTCACGGAATGTGGGAAAGACCAACTGAGACAAGCATTCGACAACAGCTGAAATTGGTATCCTGAGACAAGTGATAATTTGGTACAGCTAATTATCATTTTTCCCATATGAGATAATGCCAGAAACATAATAAATAGTTTTTGATAAGGCATATTTTAAAACCTGCAGTCAGTGATGACTTTGTCATATAACCCTGTTGTTTTTTTTTTAAAGACAGAAAAGGACCAAATAAAAAAAGGCCAGACAGTGACTCTGCATTTTCCCAGTCATGATTCATTCTTGACCTAGCCCTGACCTTACCACTGATATTTAGAATTAGTCCTGTGTATTAATGATAAAGATCTGAGTTTGCTAAGCTGTCCAAATGATACAATTTGAACAGCTTGAGTTTGAAAGGAAGAGTAAGTATATATAAATTTTTTTAACAGCTCTTTCATGTTTGTTGGGTGTAATGGTATTTGGTTTTGTACAGGTTTGTGTTTAACTGTTTCTAAGCGTTATTCATGCTCACCTGCCTCTCACATTCCTGAGTTTATCTGGTGCCATGTGAGTATGCTTTCTGAACAAGCAGACTTCAGGAAAAGGGATTGGCTCAGTCTTTGCTAGTTATTCCTGGGGATGCTAGAATATGAGTCCTTCACTCTTCTTTAGCAAGGTGCTCAGTTCCGTATGACTTCAGGACCTTCATCATTTTGCCAATTTTTACTGCTGAGATAAGTTTGGATGAGTTTACCCTCCAAAGTTAGTGGCTGGCACATGGATATCATTCATACAAACAACTAAAAAATTGCTAAAAATGTTATAATGTTATGACTCTGACTTACAAACTTCACTTCCCAGTTATTTCTTTCTTCTCTAGTATGTCCAGAATCCACAGAAACTTGCTCTGAAAAACTTAAGATATCTGTTCAACTCTTCTGACTTAAAACTGTACTCCATTTGGCTAGAAATATTCAGCTGTGTAAAATTCTTCATGAATTTAAAGGATCAAGACTCCTGGTCTAAAGACTCATAACTGATGCAGTCCTGAAGTCCTCTGAGTTCCCTCTGTTTTCTGCAAATCTGTGGAATGATTTACTTAAAAACTGTAGGTCTTGTTTTTCTCCATTTAAATTTCTACCAGCCCTTCTAAAAATCATTCTGGATGATTGATCAGTTTAGGCTTTTGTGTCTTTGAGTTGTGCTACTTCAGGGTGCTATATTACTTGGAATTACTATAACTAAATAATAAATGCTCATATCATTCTATATGAACAAACAGTTCTGTAACTTATCAGTGTCAATTAAAAAAATAAAACAATTTCATGTTTCTGGTTCAACATCAGCTCAGCATCTGGGGTTATGTTATATTAGGAATAGTGTTAGAGTGCTCACTTGTGTGCAAAAATTTATTTAATTGATACGTGCCATGATTATTATGAGCTTTATTACAGCCCTTTTACTCTAGGATTGCTTCTGAATTTGTCTCTGGTAACATCCCAGCAGTTAGAAGTGTTATGAGGAGAGGCTGTAACAGGTATTACATAGAAAGGTAATGCAAGAACTGTATCAAAACATTATTTTTTCTCTAAAGCCATCTTCTTATGAACACACATGCTTTGACACCCTTTATGCTTGATATCACATAGCTGCATATTTTCTATGGTTTGCGGGCTAATGTCAATTTCTGTACCTTTTTTCCCTCTTGACATTTACTAACTTGTGATTTTATGCTGTTTTTGAAACTGACCTATTTTTATACATAGCTTTTCTGATGCTGAAGAAATCACACATATTTAACTACCTCACAGGCTTATTACTGAATTCATTATTTTCAGTTTGTATTATAAAATGTCTCTTGCCTTATTAATTTTTGGTCTCCTGACCAAAGGATGTTTTAGGTGGAGGATGTTCAGGCCAGAAATTCAGGACTTCATGACATTGGCAATGTAGCAATTTTTATGAGTAAGATGGCACTCTGCAGTGTGGTATTTATAGCCTAGTTTGTAAAGGCTTTTAATTGCCTTGCTTCTCTTTGAATAATCAATGTTTTCATGAGGTAGCTGTCAGGTAAAAAACAGCAAGAGTCTTATAAAGCTAGAAAGATTTCTGTCTTAACTTCTGCTCTCAGTCACCAACATGCCGGCTTTCCTGCCTCTCCAACATCCATACAGACAAAAATCAGGGTAGGTTTTACAATATTTGCTGTGTAACAGCAAAAAAAAACTTTTTTTTTTTTTTAATGTGATTTAGGTTCTCCAAATGCAAAAAGAAGTTAGAAATTCAATTTCCTTGGTTTAAACCAAAATCATGATGCTTTTGTCCATGTCTTTGTTGTTCACATTAGATACACTCAGAATGAAGCTTAGCATCACAGTGGAACTGTTTACGTCAACTGTCAAAATGAGAAGCAATACATATATTGACTGCAATATATACAGATCTAGGACCACCTATATTGTGTCTGTCTTTTCGGTGTTTGTGAAACATTGTATATATTTCCTAGATTTTATAATTGCTAACATATGTATGTTGCTGAGCTGTTTCTGTCCTCCCTTTATTGTTTTTTCCACCTTTTTCTTTCTTTCCTCCTGCTTTTCCCTTCCTGGAGGATTTTCCATTCAGAACAGGAGTTGAAAACACTCATGTCATGAGTTATGGAAAAGGATTTGACATGTAAACTGCAAGATACCATTGAAAGTCTAAATTCAGTTCCAAATTTCATCTATACTTTTTACAAACCTTGAGGCATGCCCTGCTTGGACATCCTTCACAGAGAGCAGGCAATCAAAAAATGTTACTACTAATAAGCTGATGCAATTGGGGAATGTTAATTCAGTATTTTACTTTCAGAAACTTTGGCCATATACCTAGCTTTTCTCATCTACTTCTGTTTTGAAGATGGTGATGATCATTCCCACTGAAGTACAGTAGCCAAATTATTTTTCTGTTTTGTATGCAGATGTTGCCAGTGGCTGACAGTAGTCATGCTACTAGTTAGCACATAATCTTGAAAGAAAATAGAATAAGCACTGAAGGAATTTTCTTTTTTTTTTCTAAAATGCTTTTATTGCTTCTTCCATGCTGCTCAACCTTTGTAAGTTAATTGATCCTTGTATCCCTTACATACCTAAAGTACACGTCACCTAAATGTTTGAGCCATCCCTTTTCAGAAATAGATACCTGGCTTGCCAGGTATTTAAACTGAACTTCAGCTTTTCAAAATTCTCTCAAACCATTTTCTGTTATCAAGTAAAAACATTCTTGCTAATTCCTCACATAAAAATCCAGAACAGTAGTGTGAGACTTAGAATTTATAGACCTTATCCTATTTTTATCAGAAAAATATGTGACAGAAGAAATATATTAGGCAATTACAAAAGATATGTGAGGTGGGCTGAAGAATGGTAAGTTGAACTCTGCTTTTTCTGAAGTGTACCAGTTGTGTTTTGCTGTTGAATGGCAGTAATGGCAATACAACCATGAACTTCTACTCATCCTTCCGTCATGTACACACCTTCTGCACACACCAAACCAGGTACCCCACCTTCACTAATTTTGCAATCCAGCTTCAGCTATTACCCTTTTTTTGTACTTTCTTCTTTTCTTAGAAGATGTGAGAACGCTGATACTTACAAACTCTTCCCAACTGAGTGACTATGTTCCATTTAGTATTTTCTCATTTATCCTGGTTCCACACCTTTGCTAGGAGAAAATATTTCCTGCTAGCACTCCGAAGGCAGCTTCTTTTCCCTTTTTTTTTTCTGCTAATGGCAACTCCCCTTTATGCTTCCTCTCTAAGATCAGGACAGATATGGGGCTGTTGGGGTTTCATTATGCATTGTCACTGTGAGTTCATACAGCTGGTCATTGTGACTCCTGTTCCAAAATATGACTTACACAACCGGTATGGGTACTATGCTGTCTTTGCATCAGGTCCAGATGTGACCCTGAGGTATTGCTGTTTCTTTGAAGGTACAAAAGTACGAAAACACAAGCTGTCATGACTTCTTGAATATGGTAGTAAAAAAATTATACATGTTAAAATGAACAAAGAGCTACTTCTGTTGGATTTCTTTTTTCATAAACATGCCTCCCCTGCTCTGTCAGGGAGGAGGGGAAGCCAGGAGGAAGCAGAGACAGGACACCTGACTCAAACTGACCAAAAAGGTATTCCATACCACAGCACGTCATGCCCAGGATGTAACTGGGAGATAGCCAGAAGGGCTGGAGGAGTCTGCAGGGTTGGAGGAGGTATCGGTCAGAGCTTGGTCGGGCTGGGGGGGGCATGTTATCAGGTGGTGAGGTGATGTATTCTCTTCCCTCGTTATTTCCTTTATCATTATTATCATTGGTGGTAGCAGTAATGATTTCTGCTATACCTTAGTTACTAAACTGTTCTTATCTCAACCCATGGGAGTTGCATTCTTTTCGATTCTCCTCTCCGTCCCTCTGGGAGTAGGGGGAGGGAAAGAAGGGAGAGAGTGAGTGAACGAGCCCTCTGCCTGGTTTTAAACCATGACAAGGCCATTAGGAGCTATGCATATGGGGACTACTATTATTAGAAAGAAAGGCAGTAAACTGCTTTCTGCATGGACATCCCTTACTGATGACCCAAAGAAACTCAATCAGGTCTAGGAAGCTAATAAGATTTATAGGCTTTCTGAAGCCTGTTACCCAGAGTCAAACCTTATGAAACCTAATTCGGACTTCATGTAACTTTTGTCTTTTCTCCCAGATGAGTTTCAACATTCTTGTATTTGCCTATGAAATACTAATGTTGCCCAGTACAGTCAGTGTTTAAATGCAGAAATCTGAGCTGAATTATATTTCAGAAGCACAGTCCTCTTAAATCTATGATCTGTAAGCACTCCACATTCTCTAATGCATAAATAGTTTTCCTTAAATTAGTCCCAAAAGATTTTTTTTTATTATTATTATTATCATGTTACCTTTCTTACTGGAGAGCATGCACATAAGAGAAATTTTTCCAGCTCTACTTTTATGCCTCATTCAGGTCTTCCTCAAAATCCTGATAGAAATGGACAGGATGACACTTAAGCACCTGCCTCTGGCAATTCTCAGAGAGAAAAAGCCAAGTGGGGCTTGGTAACAGCCACAGTTAAATATTGGACCCACCTCACTTAAATTTTATGCCAACTGCATACCTACAGAAGCCTAAATTGCTTGTCTCTGGACATTCCACTGACTGGCCTAAAATTTTATTTCTGTTTGCCTTTACAATTTCTCCTGTTCAGAATTATGATGTGGCAGGGGCAGGGGGGTGACTGATGCATTTGTGTTTGTTTAGGCATATTAATTTTGTGATACCTACAAAGGAGGAGCATTGTCTGCTCAAATGCACTGCCAGAACTGATGGATGTGGGTTGTTGATCAGTCATGGATATGATGAGATATATATATTTTTTTTGCATTTCAGCAACTGATATTAAATGTTCTCAGCACACCTCAGGATTAGAATGTCAACAAGAGCTTTAGCAAACTCAGCTGTGATTTTGAAACAAAGATCCTTTGAGGCCTGTTATGCATACTAATAGACTTTTTTTTAGTCTATTTTTATGTGGTAAAAAAGAGCTAGACTGGTGTCTAGCAGTCAAGAAGGCAGTCATGACTTCCAATACCTTCTATTGCTTTGTCTTCTAAAACTGTTAAGGACTCTCTAGAGAGTGCATGCAGATCACAGTCAGTGGTTTCTGTAGCAAACACAGGGAAATGAATCACCTTCAAAAGACAACTCTTACCTGAAAACTTGGTATTAGACATAAGTACACAAGCAGAAAGGTGGTTCTTTGTTGCTTCCTCCTTCTAGGACATGTAGTGATATTACATGAAGAGTGATGTGAACTACTGGCTCCATATAGGCCTGATGGAGAAAGGGGCATCAGCTGGTAGTAAAGATGGCAAGGTTTTAATGTGCTTTGGGAAGAAGCTGGCTTTAGAGCATGTGAGTACTTTGTATTCTTGCCAAATGATCTGAGATCCTTCTGTCACTGGTTCTTAGTATCCTTTCAGCCACTCACTTGGATTATAATGTCATACTTCACTATCTTGCTTGTTTCAATAGCTGGTAGCTTTTCTGTTAAGCAATCATCTGTTGGCCCTGTGGAGGTCCCATAGCTTCCAGGCATTTTTAGTGAGGTTGAATTAGATTATCTGTCCTTATTAAACTTAGATTCAGCCCAAAGGAGTAATGAGAAAATGTTCTTGTGTTTATATACATAAAGATATATCATTACACACCTTGAGGTTGCCTGAGTTGCATGGTGAACTACAGCAGTTCCATTCAGGGCAAATAAAGCACGCTAGAGTTGTGATGAGCTGAACAAATGGGAAGAATTTCTGTTGTACACATTCTCTAAAGCAATTGACATAATAATTTTGAAAGTTGAATGTGAATAGAAGTATTCATGTTTGATTAATAAGAAATGCTGTACAGGGCCCAATCCAAATCTTAGTGAAGTCAATTGAAAGATATCTAGTTCTCGTGTGTAAACCACCTGGCATGAGATATCACAGTGACAATTTTCCAGGATTGTGCCTAAGATGTCATTGTGTAGTAGTAACACGGGTTGTCACAAGACTACAATTTTAGACCCTCTAATGGAGACCTTAATTAACATCATAATCTACTCTGAAATTATGATCTGTGCCATGCAACCAAATTGAAAATACATATCATATTTTAGGATTACTTTATATTTTATAATGAGCATGTATATTAAAGAAAATTTAAGTGCAAAATACTTATTTTTTTCATTATCTTCAAAGAATATCTCTATCATCAAGGAAAGACAGAACTGTCTGAAAAGGTATAAAACAACAGAAATGAGTGTGGGACAAAAATTCACCTAGCATTTGTTGTGAGTTTGATTTTCTCTGAATGGAGTAAATTTTATGGACAATAGGAGCTTTTGTGTTCTGTTTTTTACTTTTCTGTGTTTCCTCTCTATTTTGTAGTCTGCACCTTAGTCCTTTATAGCCATATCAAAGCAGTAAGGCTACAGCTAAGTATTTTTGCACATGACTTTCATCTCTGTGAAGAAAAGGAGAATTCAATACTAAAGTTATAGATATTAAAGCTATGAATTACTTTTACCAAAATGACCTGAATATGGCAGTCATCGTTCTGCTTTTTTAGCTAGCTAGCAGTGTCAATCATGGAATAAACTGAAGGATTAAGTGCTTGCAATAGACGATGAGTGAACACTACTAAGGTGGTATGGGAAAAGTGAAATAGTACCTTGCTTACCTCTGAGCAAATTTGATTTCAGTATGATATACTGCTATTCAAAGAACTAACAGCCTGCAGTTCTTATTAAAATAGGCAAAAGCTGTGTTATTATGCTTGATCACTGCATTTGTATTTCCTTGTAATGCTGGCATCATAAGCTCTAAAGTATGCCAATTTACTTACAGTGGAGATCTACAGCTCAGGCACGCAACTGAGTTGCAGAGGATTAATATGTTTCTGTGCATCAGTGGAGCCATGGTAACTGCTATTAGCTTCCTGTGCAGATGTTTTGAGCTTATTCCAGTTGCAAGGAAATGTGATTTATCTGCAATTCTAGAATAAGTTTCTAGTAAGCTGCATTATTTTTTCAATTGGTAGGAGCCTGTGGAGCAGTGTGAGGCTAAAAGTTTTCCAGATACAGAGGTGAGGATACAATTAAGCACCAAGGGATGTGAGGGGAAGGGCACTTCCGGGAGAAGGTCAGCACCGCAGTAGAAACCCAGGAGGAGAGGGTTGTCTATGGTGAGTGCAAGGCCCATGGTAGGTGGGAAGCTCACAGAGCCAATATCAGCTAGGTGGCCCAAATGAGGGTATCGAAACCAAACAGTGGGCTGGTGAGGCAGCCCTGCATCCCTGCTCCACAGGCTCCTTAATGTGGCCATTGCAGTCCAAAACATCTCAGTGAATGTTTTTGTTAAATTTGCATGAACATTTCACAAATGAAGATGTTATTGCCACCCAAAGACAAGTACATTCCTGTACCCATGTCCTGCTCAGTTATAAAAATAAAATCATGCTTAGAATATTAGTTGATTTCAAATCTTAAAACATCTAAATCAGTAGTCCACTTGTAAGACTATCTGAGCAATTATATTACTATTGTTAAAATAATAAAGACTGTTTGGGAATGTTTTATTTGGCCTCTGGGTTCTGAGTCTTGACTGCGTTTCAGTAACGTTATCCAGGCAATTTGTGATACAAGGTCTTAAAACCAGAAATTGATATTATCTCTCAGATGTCTTGAGGATTTGGGATTTTTTAAATAAGAGACAAAAAAAGAAACATATCCCAAAGAATAAAATGTAATTCTGAATGCAACCTTTAAAGAACAAGATAAATGCAAATTTTGTACTTGTTATAGCAATCATAAGATTAAAATCATGCTGAGATTTTATACAACAAGAAAGTTCTCTTCCCTTGCTTTGCCTTCCTTCCCCTCCTCTCCTATTTTTCTTTTGTCAGATACAGGCTGGGCAGAAAATGAATTGAGAGCAGCCCTGAGAAGAAGGAGTTGGGAGTGTTGGTTGATGAGAAGCTCAACATGACCTGGCAGTGGAACTTGGAGCAACCTCTTCTAGTGGAAGGTCTCCCTGCCTGTGGCAGGGGGGTTAGAAATAGGTTCTCTTTAAGGTCTCCTCCAACACAAACTGTGATTCTAGGATTCTATGACTCTGAAAAGAAAGCTGGAAGAAAGCCTCATTCAGACAGTTTTGCTTGTTTTATGCAGTCAAAGGAGACAATGTTCAATGTCTCCCCTAAGATTTTTCACTGTTCATTTACAGCCAGTATCCAAGGATGTCAAGTTTTGTTAAAACAGCAGCAATTAGAATGATATCTTCCCTTTCTTTACTATTACATGCCAGATTTTTGCAGTGGAGAGATTTTTGTGTCTCATAGAGTAGGCAGACTACTATGGTCTTCTAGACTTTTATTTATTTATTTATTTTTTTTTTTCTGCTTCCTTTCACTACATAAGACTCAACTATCCACTATTTAAAGAAAAAAGTTTTTTCCTACTGTTATTATGTCTTTTAATTTTACATTCTCTCATGGCTGCCAGTTTGTTGTTTGTTTTTTTTTTAAAAAACCCTAATTATTTCTAGTACTGTACGCATATTTTCCCTTTCAACCTCCACCAAGCTGCGTGGTTCAGTTGATAATGCTGGAGGGAAGGAATGCCATCCAGAGGGACCTTGACACACTTGTGAGGTGGGCTGATGCCAACCTTATGAAATTTAACCATGCCAAGTGCAACGTCCTACACCTGAGTCAGAGCAATCCCAGGCACAGCTACAGGTTGGGCAGAGAAGAGATTCAGAACAGCCCTGTGGAGAAGGGCTTGGGGGTGTTGGCCGATGAGAAAATGAACATGAGCCGGCTTCACTGTGCACCCGCAGCCCAGAAAGCCAACCAGATCATGGGCTGCATCAAAAGAAGCATGACCAGCAGGCAGAAGGTGATCCTGCCCCTCTACTCTGCTCTTGTGAGACCTCACCTAGAGTACTGTGTGCAGTTCAGGTGTCCTCAACATAAAAGGACATGGCACTGTTGGAACAAGTCCAGAGGAGGACCATGAGGATGATCAGGGGACTGGAGCACCTCCTGTATGAAGACAGGCTGAGAGAGTTGGGGCCGTTCAGCCTGGAGAAGAGAAGGCTGCGTGGAGACCTTATAGCAGCCTTCCAGTATCTGAAGGGGGCCTATAAGGATGCTGGGAAGGGACTATTCATTAGGGATTGTAGAGATAGGACAAGGGGTAGTGGGTTGTCTTAGTTTAAGCACAGCCAGCAACCCAGCACCACACAGCTGCTCGCTCACTCCTTTCCCTTACCCCTTCTGCTCCCAGAGGGATACGGAAGAGAAACATGAGAACGTAACTCCCACGGGCTGAGATAAGAACAGCCCAGTAACTAAAGTATAACACAAACCACTGCTGCTACTACCAATAATAATAATGATAAGGGAAATAACAGGGAAGAGAATACAACCGCTCAACACCTGCCGACCGATACCCAGCCTGACCTGAGCAGCAATCTAGCCCTTCTGGGTAACTCCCTCCAGTTTATATATGGGGTATGATGTGCTGTGGTATGGAATACCCCTTTGGCTAGTTCGGGTCAGGTGTCCTGTCTCTGCTCCCTCCCAACTTCGCCTCCTCCCTGGCAAAGCATGAAACTCAGAAAGTCCTTGGTCAGAATAAATATTACTGAGCAACAACTAAAAACATCAGTGTTATCAGCGTTGTTCTCAGGCTGAAAGTCAAAAGCACAGCACTGCATCAGTTACTAAGGAGAAAAATGACCTCTGCTGCTGAACCCAGGACAGTATCCACCCCTTATTCTGTATCATTCACGTCATGCTCAGATCCCACATTTTTCAATATACAATCACTCTTATCTCATATATGTATATACAACCACACACACACACACACACACACACACACACACAGAGATATCATTCCTTAGTGCATGGACCGATCCCCATAAAGCTGCTGAGTTCATCCAGTCCGCGATGTCAGGCTCCGTCTCTTGTAACAGCCTTTCAGAGCAGGAGAAGCTGTGTGCAGTGTTGGATTGTTGCCTGCTGATGAAACGCGGAACTCGTCTGGTCACTGTTAACTTGTCTGTTTTTGTCATTCTTTATTGGAATGATGATAGGAGGGAAGTCAGGGCCAGTCGCTGGTGATCTGAAGACATCTAGTTGGTGGGCTGAAAAGGTGCTACATAGCAGGCAACAGCATACAATTGAGATCATTGGCTGTTTTCCCCTAAAATCAAATCCCCTTGAGGTACACATTGGACTTCCCTATCTTCCTGTATTACCCCCCAAGTATATCTGTATACTGCTATACAGTCCAGTAACTAAGGTATAACACAAACCACTACTGCTACCACCAATAATAATAATGACAAGGGGAATAACAAGGGAAGAGAATACAACCGCTCACCACCCGCTGACCGATACCCAGCCTGACCTGAGCATCAATCTAGCCCTTCTGGGTAACTCCCCACAGTTTATATACTGGGCATGATGTGCTGTGATATGGAATACCCCTTTGGTTAGTTTGGGTCAGGTGTCCTGTCCCTGCTTCCTCCTGGCTTCCTCTCCTCCCTGGGAGAGCATGAGACTCAGAAAGTCCTTGGTCAGAGTAAACATTACTTAGCAACAACTAAAAAAATCAGTGTTATCAGGGTTGTTCCCTGGCCAAAAGTCAAAAACACAGCACTGCACCAGCTACTAAGAAGGAGAAAAAATGACTGCTACTGCTGAACCCAGGACATGGGTTAAAACTTAAACAGAGGAAGTTTAGATTGGATATAAGAAAGAAGTTCTCTACTGTAAGGGTGGTGATGCACTGGAATGGGTTGCCCAAGAAAGCTGTGAATGCTCCATCCCTGCTGGTGTTCAAGTCCAGGCTGGACAGAGCCTTGGGTGGCATGGTTTAGTGGGAAGTGTCCCTGCCCATGGCAGGGGGGTTGGAACTAGTTGACCTTAAGGTTCTTTCCAACCCTAACTATGCTGTGATTCTGTGATACTATGATTCTAAAACAATTAGTAATTTATTAACTATACACCTAATTTCAGGTAAATTCACATACAGGTTTCTCTTGATAGCACTTGAAGTTTTCAACAGGTTAAGATGTTCTTTCAAAAGATTTCTGTGTCTTTAAGTACATTACTTACCTATTGGCCACTGATGCTGTCAGTTTATTCCAATTTTCTCAGTTTAGAATCTCCTACAATAAATTAGACTATACTGCTAAGGACTAAAGGACTGGGAAAAAATACCTTTTAGATAAACACTTTAAGGGCTAAAATTCACCATGATTTCACTTTAACAAAAGAAGGTTGTCTGGATAAATTTTAAGTATATGATGGGGAATGGAAACTTGACTATAGTACTTTTTTAAACATATTAGAAAAGACCCAGATTGTCTGGAAATGAGGAACCATCTTTAATCATAAGGAGCAGTAAACAGTGTATCAAGATTTCTATTAAATTCTTTATTATTAGAGATGTTAATGCTAATCATAGAATCATAGAATCATAGAACAGTTAGGGTTGGAAAGGACCTTAAGATCATCTAGTTCCAACCCCCCTGCCATGGGCAGGGACACGTTACGCTAAATCATATCACCCAAGGCCTCGTCCAACCTGGTCTTGAACGCTGCCAGGGATGGAGCATTCACAACCTCCCTGGGCTATTAATATTTTATGTTTTTGAGATGAGCTTTCATTTCATTTGGAATTACTGCCTTAGTCCCTTCTATTTTAGAAGTCTTGAATTTAATCTAGAGATTTAATAATCTGTCATTTCTGTGGCTAAATCAGCCACCTAATTGGAGTGTAATTTTATATTCAGAGTAGTGTCTAAAGCATCCTCTCTGAGCTATTTCTACATCTTATTGATCCTTTCTGTCTAATGGCATCAAGAAACATCTCCTTAGCTACCCACAAAGCTGAAAGCCTCATCCAAGCTCTTGCAAAATGCTTTTCTCTAGACTTGAGAAACACAACTCTTTCCTTCTTTTATTGACCCTGAATACTTATGAAAGGGCTGTTTTTGTGTGATCACTTCAGTCTGTCATTTTGACCATAATACTCTCTGCATATGCAAAGTTCTTTGCATGCTATCTGGCTCCTTGTTATTTTCTGTATCAAACCTAGGATGCCTGTTTTAACATTCAAGGGCTTTCCTGACCTATCATTACTACACATTAATTCATTGTCAAAATATTGACTCTAGATTCCAGCCTGGCTAGGATGCCAGCTTCCATTTTCTACTTCCACTTGTCAAAGTATCCCTCATGATTACAAAAAAGCTGCCTGTAAGAATCCACTTAGCCTTGTTCTCCTCTTCTAATGCCTTTCTTTATAATGAACCCTTCAGTGACTTGTTTCTTGTCAGTAAAAAGTGACTGGAGTCCAGAAGGCTTTCTGTCAGGGTGAACATAATTTCAGTGTTTCTTTGCATTTTCCCACCTGTCTTGATGTCATCACCTATTGCTTCATTCTATATGCTCCTGGGGTCTAAGCCCATTTTTTAGGAGGGGTTGGTAGGTAGGGAATGTTTCTAAGCATATCAAACATTTCAGTGTGACAAACCTTGAAACAGATGTACTTGCATTACAACATAATATTTCCTACCTATAAGTATTCCTTGTGCAGTATTCACAGTATCTGATATGGTGAGAAACTTAACATGAGCCGGCAGTGTGTGCTCACAGCCCAGAAAGCCAGCCAGTTCATGGGCTGCATCAAAAGGATCATGACCAGCAGGCCGAAGGAGGTCATCCTGCCCCTCTGCTCTTGTGAGACCTCACTTGGGAGTATTGTGTGCAGTTCTGGTGTCCTCAACATAAAAAGGACATGGAACTGTTGGAACAAGTCCAGAGGAGGGTCACGAGGATGATCAGGGGTCTGGAGCACCTCCTGTATGAAGATAGGCTGATAAAGTCGGGGCCGTTCAGCCTGGAGAAGAGAAGGCTGTGTGGAGACCTCATAGCAGCCTTCCAGTATCTGAAGGCGGGCTATAGGGATGCTGGGAAGTGACTCTTCATTAGGGGCTGTAGTGATAGGACAAGGGGTAATGGGTTCAAACTTAAACAGGGGAAGTCTAGATTGGAAATAAAGAAGAAATTTTTTCCTGTTAGGGTGGTGAGGCACTGGAATGGGTTGCCCAGGGAAGCTGTGAATGCTCCATCCCTGGCTGTGTTCAAGGCCAGGCTGGACAGAGCCTTGGGTGACATGTTTAGTGTGAGGTGTCCCTGTCCATGTCAGGGGGGCTGGAACTGGACGATCTTAAGGTCCTTTACTACCCTAGCTATTCTATGATCCTATGATTCTGTAACAGAGAAGACAACGTGTTGGAATATATTTTTAGTTCTCTTCTGTACCAGCTGTGGTACTGAGTGGCTGTTTTGTTGTGCCAGTTCAGAAACCCCACTGCTTTGCATCTGTGCCTCTCTTAGCATTCCTAGTAAGAGCTATTCCTTCAGGTATGTGCTCCAGGGCAGAGACTGGGGATCAGGGTGGAGCTGGGGCAGGTCCCAGCTGCGCTCAAGAGTCTTTTCAGGGTGACCCCTGGGCTGCTGGGGGAGTTCAGCTCCCAACACTTCTGCTGCAAGATTATCCCTGCTAAATGAAAGGATTAGGTCATTATTTTTAATTTAATCCCAGTTTCCTTTAAATAGTCCCATCATGAAGCACAGTTCTCTATCCTCAAACTAACACCTCCTCACTGCTGTGATTTGAATGTAAATACATTTTCTTTGCTGTGAAAGTTAATCTAGATTCCAGCAGCTGTTAAAGTAGTACAAGTTAGTAAACAACTCCCAGAGTCCTGATGCTCTGAATTACTTTGTTGCTCTTCCCAGAGAGCAGAACTAATAAAACAAATGTTTTCTAAATACCTTGTTGATTCAAGCCAACATTCATTCTTTACAAGAATTTAACAAAACAAATGAGCCACAGGATTTACAAAAAGGATGAATAATTTTATGACCACTAATAATAACAACTGAGTAACCTAATGGGAAAGCATTCACACTTCTGAGGCAAATCTGGTAACCTCATCTGAAGGCTTCTGCCTTCATCATAGTCCTAGAATATGATCACTGCTGGAGGAAGGATGCAAGGCTTAAAGGAATAGTAAACTAATCTGCCATATATTTTATACCCTTTAGGCAATATGCATTAATCGCTATCTAGATTATAACTAATGTCATCTCAAGGAAGTGACAGAATATAGTCAGAATGTTGAGATAACATAAGTGAGATGATAAAAGTAGAATATTGTTTTGATCCAACTTCAAGAATATGTGTAGTATGCATGGTATAATATGCATGCTGACATGTATAATATTCATAGAACTCAATTTCTGGTAGTTTGTAGTCATGGAATAGATTTCTTAATGTCTGCCCTTGCCTATTGGAGAAGTAAGGAATAAATCCATGCACAAAATCCTAGTACTTTTCTCAATGAAACTTCAAAATTTGATCCAAATTAATTTTGAATTCATTTCCATTACAGCTGTTAAAGAGTGGCTTTTAAATCTGGAAGTTAAAAACAGATGCATATTTAAAAGAACCTGACTTTGGAAGAGAAGCTCAAAGCTGAAATTTGGAGTGATCCATTCAGAGGTGGACTAGTCCATATTTGTCATCACAACAAGCATTATGGGGATTAAAAAAATAAAAAAACAAAAACCAAACAAAACATCCAAAGATCTTGTAGATATGGCTCAAATAAATTACCATCTGAAAGCTACTGATAGTGGGAAAAAGCAAAACAACCCTGTACTGGTCTGGGATGTAACTAGAACAAGCAGTAGGCAGGTAGTTCATGAATGTAATTCGTTTATGAAGACCCAGGTAGCTGATAGATTTTCATGTGCTTCTAGGAGGTTCTTTACAACTTTTACAGATTAAGTATTTTTAACAATTTCAATTTAATCTTCCCACTAATGAGACTTGCATGAGAAAGTCTTGATATCTTTGGATAATTCAGTAGTGTTTACAGCAGATGGCTTCCTCTTTGAAGATTTGACATATTATTAGTAAGTTAATATTGAGTTCTGAAAAAGTTCTGTAAAGATATTTTGATTCTAAATCAAAATTAAAATAATTTGATAGCAAATCTGAGCTGATCTTCCTGGATCAATTGCTTCAAATCAGATTATTGTACTGAGCAAGTGATTGAAATGCAGCATATCAGACTTGATTTGCTCTACAAGAGTTTACCTCACTTTAATTAGATAAAGAGAAATATATTATCACTTCAGACTTTTACTCATTTTGATATATAATGGGTTTTGATCTATAATTAAGTTTTATGCAAAACTACATCTGGTGGTTTACTGCAGTGAGTTACTATTTCCTACCGCATTATGACAAATGGTACATAGATTCTGATTCAAAGAGACTCAAAAAAAGTGTATGCCATAAAACAATCCTATTTATGCTTTATATGTACATTGACTAGATGTAAATTATTCCTGCACACCTGCTGGGTGTATGAATTTGGGAATTTGGAAGATTACATTAATGGAAGATATCACAAATAGTCTTAAACAACTTCAATCATGGAGTAGTTTGTTTAGAATTAACATTTTGTCTAATTTTCTGTGGTGCCTTTCTTTTTTTTTATGGATGGTAGAGAAAATAAAGATCAAGAGAGACTTAAAGGTTAGATTTATGAATGAAACCCTTTATCCTCTCCAAATGCTAAGTGAGCAACTTGAAGATGCTTCTAGGCAGCTGTACATTCCTAACTTCTGCTTAAAAGACAGATTGCAGAGACTGCCTTTGGCAGCATTTCCTGCTTCAGATTTTTCACAAGCTCTTGAAGAATTTATGACTTTTCTTTACCCATTTTACTCTCCAAGGAAGGACAGGAAGGTACTTCATGGGGACTCACAATTTTTGGTCAGTTTCTGTCACACACGGCATTGCTATTTTTCAGTTGTTTAATTCTTCTTCAGAGCAACTGCCGGCTTATAGATCCACTCAGTAGATAAGAAAGCTCATGAATGCAGCACCAGAGAAAATGCCCAGAGAAATTCTCTGGATTGCTCTGATGAAATTCTCTGAACTACACCCTATTTGTTAAAGCAGGTAATCGATACACTTAAAAAATAAAAGAAAACATCCTTACTGAAAAGAATTCTGACGGAAAGATGCTTCATAAGAAATTTCTATGGGAAAAGAACAACTGAGGCATATCATCTTCTTAGTTTATAATAAAAAGTCTAAATAGACTGAGGTTACCTAGGCTTTCATATCGGTAAAGCAATTCAGAAGATCTAATCTTTGCTTCCAGTGACTAAGTAAGTTGTTTGTTTTGTTTTGGTTTGTTTTGGTTTTTATAGCTTTTAATTTTTCTCTATTTTCATAGAATCATAGAACAGTTAGGGTTGGAAAGGACCTTAAGATCATCTATTTCTAACCCCTCTGCCATGGGCAGGGACACCTCACACTAAACCATGCCAACCTGGACCAGCAGGGATGGAGCATTCACAACTTCCCTGGGCAACCCATTCCAGTGCCTCACCACCCTAACAGGAAAAAATTTCTTCCTTATATCCAATCTAAACTTCCCCTGTTCAAGTTTGAGCCCATTACTACTTGTCCTATCACTACAGCCACTAACGAATCGTCCCTTCCCAGCATCTCTATAGCCCGCCTTCAGATACTGGAAGGCTGCTACGAGGTCTCCACACAGCCTTCTCTTCTCCAGGCTGAACAGCCCCAACTTTCTCAGCCTGTCTTCATACAGGAGGTGCTCCAGACCCCTGATCATCCTCGTGACCCTCCTCTGGACTTGTTCCAACAGTTCCATATCCTTTTTATGTTGAGGACACCAGAACTGCACACAATACTCCCAAGTGAGGTCTCACGAGAGCAGAGGGGCAGGATGACCTCCTTCGGCCTGCTGGTCATGATCCTTTTGATGCAGCCCATGAACTGGCTGGCTTTCTGGGCTGTGAGCACACACTGCCGGCTCATGTTCATTTTCTCATCAACCAACACACCCAAGTCCTTCTCTGCAGGGCTGCTCTGAATCTTTTCTCTGCCCAACCTGTGTGCCCAACATACTGTGCCTGGGATGGCTCTGATGTAGGTGTAGGATCTTGCACTTCGCATGGTTAAACTTCATAAGGTTGGCATCAGCCAACCTCACAAGCATGTCAAGGTCCCTCTGGATGGCATTCCTTCCCTCCAGTGTATCGACCAAACCACACAGCTTGGTGTCATCAGCAAACTTGCTGAGGGCGCATTCAATCCCACTGTCCCTGTCAGCGACAAAGATGTTGAACAAGACTGGTCCCAACACCGATCCCTGAGGGACACCACTCGTTACTGGTCTCCAGTTTGACATTGAGTCGTTGACCGCAACTCTTTGCATGCAGCCATTCAGCCAGTTATTCATCTACCGAGTGGTCCACCTATCAAATTGATGTCTCTCCAACTTAGAGATGGGATAGTGCTGAATACTTTGTTGTGCGGGACAGTGCCAAATACTTTGCACATCTCCAGGTAGATGACATCAACTGTTCTACCCCTGTCCATCAGTTCTGTAGCCCCATCATAGAAGGCCACCAGATTGGTCAGGCAGGATTTCCCCTTAGTGAAGCCATGCTGGCTGTCACCGACCACCTTGTTGCATTTCATGTGCCTTAGTGTGCCTTCCAGGAGAATCTGCTCCAAGATTTTGCCAGGCACAGAGGTGAAACTGACTGGTCTGTAATTCCCTGGGTCATCCATTTTGCCCTTCTTGAAAATGGGGGTTATATTTCTTTTTTTCCAGTCATCGGGAACTTCACCTGACTGCCATGATTTTTCAAATATGAGGGACAGTGGCTTAGCAACTTCATTTCCCAGCTCCTTCAAGACTCGCAGATGGATTTCATCAGGTCCCATGGACTTATGTATGCTAGGTTCTTAAGATGGTCTCGAACCAGATCCTCTCCTACAGTGGGCCTAGGATCTTCATTCTCACAGTCCCTGCGTCTGCCTTCCAAGACTTGGGTGGTGTGGCCAGAGCATTTGCCAGTGAAGACTGAGGCAAAGAAGTCATTAAAAACCTCAGTCTTCTCCAAATCCTGGGAAAAATCCCTAGCCAAGTTTAATTCTAACTGGGCCTTAGCTTCCCTAGCCTGGTCCCTAGCTTCTCTGACAACATTCCTGTATTCTTCCCAGGACACCTGTCCTTGCTTCCACCTTTTATAAGCCTCTTTTTTTCTTCGAATTTTCCTCAGCAGCTCCTTATCCATCCAAGGAGGTCTCCTGGCCCTACTGCTGCACTTCCTTCTAGTTGGGATGCAACACTCCTGAGCCTGCAGCAGGTGATCCTTGAATATCAACCAACAGCCTTGGGCCCCCCTGCCCTCTAAGGCTATATCCCATGGAACCTTACTGAGCAGGTTCCTGAAGAGGCCAAAGTCTACTCTCTTGAAGTCCAGGGCAGTGAGCTTACTGCATGCTCTTCTCACTGCCCTGAGGATCTCGAATTTGACCATCTTGTTATCACTGCAACCAATGCTGCCCTGGAGCATCACATTTCCAACCAGCCCTTCCCTATTGGTGAGCAGAGGGTCAAGCATGGCACCTCTCCTTGTCGGCTCCTCTATTACTTGCAGAAGGAAGTTGTCTTCCACACAATCGAGGAACCTCCTGGATTGCTTGTGCCGGGCCGTACCGTTGCTCCAACAGATATCAGGGTGATTGAAGTCCCCCATAAGAACAAGGGCCTGTGAACGTGAGGCTGTTCGTATCTGTTTTAGTGCTTAATCCACGGAGTCCTCTTGATCAGGCTGCCTGTAGCAGATTTCCACAGTAATGTCTCCCATAGCTGTTCTCTCTTTAACCGTGACTCACAAACTCTCTATTGACTGCTCACCTGTCCCCAGACAGAGTTCCATACTCTCCAGCCTATCCCTAACATAAAGGGCAACTCCTCCTCCCTGTCTGCAGGGCCTGTCTTTTCTAAAGAGCCTGTAATCTTCCATTCCAACACTCCAGTCACAGAAGCCGTCCCACCATGTTTCTGTGAAACCTATTTTGTCATACTCCCGTAGACAAGCACATGCCTCTAATTCCTCTTGTCTGTTCCCCATGCTACGTGTGTTTGTATAGAGGCATCTGAGCAGAGCTCCAAATGAAGCTGGTTCATTGGCTGGAGCAGCTGGAATATCAATACATTGCTCCGAGCATTTATTATAGGTGCTGGCAACAGACTAGAAGTGTTGGGATGGAATAATGCCCCCCTCCCCCAGTACCTCTAGTTTAAAACCTCCTTGACCAGTCTGGCAAGCTTCCTACCAAAACTGCTTTTCCCCTTTGCCCAGCTCCACCAGCCCCCAGTAGACCTGACCTACTAAACTGAGTCCCGTGTTCAAGATACGCAAACCCCTAACTATGGCACCACTTTTCTAACCATTTATTAACCTGGCAAATCCTCTTAGTCTTTTTAAGGTCCTCTCCCGTATCCTGGAGAATTGATGAAAGCACTATCTGAGCTCCACAGCCCCTCAGGGCTCTGTAGTCCTTTATGTTCTCTGGGCTACTGCTATCTATATCACTAGCACCTGTATGAATCACTAGAAGTGGGTAATAGTCAGTGGGATTTACTAGAGCAGGCAGCCTCTCTGCAACACCCCTGATTCGTGCCCCTGGAAGGCAACACACCTCCCTTGAGAGTGGGTCAGGCAGACAGATGCATGTCTCTGTCCCTTTCAAAGCAGAGTCCCCTACTACTGCGACCCGCTGTTTTTTCCTGGCAGCACCAGTAGTGATCTTCTTTACCAGCTCATCAGCTGGCTGTTCATGGTGCAAGTACATTTCCTCATCAGCCCCCTGCAGGACAGCAAAGCGGTTCTGGGTGGGGACAACAGATTTAGGAGGAAGCCCCTTGATGTTAATCGGCCTCTTCCTCCTTTTTTTTTTTTTCTGGTTTTTTTTTTTTTTTCTGTTTCCCAGCTTCCTTGATTAATGCCTTCCTTCTTTCCTGCATGAGCTACAGTGCATGCTTGAGGCTCCTGCACAGTTTAGGCCTGGAGCAAGCAGTGCTGCTTCCTCTCAGCTTCCATGGCATCTTTCATCCTAGTCTCGCAGCTCAGTCCCTGCTGCAGGACCTCCACCAGGGCGCATCAAGTGCAGCCCTGCCCATTGTGCACCCTTCCCTCACCAGACCTGTGCAGGCACTCTCTAAACCCTGATCCCTGCACTGCAGCCTCCCTTCTCATCGGCTCCGTCTGGGTGCCTACACTGGCCACCGCCGGGGCAGCCAGAGCAGAGCTAACGGACCTGACCCTTGTCTTAGGGCGAGTGCTCACTGTCCCTCTAGCCTGCCCGTGTGAGCCACATAAACTTCCGCTCGCGCTCCCTGGGGCAGGTTTTTAACCAGTGAGGGCTGGTGCCGCTCCTCCTGGCTCCGCCCCTGTGAGTCCCTGCCCGCGTCACTGAGCTACCGACTCATGGGAAAGTCTTGTCGAGGACTTGAGGCTCTCTTGGTGGCTCTCGCCGCTCTGAGTTGAGGCTCCTGGACACTGAGTTTCTCCCACTCAGGTGTTGAAGGCGTCCTCTCTGGAGCTACTCACCTCAGCAATTTTCTGGGCAAAAAGAAAATATTAGCTCTTTTCTCTGGACCAGACAAGTATGAAATACATGAATATGTAATAAATGCATAGAAATGTGTTTTAACTGAATGCTTCAACCTAGACTCCTGTATTGTAAATAACTTTTGTAGACATAAACATTCAATTATTTTTAAAGAAACATTTCTAAGCTTGAAGCAAGGCATCACCACCATGGTGGCCAGAAGGAGTATCTTCTACTAATTGCAAATCTTACTTTCCAGCAGCAGAAGTGCCATACTCTCTTTAAAAATCACTCACTGATGTTAATTAATGGTGTTTTCTTCTAAGGAATGTCCAGTATTCTTGGGTGTATAAGCAACATTTCTGAAATGCAGTCCAAAGTTGTGCAACAGGTCTAATTCCTTACCTGCGTCTGATTGCTTACCATCATCCAATTCCTTACCTGCAAAGGTGTTGCCACTGCTGTTGCTTTTGTTGGTAATCTTGTAGCCATGATTTGTCTTTCCTGTGATTTCACTGATTTTATGAAAGAAAAAGGCTGTGGAGCTTTTTATTTCCATAAAGTTGAAAACTATTCCACATGCGCCTCTTCCCAGTTGATTAATGTAGTGGCATTTGGCATGAAAATTAATGCAATTTGAATACACAGTTGCTTTTGATATGATACATTTTTACCAAAAAAGAAAAAGGTATAAAATCCAATGAAAAACTTGAAAAATTACTTTTTTTCTTTTTCCAAATTATTTTCATGAAAATTTTTAGCATACACCCAGAGACATGGTTACGTTTCAGGTACTAAACAGCTGAGAATGTTTTTTACATAAAAAAAATGATATACAAATACATGTCTTTTGATTCATGACTACATGAGAAGGATGATGCTGATGTACTCAGCAGACCAGTACAGGACCATAGTATTAATTTTAATAAAATCTCTCTGAAATACAGTAGTACACTACAGCAGTAGTGTATGTATCCAAGAAAAATGCTGATTTTCAAAGTTGTAGTGCTTTAACTAGTGCAGCGCTAGTGTGATACTGATGCCATACACATTCAGTATATTAAAAAGACTCGGGAGGAATAAAAGTGAAGGATGAATATAAAAGTGATGAGAACCCCATCCATAAAGTTTCTAAACTTTTGGAATAGAGTGATTACTTCATGTGTTAAAAATAACAGTTTCCCATAAGCGTGCTTTCTTAAAAGTGTAGAAAATCTTTATTTAATATAAGGCAGCATAATGCAGTCTGGCTTTTTGCTCAGGAATTAGTGAAGTGCCACAATGAAGCCTGTACTTCTCATTACACTTTCTGTACATCACCAGGAAAATATGAAATTTCAGTCTAGATTACTTGACTTTTAAATGAGAGAATTAAAATTAAATTCTTAAATTCAATTATTAAAACTTCTGCAAAAATTAAATGTCCCGGTGGACAGCGAGCTCAATAGGAGTGAAAGTGTGCAGCTGCAGCAAGGAAAGCTAACAGGGTCCGGGGGAACATCAAGAAGGGTGTCACCAGCAAAGATAAAGAAGTCATTATCCCACTTTACTCAGTGTTTGTCAGTGCACACCTGGAGGATTGTGTTCAGTTTTGGTCCCTGTGATACAAAACGATGTGGACAGCTTGAAGAGTGCCTGGAGAAGGGCCATAAAACGACAATAGGACTGGGAAGCCATATGAGGAAAGGCTGGGAGATCTGGGTTTGTTCAGCCTTGTTGAGAGAAGGCTCAGGGGAGACCTTGTCACCGTGGCCTAGCATTTAAAGTGTGGCTACAATGAAGATGAAGACTGCTTTTTTTATGAGGAGTCACATGGAAAAGACAAGGGCTAACAGGCACAAGTTACTCTTGGGGAGATTCTGACTGGACATCACAGGAAAATTTTTCACAATGGAAACAATCAGCCACTGGAATAATCTCCCTGAGGAAGTGGTGTATTCTCCAACACTGGAAATTTTAATGATTAGGCTGGACAGGGTGCTGGACATGTAGTGTAGTTCATGCTTTGACAAGAAAAGTCAGACAAGATGATCCTTTAGGTCCCTGCCAACCTGAGATTCTCTGATTCTATGACCTCAAATATTGAAAGCTGTTACAGTCTTATGGCTGCTATACTCCTGTTAAGATTTAAGTGGCAGAGAAGAGGATGATAATCCTTTTCTAAAAAGGTATTTCTATAATTCATTGTAAGACTTCCTGATGGTCCATGAAACGCATTCTTTTCCTTTTTCACAAGCCTTGTATTTTCCTATTTGAATAAGTAATGATGAAGAGCTAATATATATTGGTCATTCTGAATTCTGAGCAATAATACAGAAGATGTTGTTAGCATTCAGGTTATGTGCTTGCAAACACTGGGACAGTTGCAGAGCATCACCTAGCTCTGCATGAGCAATCAATGATTGTCAGGTCCACTAAAACTAGAGCTGGTGAACATATCCCCAGATTTCAGGTAATGATGACTAGCCATTTCAGATACAATTTTGTTTGCAGTTTCCTGCAGGTTTAAGAGATGACTTTATGAGAAAAAATAACAATTATTTGAAAGTGCATTCTCTTTTTTTGCCTTCTGTTTCAGTATAGGAAGTATATTCTATGAAAAGTTCAGCTGCTGCTCCCATTTAGAAACATTATTTTTGGTTCAGTTACTTTTGTCTTCTTAACTTTATTGATAAGGTTATGATTCATGGATTAGAAAGCAGAAATTATACATTAATGGTAATTTTTTTTGAGCTTATATACAGATATTTGTACTTTCTACTGTAGCTACATTGGTGTGTTTCTTGCTTGCAAGTAGGAAAAAATGCTGATATTTTCCTACAGACTCAACTTTTGCCTGTTGTTTTAATATTACACATTGTAGCTATTTCTTACTGTATTTTCAAAACTGTTTCCATAGTGCTATTAAAGTCTTTGTCCTTCCTCTCGGTTTCTTTTCCCCTTTGTCCTGGGTTCAGCAGTAGCAGTCATGTTTTTCCTTTGTGTTAGCTGGTGCAGTGCTGTGTTTTGACTTCCAGCCTGGGAACAGTGTTGGTGAAGCCGATGTTTTCGGTTGTTGCTAAGTGATGTTTACCCTGACCAAGGACTTTGTGAGGCTCATGCTCTGCCAGGGAGGAGGGAAAGCTGTGAGGAAGCAGAGATGGGGCGCCTGACCCGGGCTAGCCAGGGAGGTATTCCATACCACAGCACGTCATGCCCGGGGTGGGGGGTAACTGGGAGTTACCCGGAAGGACACGGGCTTCCGGGTGGAACTCGTTTCTTGGCTGGTGGTATCGTATTCTCTTCCCTTGTTATTTTCCCTTATCATTGTTGTAGTTGATAGTAGCGGTGGTGATTTGTGTTGTACATTGGTTGCTGGACTGTTCTTGTCTCAATGGAGACTAACAGTAGACTATCGTGGCCTGAATGAAGTCACACCACCATTGAATGCTGCCGTACCGGACATGCTAGAACTTCAATATGAACTAGAGTCAAAGGCAGCCAAGTGGTATGCCACGACTGATATTGCCAATGCATTTTTCTCAATTCCTTTGGCAGCAGAGTGCAGGCCACAGTTTGCTTTTACTTGGAGGGGTGTCCAGTTCACTTGGAACCGACTGCCCCAGGGGTGGAAACACAGCCCTACCATTTGCCATGGACTGATCCAGACTGCACTGGAACAGGGGAAAGCTCCAGAACACCTGCAATACATTGATGACATTATTGTGTGGGGCGATACAGTGAAAGAAGTCTTTGAGAAAGGGAGGAAAATAATCCAAATCCTGCTGAAAGCCGGCTTTGCCATAGAACGGAGTAAGGTCAAGGGACCTGCACAGGAGATTCAATTTTTGGGAATAAAATGGCAAGATGGACGTAGACAGATCCCCACAGATTTAATCAACAAGATAACGGCAATGTCTCCACCAACTAATAAGAAAGAAACACAAGCTTTCTTGGGTGCAGTGGGGTTCTGGAGAATGCACATCCCAAATTACAGTTCGATTGTAAGCCCTCTCTATCGTGTGACCCGGAAGAAGAATGATTTTATGTGGTGCCCTGAGCAGCAACAAGCCTTTGAGCAAATTAAACGCGAGATAGTTCATGCAGTAGCCCTTGGACCGGTCCGGACCGGGCCAGATGTAAAAAATGTACTGTACACTGCAGCTGGGGAAAACGGTCCTACCTGGAGCCTCTGGCAGAAAGCTCCAGGGGAGACTGGAGGTCGACCCCTCGGCTTTTGGAGTCGGGGATACAAAGGATCTGAGGCCAGCTATACCCCAACTGAGAAAGAGATACTGGCAGTCTATGAAGGGGTTCGAGCTGCTTCGGAAGTGATTGGCACTGAAGCACAGCTCCTCCTGGCATCCCGGCTGCCCATGATGGGCTGGATGTTCAAAGGCAGGGTCTCCTCCATCATGCAACTGATGCTACGTGGAGTAAATGGGCTGCACTAATTACACAACGAGCTGAAACAGAAAATCCCAGTCATCCAGGCATTCTAGAAGTCATCATGGACTGGCCAGAGGGCAAAGATTTTGGAATGTCACCAAAGGAGGAGGTGGTGCGTGCTGAAGAGGCCCCACCATATAATAAACTGTCAGAAAGTGAAAAGCAGTATGCCTTGTTTACTGATGGCTCTTGCCGTATTGTAGGAAAGCATCGGAGATGGAAGGCAGCTCCATGGAGTCCTGGACGACAAGTTGCAGAAACTGCTGACGGAGAGGTTGAATCGAGTCAGTTTGCCGAGGTGAAAGCCATCCAGCTGGCCCTGGACATTGCTGAACGAGAAAAGTGGCCAGTACTTTATCTCTATACTGACTCATGGATGGTGGCAAATGCCCTGTGGGGGTGGTTGAAGCAATGGAAGCAGAGCAACTGGCAACGCAGAGGTAAACCCATCTGGGCTGCTGCACTGTGGAAAGATATAGCTGCCAGGGTGCGGAACCTGGTGGTGAAGGTACGTCACATAGATGCCCATGTACCCAAGAGTCGGGCCACTGAGGAACACCAGAACAACCAACAAGTGGATAAAGCGGCTAAGATTGAAGTGGCTCAGATGGACTTAGATTGGCAACATAAAGGTGAATTATTTTTGGCCCGGTGGGCCCATGACACTTCAGGCCATCAAGGGAGAGATGCAACATATAGATGGGCCCGTGATCGAGGGGTGGACTTAACAATGGACACTATTGCCCAGGTTATTCATGAGTGTGAAACATGTGCTGCAATTAAACAAGCCAAGCTGTTAAAGCCTCTTTGGTATGGAGGACGATGGTTGAAGTATAAATATGGGGAGGCCTGGCAGATTGACTATATCACACTGCCACGAACCCGCCGAGGCAAGAGCCATGTGCTTACCATGGTGGAAGCAACCACCGGGTGGCTGGAAACATACGCTGTGCCCCATGCCACTGCCCGGAACACTATCCTGGGCCTTGAGAAACAGATTTTGTGGTGACATGGCACCCCAGAGAGAATTGAGTCAGACAATGGGACTCATTTCCGGAATAACCTTGTAGACACTTGGGCCAAAGATTATGGCATTGAGTGGGTATATCACATCCCCTACCATGCACCAGCCTCCGGGAAAATCGAACGGTATAATGGGCTGTTAAAAACTACACTGAGAGCAATGGGTGGGGGAACTTTCAAGCATTGGGATACACACTTACCAAAGGCCACTTGGTTGGTCAACACCAGAGGATCTGCCAACAGGGCTGGCCCAGCCCAGTCAGAACTTTTATGTATTGTAGAGCGGGACAAAGTTCCCGTGGTGCATATGAGGAATTTGCTGGGGAAGACAGCCTGGGTTATTCCTGCTTCAGGTAAATGCAAACCCACTCGTGGGATTGTTTTTTCTCAGGGACCTGGATATGCTTGGTGGGTAATGCGGGAAGATTGGGAAGTCCAATGTATACCTCAAGGGGATTTCATTTTAGGGGAAAACAGCCAGTGAACTCAATTGTATGCTGTTGCCTGCTGTGTAATACTTTTATAGCCCATCAACTAGATGTCTCCAGGTCACCAGCGACTGGCCCTGACTTCCCTCCAGCCATCATTCCAACAGAGAATGAACTTTGAACATCATGGGCCGAATGGACTCGGCAGCATTATAGGGATTGGTCCATGCACTAAGCAAATGATCTTTTCCTCTTGGTCTGTATGTATATGGATGTATATATGTGGGAGAGCGATGGTGTATTGAAAATGTGGGATCTGAGCACGACGTGAATGGTATGGAATAAGGGGTGGATAATGTCCTGGGTTCAGCAGTAGCAGTCATGTTTTTCCTTTGTGTTAGCTGGTGCAGTGCTGTGTTTTGACTTCCAGCCTGGGAACAGTGTTAGTGAAGCCGATGTTGTCGGTTGTTGCTAAGTGATGTTTACCCTGACCAAGGACTTTGTGAGGCTCAAGCTCTGCCAGGGAGGAGGGGAAGCTGTGAGGAAGCAGAGATGGGGCGCCTGACCCGGGCTAGCCAGGGAGGTATTCCATACCACAGCATGTCATGCCCGGGGTGGGGGTAACTGGGAGTTACCCGGAAGGACACGGGCTTCCGGGTGGGACTCGTTTCTTGGCCGGTGGTATCGTATTCTCTTCCCTTGTTATTTTCCCTTATCATTGTTGTAGTTGATAGTAGCGGTGGTGATTTGTGTACATTGGTTGCTGGACTGTTCTTGTCTCAACCCGTAGGAGTTGCACTCTTTCGATCCTCCTTCCCATTCCTCCGGGAGCGGGGAAGTGGAGAGCCCCGGTGGGGGGGGGACACGGACCTCGATTGTTGTCAGCTCGGCACCACTCACTGGGAGTGAGTGAACAAGTTACCTGACTGGGTTTAAACCACGACACCCTTGTCAGAGTTAAAGGCAAAATTAGTTTCTATGCCTGCTCTGCCTGTATGTTTATGATCATTTTAATCTACAAATACAGTCTTCGGGTAGTAAAAATCGATTCATACCTTCTATTTCTTTCTTTTTTAGGTGTTATTTTATCTTAAATCTATGGAATGTGAAGCAGTAACAGACTGTACTACCTGGGCTTTCTGGAAGAGAAAATGGATTAAGATAGTACAAAACTGACTATTATTATTTTTTCTGCCAGTGTTTATAAAGCACCAGCAGAATACGTATGGTACTTATTTTAAAAAAACAACCAACCAACCAAACATCTGAAATGGTTTTTAATAATTCATTTGACATAATATTTTTTTAAAAATGGTCTCCTTGAATGAAAGGAAAGGGTAATTTTCTTCTTGTAATACTGCATTTGTTTGTGTTTGAAGTAAATCATTAGCATGAGGAAAGTAAAGTAAAAGATGGCTTTAAGTTTCTTTCATGTCATGCTATTTATAGTCTGCTGAGATGCATCACGTGTATTCACTCTGTAAGTAACAAACTGGCAATGTGGAGTAGCATGAGTAACTCAGTTTTATTTGCTGTTCTTTCCTGCCTTATCTCCAAATTTCTAAATGCTGGGAAAATGGGCAGGAAATAACTTCTAACTCTTAGACCTGTGCAATGCCTGAATCTACTATCTTTTATGAGAGATCTCACAAAATTTCTTCTGGTTTGCCATATAAATATAGGGCAACCAGACTATGGGTATGTGGCTTCTTTTACTGATTTACAAATGCAATTAACTTAGCAGCAATAAATGTCTGTCAATATAATACCCAGGCAGAAAGCAGGATCATTCTCCTCCCAGGTTGTTTAATTACGTGGTTTAGGCTATGCCTTCTTGACTGTATAAATTATAAAAGTAAAATCGAAAAGAGCATCTGTTAAATCACTTCTAAATTTATCCAGCCTTTATAGCTCTTCCTACAATATTCCTACAATGAAGAAGGAAATAATTAAGCAAAGATGAATATAATAGTACTTTTAATATAGAAACATTTTAACATCTAATTTCTATATTTCTGGATATTAGTACTTCTTAAAATGTTTCCAGCCAAATAAGAATGTCACCTGCTTTACTTGAAATCCCTTTTCTCTATCTCAAAGAATAGCGTTCTCACATCATTTAAAGACAATGCTTGTTAATACAGGAACCATTTCATGTATAAAGAAAAAGAAAATTCTGTCTTATATTGTCATGATTAAAATTAACTATTTTAAGGAATTCTTAAAAAAAATAGTTATTTAAGGAATAATTAAGGAATCCTTAAGTATTTAAGGAACAGAAAAGGATTTTTTTTCATTCTCTGTTGTCATGATATTGATGATTTATTGGAACTGTCTATAATTTGATTTTTTTTTTTAAATATTATTATCTACATTAATCTGCATTCTAATCACTTGCTTATACCTGTTTTATGTTTTCTACTTGAGCTTACCTATTAAATTGCTGTATTGCTGTGTTAAATGAAGAATTTCCTTTCACTTGTTTCCATTCTTGGAATACCGTAAATATCCTAGTCCTATTCTATCCATCTTGATCCTTGAGCAATAAAAAGCAGCTTAGTTAGGCATTCCTAACTTTATCCAAATATTTTCTTAACAGACTCTCCCACTTTTATCATTTACTGTTTTCAATGAGTGCTATGACTCTTTCTTCACATGACTTAGGCCATGTTTTTCAAGCTCTTGAGTCTTACATTAAGCATATTGGTCTATGTGCCCAGAGCAGTTGTTTAAATATTGAGCCTCAACCCAAATGGCTAAACATAGGCAACTGCATTTTAATGTTCAGAAATGACACTGCTGGGGACTTGTCCTTGTAGGTCGTTGAGAAGTCATTATTAAGTAAGTGGGCTGTGCTAGCATTATGCATGCACCACATTTGTCTTAAGTATGGAAGTGGATTAGCATTTGAAAATTTTACCTCCAAATTTGTTTTTGTGTGATTTAATATGGGTTTAATGAATCTAATTGACTGTGTAATGGTAGAAAATCATCTGCACGTTTGGAAAACATGCGTTGGTCTTTTAAATCACCTTGCAGCGGAGTTCTCAATATTTGAATGATTTATGATTACTTGTTACATGTGCACTCTGGTTTTGAAATGTAAGTCACTAGGAAAGGAATGAGAGAATTAAAGAAACAGCCTGCATTCCTTATGAAGATTAGTCAAGCTTTTTGCAAATTGATTCATGTGAGCAACATTTAAGAGAGATCTTAATTAGCAGTGTGTCTACCACTTCTTACTGTTTCATTCAATGCACAGTTGCCTTTTTTTTTTATCCTCAGGAGAGCTAATATCTTCATTTTGCAAATGATTAAAAACAACATAATTTATACATTTTATGACACTGCAGCCTTTCCATCCCTGGGTGTCACTGCCTGCATTCATGCAGCATCACATAGTGAAACATATTTTAGGAGCTAAAATCCCTCTTTCCTCTTCATTATGCATGTGGCATGCAATGCAATTTACTACATAACAGATGTCATAGCTAAGTACCCAGGCTCATGTCATGATTCATGCATTTGGAGACAATCTGTTGCAGCGGAGTAGAGCTTTTCAGAAGCTAGCAAAATTTGGGGTTTACCTTAACACTCCAGACTTTGTGTTGTACTGTGCTGAATCGGATAGGCTAAAATATCAGGTATAAGAAGACTTGTACTGGAGCCTAGAATCCAGATCAGAAATTTGACATTTGCACATGCATCTATTCCTTTGGCTTTTTAAATTACCTAAAAAATTAATCCTATTTCTAATTTACATTTTTTTCTTATTTAAAATTTTATCTTGAATCAACTCTTACTTCTCCACACACCTATAAAAATAAAATTTTGTAGTTCAAAATTCAGCAGCAAAGTTATTGAAAGAACTTTGGGGATCTTAAAACATGAGAGTTTGATGTCTAGAAATATTTGGTGGAAAATTATCTTCTAAAACTGGAAGAGTGTATGGCAGCATTTTATATAAGATTGCCATTAAACATTGTCTATCTTTAGGGGAAAAGTCAGACAGCAATAAGTTATATAGGAATGAAGAATTATCTGAATCTGAGGAAACAGATTTGCAAATTAAATCACTCAAATCATTACCAGGGTTAGAAATATGATTCATTAGGCACTGCATATTTAACCAGTAAGCATGCAGCACCCCTGGTAGATGCTCAAAATTTGTGTTTATTGGGCTTCTCAACATATGCAACAACAATAAAACCATTTCGAATTAGATTATAGAACTTTTTTTTTTTTTTTTTAGTTTATACTAGTAAGAGCAAAACCATTTCTGTGCAGAGGCTTAACAGAAAAAAACCCGATGTATTTCATATGTTGAAATGCGTCAGATATGTCCAAATGGGATCACTCACCAGACTCTGAAATCTTCACTGGGACACTTAAAACCACAGCTCTCTCACTCAAGTGGATGACAAAGCTTCTTTGGAAAATGTGAAAGTTTAAGTCAGGTGTGGGTTTTTCTTTTTTAAGATTATTTTTATTCTGATGATTAAAGAAGCCACATCCAGTGGCTGAAATGAAATCCTTAGAATGTGGTTTGTCCATTTAATATTCCCCTGCTTCTTGCAAGAGACAGTGCAAAACTCCAGCAGGAGAGTTTCTCACTGAGTCATTTGGAATCCTCTCCTGAGAATACAGAAATTGATTTCCATCTGCATTTGAGGAAGCCTGATGAAAGATATTTTTCTTATGATTGTGTTGTCAACTCCCCTCTCAACCCATCTTTAATAATAAGTTGCAGTGCCCACCATTACATAGTTTCAGCAAGAATGGGTCCAAATTCTAAACAAGTCTTGTAATCAGATTGAGTTCTGATTGTGCAGGCTTTATTATATGAATAATGATTTTCAATAGTCTTCTCCAGGAAACAGCTGGAATGCTATTCAGTGTAGAACTATCACACTGCATATATAACATTATCTAGAAAGACCTTTTATGTCAGTATTACTGATCTACTGAACCTCCAAACTCCTTTGTGAAAAGTTTTCATCCTGTTCCATTAGAATAGTTTTGGTGCTGTGTTCAAGACTGATTAAGCTGATACTTGTTTTTTCATTCGTATTATAATGCTGCAAAATAGAGTCCTGACGAGCTCATTCCATGATTTTCTACATTACCTTATCTGTATTTAAGTTAAAAGATATCCAGGGAATGTGACAATAATGAAAGTCTGCTGATAACACAGCAGAAAAAAACATCATCCCTTCTCATCTTTCTCTGTAAAGATATAGTGGAGATTTTAAGCACAGCTGATAAAGAAATGCATTTCAGTCTTGTGGGAAACTGTGGCCTGACAGTGTTTCACTTCACTCTGCATCAGAAGGACCATGAAAGTGGAGAATTTCCTGATGGCACAGGGTGATCAGGTTTGGAGGAAGCCTGTGGGTGATGGGTGTGTGGGTCACCAGAGTGGCTGCACGCTGGCCAGCTAGGCATCAGACAGGCAGGGTGCTGGGGAGCCCTGTGCCTGTGGCTTGAGAAGCTCTGCAATGCCAGCCAACTTTACCCCATGTGCATGAAAGGGTAGTGGGAGCAGTTCTTTCAGTTCCGCTGACTCAGCATTTTCAGGCAAACAAACAATGCCATCACAATCCTTTCCTTTCCAGAGTTTTTGACCAGCTGTAATTTTTAAACAACACAGATGCGCAAAATATTTTTTTGTTACTGTCTCAAGCTGGTGTTGGAAACAGAAGCACTTAAACATTTATCCTTTTACAACTAAAAATACCCTCTGAACTCTCACACATGAGGCTTTGGGAAATATGGACCCTGGAAATGACAAATCTACAACCGAAGATTCTTGGTTTAGGCTGGAAGATGAGTCACTACTGATGGTGTGCATTTTGCAGTATGGTTCCCTTCCTAGTTCAGTCAAATTCTGCTTCCTTTGTATAGTTCCAGTGCTAGTGTTGTAATGTTACATCCCCTGTTTACGCATCAAACATTTATAAAATACTTAGCATTTAACTGTTCCCCTTTTCCCCTCACCTGAGTGAGTTCCTAAAGTGGAATTTGCTACACAAAGCATAAACTTATTTTCCTACCCACCTTAAAATTTCCAACTAAGACAATTGTTGAAATAGATTGTTTTCCTTAGTGCTATTTTGAAAGAAGAGGTTTCTTTACTGCTAGTTGACTTTTTCTGTTCAAGTCTTGGAGTGTTTTAGTGCAAATATCGTAGAATCATAGAATAGTTAGGGTTGGACAGGACATTAAAGATCATCCAGTTCCAATCCCCAGCCACGGGCAGGAACACCTTCCACTAGACAAAGTTGCTCTAAGCCTCATCTAACTTGGCCTTGAACGCTTCCAGAGACAGGGCAGCCACAGCTTCTTGAAGTAACTCTTCCACCCTCACAGTAAAGAATTTCTTCCTAATTAATTAATCTAATTCAAGTCCCTTCTGTCACTCCTCCTGGTCCTGTTCTTACATGCCTTTGTAAAAAATCCCAGATTTCTTGTAGGTTTGCTTTAGGCACTGGCAGCTGCTTTAAGGTCCCCCTAGAACCTTTTCTCCAGGCTGAACAACCCCAACTCTCTCAGCGTGTCTTCACAGGGGAGGTGCTCCAGCTTTCCGATATGGTTTATAAACTACAATTCCCTGATCTCCATTACTGTCTCCATCACTAGTTTTAACAACAACTTTTCCTAATCATAGAGGTAGTTCTTTTAAATGGTGTGTAACACTAATACAGAAAGAATTCTTTGTTCTGAAATAGTTGTGTTAGACGAGATGATAGACATGACTGATTTTTTTTTTGTCTTGTTTTTTTTGTTGATAGCAGATTTATCTCCCTGGGCTGTACTCCGATTTTGCCTGTGTTTATCAGACAAGGAATATTATTGCAGATGGAGACATATGTCCACATATGTCTGTACGTGACCCTCTCAAAAGAAGCTATATGTCCAACATTTGTATGGGAGTATGTTTAGTTCAGCAAACAGTATAAAAAAGAATCGGAAGATTTTATTAAGCTGGATTCAGTTGTATGCTTACATCAAACATAGTTTAGTTATCATATTTTAAAAAGTGGTTCATATGTTGGAGTTAGTTTCTTCATAATGATGAATTTCACCCTTTTGTTAAACAAAAATACACTACTTGTCATAGAATCACAGAATGGTTTGGGCTGGAAATGACCATAAGATTTTCTAGATCCAGCACCCCACCATGAGCAGGGACACGTCACATGTTGCCCAAGTCCTCATCCAATCTGGCCTTGAACACTTCCAGGGCTGGAGAATTTAGCACTTCTTTGGGCAACCAGTAACAGTGCCTCAGCACCCTCACAGTAAAAAACATTTTTTTGTATCTAACCTGAATTTCCCCTGTTTTAACTTAAATCCATTACACCTTTTGCTTAAAAGGAAATAGGTGTGAGAAGATAATTTAGCCTAGAAGCAGGAGGAAAAATCAGAATGATCTAAAAAGAATTTTTTTTTACCTTATTTTAGACTTCATTTAGTTTGTAAAAATTTTTTTGGTGTAAAATCTTAGTGGCACATGAAAAACTTTGACTCTAGCTCAGGTGTTTTATAAGGAACAATCACAGCTGAATGTGAAAGAAAAACAGTGGAGAAGAATAGTAAACTCAGGTTATTTTTTTACTCCCTTCAAAGCATTACTGCAAAACTGTAGTGAGCTAGTAGTAGTCTGTTACTAGACAATAGAGTGTAGGTAGAATGAAATTTCTCACTTCAAAAAACCACTATGTACCTCTGATAGTAGAAATTAAACATCAGAATCTCAGAAGAAAATACTTAAAAAGATTAAAAAAAATTAAAAAAATTAAAATATATAAATATTTAAAAAATATTTAAAAAATATTTTGTTAGCTTTTGCATGTTACTTGCTGCTACTCTCAGCTGCCTGTTGCTCCAGGCTATCTGTTACTGTTGCCATATTTTCTTTTAACCAAGGAATTTGAAAAAGCAACATACAACTGTACACCCAGCTGTTTGATACAGTAGTGATTTTTGATGGGATATTACTTGAATGCACATGTAGTGGTGCTGTGTTAGAAGCAGGATATATGGAGAGATAATTGATTCTTATTTAAACATATTGATTTTCTTTTTCTTCCTGTATTGGATATTTTGGACATATAAGCATATTTTAAAACCTGTGTTACCTTTCATTTTTCCAGTGATTGCTGCCATATTGTTAACTCTGGAACAATTTCTTAACTTGCTACTCTACTCAGGCGTACAGGCTCTGTAGTATGATGACTTGCAATCTCAAGGGTAAAGACAGCAAAGATATACAGCATAGCAGCACTGAGCTATCTTCTGTGGACAATCTGACAATGTAGAAAAGGTCTCTGAAGACATGATGACTGCAGTTGTCTGACATTCTCCTTGGAGTTATACTATACACCTTCAAGAAGCACACATGCCTGCCCACCTGGCAAAGGCACTTTGAAAAGGGAATTGTCACCATTTTCCTGCAAAAACCATGAGGCTGTGTCATAGCAGAGCTGTGAGTGCATGAGGGTGCCCAGGGTGCAGAAGTGAGGGTGGGTGATGGAATTATGGAGTCGTGAATTTTATAGCTAGATAATCCTTGCGCTGTGTGGATTTATTAGGCTCAACAGAGAATCACCTACCTATAAATCCTATTCCTCATTTCTCCCTCCTGTTTCTACATAACAAGGGACCTATAATCTGTGCTAGACATGGAAACACAGGGTTTTTCTGACCACTGTGAGGACAGACAGCATGATGCAAATACTGCCCTACCTCTTGGTGAAATAAAAACCCATAGCTTTTTTTGTGTATGAGCAAGTTTAAACCAACAAAGTGGAATAATTCCTAATGAAGGAGTTTGTAGTTTCCCATATTAGATGCTAAGTTGCTAACATGTCTTAAAATTTATAAGTTATCAGCATACATATTTTTATGTTTACTACTTTTTAAAGTTTACTGCATTTTAACCTTTTTTTTTTTTTTTTCAGAATGGATACCTTAGGAAGCCCTATTTTCATTAGAAAATTAATATACAATGTGCTAATGTACTTCCTTTGTAAGTGTGCATTAGGACTGAATGCAATATTATGGGAAGATTCTACTTACCATTTTTATTAAATTCCTGCTGTGTTGGGATTGTCCTATTTTTGTTAGTGGAGAGTACAAGATCCTGTATGCCAGGGAGATGTAGACACTACAGGGAAAAAAAAAAAATAAGAAAAGTTTATTTATTTATAAATGAAGTTTCTCTTCTGAAAAAAAAAAAAAGGTAGGAAGTTAGTGGGTTAGTAATTGCCTGGAATATATGGAAATTCTGAACCTGATTGCTTTTTCCCAGTGGTAACTCTTACTACTGTAGAAAAAAAGTGCCTTGTCCAGGTATTTTCAGTACAGTGAAGACAATTATTCTGTAAAATCTGCATCAAATAAATATATTCAGATTATTGTTTTCAGGAAAAAAATACAGAGGTATGCTCTGTAAAACTCACAACTTTATACCTGTGAGCTAAAAACCAAAAAGAAATATATATCTGCAAGGTCCTTCTGGTTTCCTAGAGATCCGACTTATTACAAAATACATAAATCAGAGAATTACTATATAGTTACTGCAATAGTATAGTGGTTTTGAAAGTAATGATGGGTTGCTGCTACCTTTCTTAATAACAGCACATTGGTTTTCAACTCATATTTGTTGTGTGTGTATGTTTATATAAAACTGCAGAAACATATAGGAAACATAAACATATATTACAAAATATTTCACGTTTGAGTACAATAAACAATAAATTACTATGTGGCATGTAATAGAGCAAAATGTACTTCATGAAGTCATAAATTTCTATCCTGTTGCTCCTGCACCATCAGAGAAAATGACGTGACAATGCTAGACAAAATTTCTGTATCTGCAATCCATTTGTTCCTTGTGAAAAAAAAAACAAAAAAAAACCAAACAACAACCCAAAACTCAAAATGCTACAACACCACCAAATAAAAACACAGACCAAAAAGCTAACTGACAAAAACTCCTAACAACAGATAGATAAACCCTTGGAATAGCTTGAATCAGTTTTCCTTAATACTGTAATTATCTAGATGATGCAGACATCATGATTTCTATTCTTCTGCATCACAATTTCCATAAACTCTGGTTTAGATGTAAACTGTAAATCAGAGAGATTTTCAGTTCTTCAACTTCAGTGTCATTGAGCATTGATATCTCTGTATGCCTTTGTGGATTTGTGTGTGTGTATGTGTGTATGTATACACATATATATAAATAGTTGTCTCCATACGTTACATTTTTATATGAGTGCAGGCTATTCTCTATAATAACAAATCTGTATGTGTGAAAAATAGAAAAAAAAAAGCAGGGTAGATATTAAAATATCTGGGACACACACATGAAGAAAGGTCCTGAAAGCAACAAATAAGAAAACCTCCTTTTGTAAAGTGAGAACGTTTACTTCCTTTAAAAAACAGAAGAGGATGAAATGTGTATGTTCTGCTTTAACTCTGTCTGTCTAATCTGTTTGTTGAGGAGCTCCCAGATAATGAGCTTAGTAGAATGATCTCATCAGACATTTAAACCTGTCTAATTGATTGATTGTCATGAGCACTTGGTAAGAGGGCAGTGCTTTTTTACCCATGTACTGAGAGAAAAGACCATTTCTCTCCGTCCCCACTCCTTTTTCCTCTACTCCTTTTCCTTTCTCTTTTTTCTTTTTCTTTTCCTTTTTCTCTTTTTCTTTTTCTTTTCTTTGCCTTTGCCTTTTTTTTCCTTTTCCTTCTTCTCTTTTTGTTTTTCTCTTTTTTTATTTTTCTTTTTATTTTTATTTTTCTTTTCTCTTTTTCTTTTTCTTTTTCTTTTTCTCTTTCTCTTTTTCTTTTTTCTTTTTCTTTTTCTTTTTCTTTTTTCTTTTTCTTTTTCTTTTTTTTTCTTTTTTCTTTTACTTTTCTTTTTTCTTTTCCTTTCTCTTTTTCTAAATTTTTTTCTCTTTTTCTAATATTTTTTTCTCTCTCGCTTTTTCTTTTTTTCTCTTTTTTCTGTTTTCTCCTTTCTCTTTTTTCTGTTTTCTCCTTTCTCTTTTCTCTTTTTCTCTTTCTCTTTCTTCTCTCTTCTCTCTTTCTTTTTTCTTTCTCTTTCTCTTTCTCTTTCTCTTTCTTTCTCTTTCTCTTTCTCTCTTTCTCTTCTTTTCTCTTTCTCTCTCTCTCTTTCTCTTTTTTCTTTTCCTTTTCTTTTTCTTTGTCTTCTTGTAAATCTGTTTTCTAGCACTTTTTTTCCCTTTTGGTGTTTTTGGGTAGCACTCTGTTTTGTGCTGGTGATTCTATTTCTTGAAGGGAGACAGACAGAAACTTAAAATACAAAAATAATAATAAACCTCCTGAAAACCTAAACCCTTCTAATATTTTTATACTCTTTATTTCTGCTATGTTTTCAACTACAAAAAGGAAAATACCAAAACCAAGCAACACCATCCCCTCCAACCCCCCCAAAACTAAGTAATATTCAATTTATAAAACACTGAATTCAACTTTAATCAGTATCTGACTTATTCCTACAGTTACCTGGCTGATAATATCTGCTTGGTCTTATATGTGTTTATTTTAAATCACATTCAGTTGATTAAGTACATGTTCAATAGAGAATCATCTTGAATGGTGATTTGGGAAACCAGGAAATGGCTTGAATAGAGTGGGTTGAAAAAAAAGAGGGGAAGTACTCATGAACAGCTAAAATAACTCATTTCTGCTCTTCAGGTATGAAAAAGAAACATACCTTGATGACTACTGACTTTTTTGCCTTATTTCTCAGCTTCATTTGAAATTACCTCCACTCATTTTTCCCTGCTGAAAAGCAGACTGAGAAAATGGTAACTGAAAACATGAAAAAAGGATGGGGGAAAAGGAAAAATTATTTTAAAAAAGGGTGAGAAAATAGGTCAGCTTCTGTTACATATTTTCACACTTGGTAGAAATACCTACTATTAAAACTTTAGAAAGAGATTCTTGTTGAAAAAAGACTTTCACTCAAAATCCTGCAGCTATCCATATATTGGCAGAATGCAACTGACAGGTCTGTGAGGCTGTACTTTGATAAGGCAATCTTAGATGACTACCATGTGTCTTTCTTGTGAACTTTTTTGAACCGCTAATCCATCTGATTGAATATCAGAGTGCTCTATGCAGAGCAGGGTTTGTTAATGTGGGCTCCCCTCTGTTACACAGTTAGGAAGATACTTATTGTCAAGTCCCACATAAGCAATTGGCTGCTAGTTGTTAGCCAAATCTTGTTTGCAAAAAGATGGATTGGAAAAATGTGAAATAATCCCTCTGTCTGGAATTTAAGTGTGTCAAAGCAATTTTTGGTCATGCAAATAGGTAGTATGTAGGATGCAACAATACTTTCAAACACAATGAAGTCTAACTTAATTGCTCTGCAGTCAAAACTCTAAACCTAGTCTTCTGCAGTGAGCTGGTATTGGATCATCTCACAAAAACCTTGGCAGCAGTAGCTGCTAGATTGTCTCTCAGCTCTGCATGACCTGCATCTTTAATAGTTTTAGGAAACAAAAGGTGGCTGCAGGCCCCACTAAGTGGGGAATTCCCCAGAGAACACAAAATACTTGTGGCTAGGGGGCCTGTATTGATATCAGATAGCTGGGAGGGCCAGTGTGTAAATTGCTTTTCTTGCTACATTTGCCACAATCATAGGGACTGATGCTGAATCTAACACTGGTGCTGAAGTAACATGGTGCGGCAGGCAGAACTCTAAAAGTGCCGCAGGACTGCCTAATACCCTCCATTCCTGCCCTGAAATAGTCTGTGTTTAGTATCAGAGCATGCAGGTGGGTGAGTATCTTCACATAGGTTTGGAAAAGAGGAAAGTAAGATGAAAAAATGATGATTGCTTAATTTTTGTTTTTACAAAGTTTTCTTGGGTGAAAAAGAATGAAGTTTTTGAAATTTTCACTCCATTTTGTAATTCTGCTTAAGTGGTAGGTGCTCATAGCTTTTTCTTCTTTTTCTGAACTCAGAGAAATGGACAAAACCATTACAGCAAAGCTGAAGATCAGATTGGAGGCTTACATTTGTGTCACATCTGTTTTTATTGATATGTAATAGTGGTGAGTTGACTTTGGCTGGCTACCAGATGCCCCCAGCCAGCTGCTCTCCCACTCTCCCTCCTCAAGAGGACAGGAGAAGGCAGTAAGAGGGGAAAGACTGTGCGCAGAGGCAAAGACAGGGATATCATTCACCAATTACTTTATGGTCAAAACAGACTCAACTTGGAGAAAATTAATTTAATTCATTGTTAGTTAAAAGAGGTTTGGATGGTGAGAAACAACAACAAACAAAACACCTTCCTCCTTCCAACTCTCCTTCTTGCTAGTCTCACCCTCACTCCTTCATTCCCAACTCCTCCACCTCCTCTTCCCTGAGAGGTGCAGGGGAATGGGGAATCTGGGCTGAGGTCAGACCATAACAACTCCTCTCTGCTGCTCCTTGCCCTTCATACTATTTTCTTTCTCCAGTATGGATTCTCTTCATTGAGTGCAGGGGAATGGGGAATCTGGGGTGAGGTCCGTCCATAACAGCTCCTCTCTGCTGTTCCTTGCCCTTCACACTGTTTTTGTTCTCCAGTATGGATTCTCTCCATTGATTGCAGGGGAATGTCTGCCCCAAGCCCCTCATCTCCTCCTTCTTCTCTGACCTTAGCATCTACAGGGCTGTTTCCCACAGCTGCTTTCATTACCCCGCTCATGCTGCCAGGCAGCATTTTTTCCCCTTTGCTAAATACACACAGAGATGGCACTACCTTGGCCAAGGGCCTCAGCCATGCCGTGTGGTATGTGTGCTGGAGCTGTGTCCAGGACAGAGCAGGCCTGGGTGCTCTTCACAGTCTTCACCACCCTGCCGCCCCCTCATTGCCAGCACCTCACCATGGACACCCAGTACAGCAATATGCAATGCAATAAGGCTTCCAATGAAATGCACCAACCCAGGAGCGTAAGTATCCCTCCTTGACATTCATTAATGATATGAATAATGACAATAATAATAAACCCCCCCATAGTTACTAAATATGCTTACTCATTGATAAATTGCTTTCTCTAAGGTGAACAGATGAGATCTTTTTCAAATTGCAAGTAGACATCTCTGTGTAAGTGCAAGTGTTCTTTCACACAGGAGAGAGACAGATTTTTGCTGAGATACTGGAGGTCATGAAGTAACTCAAAGAAAAATCTCACCTGCAAAGGATGATGCACTTTGCAGCTTCAGCAGTGCCAGGACAAAGGTTTTGAGTTCTGTTCTAAATCTGGGAGAGAAAATGCACATTTTGAAAAACAGATTCTGTGAAAAGTGATAGAATTGAGTGCTTACTTGCAATACTTATATGCCTTTAGAGCTAAGGTTAAAAAAAGAGCAAATTAAGGCTATGAGCATATTCAGCAGTAAATCAAGAATAAATCGGTTATGTTGCATATTAATGTTTGCTAGCAAATCAGAGGCTTTCTTTTTAATTAGCAACTTAAGACTAAATTTTGTAGTAACAAAAGCAGGAAATTTACAAGTAAAATCAGTGTTTTGGTTTAGGTTCTTGGTTTTATCTTGCTTTCCTGCATATATAAGAAGGGAAGTGGTTACACTGTTTCCAATGACATGCATAAATGAGTATCGTTTGCAAACTGAGATGATGATCATATGCTTTTTGCATTCCTTCCAGCCATAGTTTTATCCCTTTTAGACACAGCAGTTTTTTCACAGGAAGATGGAGTAGACTGCATGCCAGATTAGCATTTCACAATCTTTGACTCTTACTCTGCTACAGCTGCTGCCATTGGCAAAATGTTTTTTGAATGAAATGAGACTAGTATCTGATTTTTTTGGTTGATTTGTGAACATTATGCCCTTAACAGACTGCTTTTCTTTAAAGACTCTGCTATAATGAGTTAACAGGAGGAAATTGCAGGGAGAATGGTGTTTCTGCCTCTTAGAGCAGTAGGTCAGCTTCCAGCTCCTTAGTGTACACAGGTAAACTAAACCATTCATATAGTGTGGTTCCTGATTTCATCAGCTCATGGTTCCTTGTGAATTCATGCATTTTGAATGTAGAGTTTTCATCAAAAGTATTCCAGCACAGTCAAGCCTTTAGACTGCTTCCCTGTTGCCATGCAAGAGAGAGCACAGTTTAAAAAAGGAGCCACTGAAAACAAAAGTGAAGAAATGTTCAGATTTTATGATTTTAAGATTTTTATTTTAGATGTTAAGATTCTTTTTTTAGATTTAGATTTTTAAGATCTCTAAGAAAGAGGTATACTTACCATTTCAGTAATACTTTATGTGGAGTGGCAAGTGCTTCTTTCTCTGTCAGATACACCTGACACCAATCAATGTCAAAAAACCACCCAAACACTGAAGAGATTTATAAAATAAAGAATAATGTGTTAATAGAAATGTATGGTTTGTATGCTTTAAAATGCACTTTTACACATTCCACTTGGTGGATGATTTCTAGGACCTGGCATACATCAGGTATTGGTCAAATGACATGCAAATGTCCGATCTTGACTTGAATTGTAGCTTGTGACAGTATTTTTCTTTTTTTTTTCTTTGGAGAGAAATTATCCTGTTACTCCTGCTGGGAATTATAATGTACTGATGCAGCAGACCTGTCATGCTGTTTCATTTTCTGTTGGAATCACTACTGTACTCTTTATTACTTTGTATTTTCTTCTATTGCTCACAACAGATCAGGTACTGTGCAACATAAAAGCAGTTTTTCCACCCACCCAAAAAGGAACATGAACACTAGATGAGGAGGAAATACATAGTTAAAAGGGTGATCTCCCAGCAATGATATCATCATTTTGTACCTTGTCAGCTTGTATATATATTTTCATGCAGTTTTGACTTAATATTTATGTAGAAGGACAGATAGGCAGATCAATACATGTAACAGAAACATTGTTGTGGGTGACTTAGCTCTTTTAGAGCTTTGAGAGATGAATGTCTTAGAGAGGTCACCCCACAAATGTTAAAAAAAGCACCCCAACTAGCTCACCTATTAGACCAGAAATGTAATATACAACCCCTGAAAGATGGGGGGATAAAAGGGAGTGGATTTTCAGACTTTTCCTTTAAATCTTCATCAAAACTATTATCCATAAAATCACAGATGGTACACGAAATGTTTGGCCATTGTTACTGATAGGTATTAAGTGCTAAGAAATACATATTTAAATAGCTCACATTTTAGAACAGTTGAGAGATCATAGGAGTTTAAACAGCTTCCACTTCAGATTAAGATGTCAGCAGTAGCAAAGCTAGCAAAGTGTGATGTGAAATATTCCATATGCTAGACTGAAATAATCACAATTGAAAACCATTACATAATCAGAGCTGCTTTGGCTGGGGTTGACTGACAGTGCTTACTATTCAATTAAGAAGCATGTTATTGGGCTCAGATGCTGATACAAATCTAAAAGAAAGCTTAATTTGTTTGACCCTTGTAATCCACTAGCTTTGATTTTATTTGAGACTGTGCCTAATGCATTTTATGTATCCAAGGAAAGCATTATTTCATTTTAAGAAGGAGATTTCCAATTGCTACTCTAAAATCCTACTTAAGTTCTGTTAGCATAATGATTTATTTAAAAAAAAAAAAAAGGAAACAGGCTTAGAGAACCTTTAACCTTCATTTCATCTTTTTTTTTATTTGTTAACCTAAACAGGAACTAATCATTGGTGCAAAGGATTAACAGACGCAGGAGACCAGATTATGCGTTTTTAAATTTTCCTTTTGAGTCTTGAGGGAATTCTATAGTGTGGAATTGGATTAACCTTTCTGACACGTTTTCCGATAATCCAAAAGCTACAGTATAATACTTATTCTTCTAATAATCAGCATGGTTGCTTTGGTTACTGTGTAGATTCTATATTCATATGTGTGAATATGTATGTTATCAAATACAATAAGAACAATTGGTTCAGAGTTTTCAGTGAATATTCATCTTTTCTTTATAAATTAGTCTTACTCTTTGTAAATGATGTCCAAGTACAAAAGGATAATAGCAGTAGCAGTATTAGGATTTAAGTCATGAGTCGTACCTTGCCACTGAATTTTCTTTAATCAGGTTTGCGTATGACCTATCTGAGTAAACATGGTTGCTTATAAATTTCATTCTTTCTCTTACGAATCTAGATTTCTTCACTTTCTCTCAGAACTGCTGGAGCTAACTTAGCTGGAACTCATATTTTAAAATATAGACTTGTTCAATTTTAAAAGTGTAAGACAATTCAGAGCAGTTATACTTGGGGTGAATTCAAAGTCTGTGACATGAGTTTATACCGTCTGTGTGAAAAGTGATGCCCTTATTATGATACTGGCAACCTGCATCCATGAAATTAGTAGAACAAAAGAGAGAGAAACATAATATTGAAGACTGCATTCCCCTGTGAAACCAAATTTTGCTGGTGTAATTAAAATGGATTTTTTTCTTAGGCATGCCTTCTCCTTTTCATGCCAGAAATTTTATTGCGGAAAAAAAAAAACAACCCCAAAACACAACAAAAAAGGAAGATTCTGTTGTTCTTGAAGCCTGGACAAATCTGGTAGTCTGCAGTTTACATGGCTGTCACCTTCAGGCTTTGGGCATAATCCATGTTGTCCTGAGTGGAAGACATCAGAGACTTGCATGTAAACCGCTTATGCTTGGATGGGAGAAGGACATAATTTTTCAGCCCTTGTTGCAATAGAGTGATATGAAGAGTTTAAAAAAAACCCATAAAACATAACCATACTTCTTGAGTATTCATCTCAACTCAAAACAATGTGAGGATCTTCTATTTACAAGCTCTTCTTTAAAACAACAACAATCCTGTTGTGAAAGGAAAAAAAAGTTTTGTAAATGTACATAAATTGTAATGTATTTATGTATTTGCATAGCTGACAAAAACTGATAGGTTTTCCTCTGCATGGATCAGTGCTGCAAATAGTCAAGCTGATTTTTCATATTTAAAATGTTATTTTTACTTATGCATGACCAATCTAGAGAATTTAATCCCAGCTCTCCTATAGATCATTTTAGGCATATAGTGCAGTTGAAATGGAGAAATATTTTGCCTAGGGATAAAACAAGGTTCATATGCTGTTTCTCACCTGTTTTACTCTGTCGTTCATTTGCCATTTGTTTTTCTTATTTTCTCCTACTCTGCTGCTCATCTCTCTCTCAGACACACTGAAGATTTTTAGGGTATTTTGGCAAAAATGCTACCTGTGAGGAACTCTTGCTTATTCTTTAATCTTATCTGTGGGGATAGTCAATAGCTTTGATATAATTTTCTTCTAGAGGACCAGAGGCTGATTGAAGCTTATGGCACTGTCCTGGGTTCAGCAGTAGCAGTCATTTTTCTCCTTCTTGGTAGCTGGTGCAGTGCTGTGTTTTGACTTTTGGCCTGGCAACAATGCTGATAACAATGATGTTTTGGTTTGGCCAAGGACTTTGTGAACCTCATGCTCTGCCAGGGAGGAGGGGAGGCTGGGAGGATGCAAAGACAGGACACCTGACCCAAACTGACCAAAGAGGTATTCCATACCACAGCACGTCATGCCGAGGATGTAACTGGGAGTTAGCCGGAAGGGCTGGGAGACTGCAGGGTTGGAGGAGGTTTCAGTCAGTGCTTGGTCAGGCTGGGGGGGTGAGTTAACTGTTGGCTGGTGGTGAGGTGTTGTATTCTCTTCCCTTGTTATTTCCTTTATCATTATTATCATTGGTGGTAGCAGTAATGATTTCTGCTATACCTTAGTTACTAAACTGTTCTTATCTCAACCCGTGGGAGTTGCATTCTTTTTGATTCTCCTCTCGGTCCCCCCGGGAGTAGGGGGAGGACAAGAAAGGGGGGAAGTGAGTGAACAAGCTCTCTGGCTGGGTTTAAACCACCACAGGCACAAGTTAGACTAGTTATAACATCACATACTAAAGATTTTTCCCCTTCCACTTCATCCTGCCCAAAATGAGCCATCAGTGCCAGAGCATCTGCACATGGGAGGTGGGAGAAGACCTGCTAAAAGTGTGGATGTTGTCAGTTTATTTTTCCTTGTCATTGTGTAGCATTGCGTTGCATTTTAGTTGCTACTCAGTTAACACATTTTCCAGTGTTTTCATGTGCTTTCTAAATGTTTTTAACAATTTTTTTCATGATGTTGTTGCTCATGTTTGTTAAAGACTGTATTTAAAAATAGGTGGAAAATGGTATAAAAAACCAAGGGACTGTCATAACATTAAAACTCAAGTTTCAAACTATTTTCAGAAATCTACCATGTATTTAAATGAAATGGTTACACAGGAAGGAGGGACAATTAACTAGGTAATGCCTAGTTTTCTTTCATTTGCTACCTCTTTCAATGCAAAGCATAAACATGCCTAGATGTATGTTCTAATAAATGCATTTGAAGGAGCTTTATGCTTCCCAGTGTTATTTTATAAACCTACAACTCATAAACAAATTAAAAAAATCTCTCTAACCTTAATTAGCATTTGGCTGTCTGTGATGTGAACAGTTGCATTCAAATGACAAAAGCATGTTTATCAGTTTATTTTTCTGTGCCATTAGTTGCACAATGGCTGGTAGAAAGCGGCAGCATTAGCCCTTGGAAGCAATAAGGCCATTCTCATTCCAAAGCAAACATTTCAAATGGCTTTTAACAGACTCTCCCAGTGCATTTACTAAACTCAGCTAAATAGTACTCTTAGAGTATGTATGTATTTTGTGCATGGAAACAAGGAGGAGTGTTTCATTTTAGTAAACTCTGAAATAAAGACTACTTTCTTTTGTCAGAAACAAGGTAAAAAGGTACTTAGCTTGACATTTTAACACACAGGTTACACTTAAATTCAGCAGCTGTTTCTAGTCTACCATACCTTCCATATAGTGACAGTGCCAAGGTAAACCACGCAGCATTAGCTTCCCGAGCAAGATTCTATCTTCGGATTGCTCTTGAAGTGACACAGAGATATGTACAAAAAAGCTCTAAGACCAGCAAGATCCTTACAAAAGTGTTGCATAATGTTATATGTACAAGTTCAAAGTTCAGTGAGTTTTGTTTATAAAATATTTATGAAGAAATGAAAGAAGAAAAGTACTAGCAGCTTCTAAGGGGAGTTAATGCAGGCAGAACTCCCACTGTTTTCAGTGGGGATTTTCCCTGCTTGTGGCCTTATCTAACAACCTTGATATTAATGGGAGTCATTCCTTTGATTTTAATGGGCTTTGGATCATGGATTTTGGTTCTAATAAGGTCTGGGCTGTATTTAGAAATATTCATACATGTTTTATATAGGAATAAATCTCAGCCAAATTTGTTTACAGACTTCCAAATGACGGTCATCGTAATAGCTGCCTATTGCTTAAGCCCATTGTTCAGGTAAATGAAGGGACATTTTTCCTCTACCTGTTGTCAGTTCTGGGAATATAAGGAAACAAGACACATTAGCAATTGGTAGGTCTCTCTTTCTGGAAACTTTTTGCTAATTTTCTTTAATCCACTGGAGTTTACATATTGCTAACTGTGGCTGAGTTCCGTGGGATTTATTGTAGCTTTAATGAGTTAGAGATGGATCAAAAAGCCCTTTCTGATCTCTTTGATAGTCTCCTGACTACTGATTTATAAAGATTTTCATTACCTTCTCAGCTAATCCACTAAGTTAGTGATCCATTTCAAGCAGAATCCATGTGGATTTGTGTCCATAACAAAGCTATTCTGAACACACCAAAGTATTCAAATACTGTACTAGCTAATGCCTGAAGAGAAATTAAATCGAAAGAGAGTCTTTCAAACCCAACACCAACAATTGGTTGTATTAATGAAAATCCTTCACCAATACTGTGTAAAAATGAAAGCTTTCAGGGGTTTTGTTTCAGTTGGGGGGTTTAGAAGAGTTTAACACTTTTTGTACTAATTTGAAACATTTGCACCACTAGCTCTTCTGAGTTAGCCATGAGTGTTGTTTCATGAACACCTGATAAACTGAAGACTCCTGAAAAATAAAATAACTTTGACATGTGCAAAACTTTTCTACACAGTCCGTGTGACTAGTCAGTATATGCTGCAAGACAATAATGGAAGTACAAGGGATTAGCAGTTCCAGTGTGTCCTGGGTTCAGCAGTAGCAGTCATGTTTCTCCTTCGTGGTAGCTGGTGCAGTGCTGTGTTTTGACTTCCAGCCTGGGAACAGTGTTGGTGATACCGATGTTTTTGGTTGTTGCTAAGTGATGTTTACCCTGACCAAGGACTTTGTGAGGCTCATGCTCTGCCAGGGAGGAGGGGAAGCTGTGAGGAAGCAGAGACGGGACGCCTGACCCAGGCTAGCCCAAGAGGTATTCCGTACCACAGCACGTCATGCCCGGGGTGGGGGGTAACTGGGAGTTCCCCGGAAGGACACGGGCTTCTGGGTGGGACTCGTTTCTTGGCCGGTGGTATTGTATTCTCTTCCCTTGTTGTTTTCTCTTACCATTGTTGTCGTTGGTGGTAGCGGTGGTGATTTGTGTTGTACATTGGTTGCTGGACTGTTCTTGTCTCAACCCGTAGGAGTTGTACCGTTTCGATCCTCCTCCCCGTTCCTCTGGGAGCAGGGAAGGGGAGAGCCCCAGTGGGGGGGGGGGGGGGGGGGAACGGACACCTCGATTGCTGTCAGCCCGGCACCACTCACTGGGAGTGAGTGAACAAGTTACCTGACTGGGTTTAAACCACGACACAGTGAAAAACAACTCTCTTCTCCATGAGATTTTTAGAAGACTGTTAACTGTCGGTTAACATTAAATAGAAATGCCAAAGGCGCTTGTTGTGGTATGCTGGGATAGCCTTTGTGCATAAATAATACAAGTCAGATCCTTTGTCCATTCTACTTCAGAACTGAGAACAGTTGGATGCTTGGCATACAAGACAAAGATATTTTAACAGTGTGTGTTCATAAAATTGTTCAACATTTGGCCTCAGGTGTCTCCAAGGCAATTTAATTTTCCTTGTGGCAATTAGCCATCCATTTGGAAAAAAACAAAACAACACCAAACCAAACAAAAAACAGCCCCCCCCCCCTCAATAAAACTAATATTTCCATATTCTGATGAATAGTAATGACAGAGTAGCTATGTCAGGTTTCTAGTTATTTGAAAATTTTCCTCTCCAAAGGGAAATAAAAGAGTTGAGAAAAAGATATGTTTTAAGGAGGAATCTTCTCTATCAGCTTCTATCTTCTATTGCTTGTGAATTTATTTTTTTGCAATATTTTCTGGTATTGGATTATCTGTGTGATTGGGAACATTTAGTAACTCTTCATGTAATTTTGAATTTGTAACAAAACAGTAAATCGTCAACATCATAATATACCATATATAACAGCTCTAGAGAAAGTCTCTTCATCTGTAATGTAGTATGTAATAGCATCTTATGTAATATATTGCTCTGACTGTATGGGCAAGGATTTGCTTTCACTGTGTAATCAAAGCCTGTGAGCTTAATTAGTGTTAATAATAATTCTGGTCTACTCTTCCATTAGCTGTAAGGCACAGGTGCATCTGGAAATGGACTCCACATTTTCCTCTCAGAGTTGTTGCATTGACAAGCTCCTTTGCTCAGGTGCATGTAAGATTTACTGTATTTCTGGACCAGTGTATTTTACAGTTTTAATGATGAAATTAAATAAAATTGTGATGACAAAGGCATGAGTTTCTTTCCCTCAAGTGGTTCCCCACAGGAGAAGGAACTCTAGCATTTGGAAACCTGTGCCAAAAATAATCATGCACAGTAGGAAGGACTAGGTAAGGTGATCATGTCAACCACTGTCCTGCAAAGATTTGCTGATAGCAAAAGTGGAAAAACAGGCCATCTGGGACTGTAAGGGAATACAACCAATATATCCAAGTCTTCTTACTTTTACTGGTAAAGTGGAGAAATCAATGAAATATAGACACTGTGATTTTCTATTTAGTTTTCAGCAGAAATCCCTATTGCAGATGAAAATCCAGTTTGTTTTAAGCAAGGCTAGGAATGGACTTCAATTGCGTTAGCAGGGGGAGTGTGGAGGAAAAACAATTACGTGGTGTAACTGAAATGAGAGTTGACTACTGCATCTGCAGTCCTCAGTGTTAAAAGATGACGTTCTCAGGCAGGTTCAGTCTGATCGAAGAAAGAAAGAATAAAATTAGTGTAACTTCTCATTCCCCTAACTTTATTGGTCTGCAAGAAAAACACCATGGGCAATTTGGGAAGAATCTTGCTTCAAATGCACTGTTTTCCTTTCCCTGGGGTGGTTCAGGCTTGCACATAACACAGAAACCGGCCCTTAGTCTGGCTGTATTTTAATTTCATCATGTATAAAATGCAAATAATACCTGCTTAAAATGTTCTGAGATTAAAAATGCAGTAGAAATGAAAATACAGGAAAAATATTATAGCCATGGTTTAAATTGAAAAGAAACTTGTGTAAAGAAGTGGGGAACTTGATTTTCCTTGTAAAAATAATGAATTAAGTATACAGTATTTAGTAGAAATTGAGTATATAGATTTAGTAGAAATCAAAAGAATCTGGGGGTCTTCTTTCATCATTCAGGCCTTGCTAATTACCATCTCCTGTTCACAGCTATACCAAATGTCTGTGCAGCAGCTACAGTGATGGCCTAAGTTCACTTTGTTAGCTGAAAACTTCTTTTGAATTTGTGAATCTTTCTTCTCTCCCCCAAAACTGTTGAAGTAGAGGAAAGAAACTGATGCTGTTTGTGAATCTTGCCCAGTACCTTCTGTCTCCTTGATGAATCCCATTATCTGGAGAGTGACCTTTACAGTTTGCATCTCTTTTGCTCCTAATGCAGTTATTCTCCACTGTGTTATAATGAAAGTATTACATGGATAACCACTGAGCATTAACTTCCAGAAGGAGAACTAATTTGGGAAAGAAATGAAGTGCTTTAACGTGAAACCTGATTTCTTTTTTTTCAACCTTGTAGGTACCTGAAAGTGAGTGCTTAGAAAGTTTACAGACATGGTAAGTACACTGAACTGCCTACTTACTATAAAAGGTAATTTCCATTTCAGAATTTATGGACAGCTGAATCAATTCCTCTCTTCAGTTATATTACTTGGATGAATGATTTGTGCTGCTGGACACACTGAAAATAGACCTGTTTGGCTTTTTGATGTATATAACTATTCAGGTTATATTTGGATACACATTTTCCTCAGCTCTATGACCCTTGACATGATATTTTTGCTTTTGTGAACAGCATCAAAGAAACTAGAACCTGCTGTAATTATTAATTTTATACCTTTTTTATTTTCAGATTGTTTTGAAGTACCTATGCAGTACAGTGTAATTTGTTCCATAAAGAGCTATGAATCAGGTAAAACTTGGACTGTACAGGTTTGTGTTAGTACAGCTGCCAAGTTTTAGCTTTATTTCAGCTCTCTGGCTTAGGACAGATGAGACTGTGTCCTGCTTTCCATGTGATTTACTCCTCTGGGAAGATAATAATGTCCAGCAATTTCAAGGGAATGATGACTCATTACCAATTGACATAAATACGCAGGAAATCATGAGTACTGCACAAAACGTGCAATTATGTCAAGTCAGATCACATGAGATTGCCTCACGCAGTGGATCACATTTTGCCAAATAGTCATTCTTCTTTTTCCCTTGGAATGGAGATTGGCTAAAGGCAAAGTAAAACTGTGTCTGATTTTAGCATTTTATAAAAAAAATCTAGTTGATCCATGCTCCTATTGCAATTTTCCTATCTTAGTAAAGACATTCACTACTAATTAATAAAATGTTATCATTACCTGCCCAGAAGTTTGGCTTTTTCAGAAGCTGATGAAATAAGTCAGGTAATAGATGACAATCGGCACCAGGAAGTTGAGATGATCAAAGACCTTTGATCTGGTATGCATCAAATGTCTGTGCTATTTCTCAAACCCACATTAACACCAATAAGCCAATGTGGGCCCTGCTTTTTTCTGCTAACAGTAAAAGAGATCAGGAAATAAAAATAACAACGATTTAGTTTTAATGGAAATTAAAAGAAACAGTGAGGATACCCACTCAGTAGGAGACAAAGCTGTGCAAGATAGTTTTTTGAAAAGTATTTTCACTATAGTTTGTAAAACGCAGCAGCATAGCTGAATTGGATATACTGACATGTCTTCATGGAAGAATTCGCTGAAACCTGCCAGGTTTCTGCTTACAATGTTCTTTAGAGAATCACTTGTTTATTGAGGGAACATGTTTAATCTTCCAATCTGCTACTACGGCTAATTTCAACAGCTAGAAAAGAGGTTCACCAACCTTTCGGTGAGACTGTCAAACTTGTTTCTAGAGATAACATCATACATTTGACAAGAAGCAAAGCTTCAACTTGGTATTGTAAAATACCTGTAAGTGGCATTTTCTGCATTGTGAGGCTGTGTAAATAATTTTTTTTTTTTCTTTTTGGTAACCAAACCAAGAACTAAACCAAAGTTATTTGCATTTGTCTCATCAAAGTGTTCTATTCAAAATAAACATTTTATTTGCAGACATTTGGAAAAAAGAGATGAAAGTGTAGTTTTAAAATGCTGCTAGAAAACGCGGGATTCTTTCTTCTGAGAGCCCTGTCTTTAGGGCTCTCAGCCAGGTTACTGGAGAGCCAAGTTCTTTCTGCCTGAGCAGACTTGAGCTTCGCAAACAGTGCCCTATCAGTCAGGCCATTGCACAGTCTGCACAGGTGGTCTTCATCTCTTCTGCTGGTGATTTTCTCTTTGGCATAAACAGAAACTCCATGGAATACCAGCAATCCTCTCTGAAGTTATATGTTCCTGAGTGAAGAAACATGTAGAGGGGCTGAAAGAGATGTTTTCTCAGCAGTAAATTACTTTCTAAGAAGGGATTGTACTTCATCCAGTGGAGAGGAGATCAGAGCATTACCCTGGGAGCTCAGGTGCTATTCAGCACAGTAGGAAGCTTGGACGAAATCACCACAAATCAAGGAGGGGAATGACTTTTGGTAGCACTTCACAGGCAAAGGTCTAAACCAGTGAGTGACTTTGTCAGTGTGGCAGTACTGCTTTTTCTTCTGGTGTGCTAGTTCCAACTTTCACTACGTCTTGGGACAGGTTGATGAATTTACAAAGATGTTGTTATGTCCAAAATAGTTTTTTGTGCCTGACTCAGCAGAAAAATAAAAAATTACCTTGTTCTAACATACCAAGGATGATTAGGGGCCAGAGGAGTCCATGTATTGTTTTGCAGCACTTGTGTCTTCTTTTTCCACACAGGAATTTTTCAGATTTTTCACACTGTCTCATAGTCTTGCTGAGAGACCACCTTGATTCCATAACAATGAATCTTTCACGAAGCAGAGCTGAGAGCTGCTAGTGTTGCCATATCTCCACTCTTCTGTTGTATGCTACTCTCTATCACGTGATGGGACTTTTTCCCTCCCATTCTGAAATTGTAAAATGGGAAAAGGATGATAGTCATTACCTACCTTCCTTTCCCATTGATGTGAATCTTCCCTCTGGTGTGATGTTATATTCCCAGATTTTTACAGTACCAGAGAACAGAAACCATGCCAGAACTCTGAGCAGCATAAGAAAAAATGGGAAAGATGTGTTTTCCTGTTGGCACAACAATTAGACACTTCAGGACATGTGCTTTCATTGAAGGTAAATTGACCCTTGAGTGTAACTCAGTTACATGGTAAAAGATTAAAATTAGCTTTAAATTTACAAAACTTATTCCTTATGTAATGAAGAGCTTTCAATGATTTTTCAAGTGTTCTCATGACAGCTCCCTCCTTGAAGTGTTTTCTTGATAATGAAATTTCATCACAGTTAATTCTACTTCTTTAATAGGTCTGGAACAGACAGCTGAGTGGGACTAGATAATAATATCATTGATAAGTTTAAAAACACCAAATGTCCTTGTTTATGAGTACTGGCTTGCAGTCAATATTGAAACAATACCTGCATGAAACATTTCTAACTTTCTACATCCATCAGTTTATAAGGCTGGTGACCTGTAGGAGAAGGATTCCTTTATCTGTGTAAAACAAGTTTCTGTCTTTTGAAAGGGTGAATTTTATTATTTCTATTTTTTTTTTTATTTGTGGTAGTGAAGATGAATTAAATACGACAACAGCCCTAAAACCAGCTTTCACTGTCTGTTAGCTACTTTTTGAGGTAGGCTGGCTGTGACCTCTTTGAAGAGCAGGTTGATGCTGGTGGAAGAGTCTGAGAAGCCAGCACAAAATTAGGTGTTTGCAGGCAAGGTCCAAGAACTGCAGAGAGAAAGCATGAGGCAGAACATAATTAAGGAAACTTTTGCTCCCCAGTTCTGGATTTTCAGCAAACTCGGGGAAACCTTGAGGAACTAGGGCCCCCAGATGAGAAAGACATAGGACAAAGCTGTGAGAAATCTCTATTTAGTGCCAAAAAGCTTTAGAAGTTCTGAATCTTTGGCCCAGATCTCCACGTGATGTTAATTCCACTACAATCAAAGGAATTACTGAAGGATCTGAGACTGCATGTGAGAAAGGTTTATAATTGTATTCTTGAAACTGTGCATGAGTTCACAGAAAAAGAGCATGTCTAGACAAATAGATAACTGTAAGCAGCTAGTATTGTATTGCACTGTAATGTTTACTGTTTCTTAATGCTGCCAGGGTAACTGCATTAATTAAGAATCTCTGAATTCACTCTAACCTTTACCTTATTCTCAGCTTGATGGAAAGAATCCTTCTATTGCTGCATGTGTGCCAGTCCTTGAAGGCGTACAAGAGAAGAAGATGCTAGCTGAAGCACCTGTGAGTGTATCAGTAGTTTCATTCTGTGTTAGAGCTACGCTAGATATTGCATATAGCTCTTAATTTATCCAAGGGAACATGTCAAAAATACATTAAATTACATTAAATTGATTACTTATTCTTAGATATATATGTACAGAAATATGCAACTGAACATTCCTGAATTTGTATTATTTGTTGTCTATTTTTAAGCTTTTATTCTCTCTTTTCCCTCCTGGCTCTTTTTTACCATTCATAGCAAACAGAACACACTCTGTCTTTATTACCTTTATAACAAGAATTTATGTTGGTATTATTAGGTTCTAGAAATCTCTTAGGGTGTTTGGTTATTTTTGCTTGGATTTTTGCTGTTCTTTGGTGTGGGGTATTATTTGTTTGTTTGCTTGTTGTTTATTTTCCCCACTGGTGACATTAATGTTTGATTACTCCATTCTGTGGATGTCTTCTGCATAGTATTTTGGATCTTTGTGTTGTCTTTTACTAGGTCTTTATATATGGTCTTTTTCTTTTCTCCTTTCTATATAAAGTGTTTAAATGCTTTCTAGATTAACATTTTTCAAGTCAAACTGTTTACATACATGAAAACTTCACCTTCTGTTGTACATGAAATTTGTTTGCTAATGCTGTCATAGTCAAGTTTTACCACTACGTTCTACTAAATTCCTTTGATTTTTGATAGTATGAAAGTTATAAATAGAGACACTATCATAAAGACAGAAAGACATGTTTTCTCTCACCTAGAATGCTATCAAGAAGGTAATTACGCTATACTTCTATACTTCAAGGATGATTCTCAACCTTAATCATTCTATTACCCTATTTCTAGTGGATCACTAATGTCTCCATTCTTCTCATCTTGTATTACATAGGAGCAAATCAGTGAGCCCTGTGCTACAGTCAGAAAATGGTGGTTTGGTATAGCTATACTGAAAGTATAGCTAAATGCTATACTTTTTGATGAAGCTGGAAAATACAATATGGGATGTAAAATTCCCAAGCCTGATACAGTATTGAAATATTTATCTTCTTTAGGCATTTCTCATGTTTGTGGTGAAATTATGTGGTATTGCTGAAAAAGCAAGCACTGATTGTATTTACTTTAGCTACACTTTTTAACTTCTGCAGAATGAGTGATTCAAGTGCCAGCCAAGTTGGTTTATGTGCTGCTTGTGATAGCTGAGAATAGCAGATACTCCTATAGTGTTTATTTATGTATGCAAGAAACAGAAGTGATTTCACAAAGAGTGCTGAGTCCCTCAAGAGAGCAGAGGCTGTGATGGGTACATGGATTTCCTAGGAGTCTGCTAGCTAAACAGACTGCCTTGACTGAAAAAATTTAGTGAAGATTCTTAGCTGCCTGTGTTTCCTGTGGTTGTGCACAGTTTAAGTTTGAACCCATTAACCCTTGTCCTATCACTACAGTCCCTAATGAAGAGTCTCTCCTCAGCATCCTTATAGGCCCGCCTTCAGATACTGGAAGGCTGCTATGAGGTCTCCATGCAGCCTTCTCTTCTCCAGGCTGAACAGCCCCAACTTTCTCAGCCTATCTTCATACGGGAGGTGCTCCAGTCCCCTGATCAGCCTCGTGGCCCTCCTCTGGACTTGTTCCAACAGTTCCATGTCCTTCTTATCTTGAGGGCACCAGAACAGTACACAATACTCCAGGTGAGGTCTCATGAGAGCAGAGGGGCAGAATCACCTCCTTCGACTTGCTGATCGGGCTCCTTTTGATGAAGCCCAGGATACAGCTGGCTCTCTGGGCTGCAAGCGCACACTGAAGCTGGCTCATGTTCATTTTCTCATCAGCCAACACCCCCAAGTCCTTCTCCACAGGGCTGCTCTGACTCTCTTCTCTGCCCCACCTGTACCTGTGCCTGGGATTGCTCCAACCCAGGTGTAGGACCTTGCACTTGGCATGGTTAAACCTCATGAGGTTGGCATCAGCCCACCTCACAAGCATGTCGAGGTCCCTCTGGATGGCATTCCTTCCCTCCAGCGTATCAACTGAACCACACAGTTTGTGGCATCGGCAAATTTGCTGAAGGCGCAATCAATCCTACTGTCCATGTCAGCAACAAAGATGTTGAACAAGACCGGTCCCAACACCGATCCCTGAGAGACACCACTCGTTACCGGTCTCCAGCCGGATATTGAGCCATTGACCACAACTCTGTGTGTACGGCCATCCAGCCAGTTCTTTATCCACTGAGTGGTCCACCTGTCAAATTGATGTCTCTCCAATTTAGAGACAAGGATGTTGTGCGGGACAGTGTCGAATGCTTTGCACAAGTCTAGGTAGATGACATCAACTGCTCTACCCCTGTCCATCAGTTCTGTAGCCCCATCATAGAAGGCCACCAGATTGGGCAGGCAGGATTTCCCCTTAGTGAAGCCATGCTGGCTGTCACCAGCCACCTTGTTGCATTTCATGTGCCTTAGCATGCCTTCCAGGAGAATCTGCTCCAAGATTTTGCCAGGCACAGAGGTGAAACTGACTGGTCTGTAATTCCCTGGGTCATCCATTTTGCCCTTCTTGAAAATGGGGGTTATATTTCTTTTTTTCCAGTCATCGGGAACTTCACCTGACTGCCATGATTTTTCAAATATAAGGGACAGTGGCTTAGCAACTTCATTTGCCAGCAACTTCAGGACCCGCGGATAGATTTCATCAGGTCCCATGGACTTGTGTACGTTCAGGTTCTTAAGACGGTCTTGAACCAGATCCTCTCCTACAGTGGGCCTAGGACCTTCATTCTCACAGTCCCTGCATCTGCCTTCCAAGACTTGGGTGGTGTGGCCAGAGCATTTGCCAGTGAAGACTGAGGCAAAGAAGTTGTTAAGAACCTCAGTCTTCTCCAAATACAGGGTAGCCAGTTCTCCTGATAGCTTCTGGAGGGGGCCTATCTTGTCCCTAGTCTGTCTTTTATTCTCTGTGTGCCTATAGAATCCCTTCCTGTTGTCTTTCACATCCCTAGCCAAGTTTAATGCTAACTGGGCCTTAGCTTTCCTAACCTGGTCCCTAGCTTCCTGGACAACATCCCTGTATTCTTCCCAGGTCACCTGTCCTTGCTTCCACCTTTTATAAGCCTCTTTTTTTCTTCGAATTTTCCTCAGCAGCTCCTTATCCATCTGAGGTGGTCTCCTGGCCCTCCTGCTGCACTTCCTTCTAGCTGGGATGCAACACTCCTGAGCTTGCAGCAGGTGATCCTTGAATATCAACCAACAGCCTTGGGCCCCCCTGCCCTCTAAGGCTATATCCCATGGAACCCTACAAAGCCAGTTCCTGAATAGGCCAAAGTCTGCTCTCTTGAAGTTCAGGAAAGTGAGCTTGCTGCACGCTCTTCTCACTGTCCTGAGGATCTCAAATTTGACCATCTCATTATCACTGCAACCAATGCTGCCCTGGAGCATCACATTTCCAACCAGCCCTTCCCTGTTGGTGAGCACAAGGTCAAGCATGGGACCTCTCCTTGTTGGCTCCTCTATTATTTGCAGATGGAAGTTGTCTTCCACACAATCGAGGAACCTCCTGGATTGCTTGTGCCGGGCCGTACCGTTGCTCCAACAGATATCAGGGTGATTGAAGTCCCCCATAAGAACAAGGGCCTGTGAGCGTGAGGCTGTTCCTATAGGTCTATAGAGTGCTTAATCCACGGAGTCCTCTTGATCAGCCTGCCTGTAGCAGATTTCCACAGTAATGTCTCCCATAGCTGTTCTCTCTTTAACCGTGACTCACAAACTCTCTATTGACTGCTCACCTGTCCCCAGGCAGAGTTCCATACTCTCCAGCCTATCCCTAACATAAAGGGCAACTCCTCCTCCCTGTCTGCAGGGCCTGTCTTTTCTAAAGAGCCTGTAATCTTCCATTCCAACACTCCAGTCATAGGAGCCATCCCACCACGTTTCTGTGATGCCTATTATATCATACCCCCGTAGACGTGCACACATCTCTAATTCCTCTTGTTTGTTCCCCATGCTACATGCAAGACTTGTGTGGCTTCTTGTTGCAGATCTTTTAATTAACTCCATGGACAACAGACAACATCATTATAATTTTTATACTGTACTGCAGCAATATTTTTGTTGTAGCTTTGAATGCCATTTAATGAGGGTCAGAATGCAGATGATCAGTCTTCGTTGTCATTCTTTGAACAGAAAATTGTCAGATTTTGATTCTTTGAACATCAACACTGGAGAATTTCACTTTGGGCAGCATTGTGGAGAGAAAGGATAAGCGTTTCAACTATGTATATAACACTGTCCCTAGTTGTTCTGTCTGCCAATGTCTCCCTATTCTTAGTCCTACAGTTTAAGAAATGCTCAAATTTTGTAACAACAACAGAAATTAAAGAAAAGTGCAGTACAGAATGAGCTGGCTATACAGATTAAAAGCAGAAGAACAGAGAAAATTTATAATAAGAATTGTGGGAAGAAAATATTGGTATATCTTTCTGTGCTTTGTTCTTTTTTGAATTTTGTGTAAATTAAGTTCTGTGTAAATGAAAATGTGATCTTAAAAATTAAATGGGAAAGTAATGGCATTCTTTGAGGTTAGCAAAATTCCTCTTCCCCATAAAATACTTCACATTTATGTTACTAAAATACTAAAGTGATAAAAGTTTACATATCTGTCCTGGGTTCAACAGCATCACTCATTTTTCTCCTTCTTAGTAGCTGGTGCAGTTCTGTGTTTTTGACTTTCAGCCTAGGAACAGTGCTGATAACACTGATGTATTTAGTTGCTACTCAGTAATGTTTACTCTGACCAAGGACCAGAGAGGAAGTGGGGGAGTGAGAGAATGTCTGTGTGGTTCTGACTTACAGCTGGGCTGAAACCATGACAGTCCTTTTTTTTGCCCAACATGGAGCACAAAGGGTTGAGATAACAACAGAACTTACCAGAGTATTTCTAATTGTATTTGTGATAAGCATGCATTGTTTCGGATTAACAGTCACTCATTACAATCCTGATTTATTGGCTCTCAAAGTTGTTGCTCTTGATCTCACAGTTTCAGCATGTCATACATTACTTACAGCTGCTATTTGCTGTTTTAGTGTTTATCGGCTGGGGGCTTGGGCTAAGGTTGTTTCAGTGTACTTTATGGTAATGACTTGTAATACAATAGTCTTATTGATCATGAAACTGACCTGACTTGCGTTCCCAGTGCAGTCACCACCTCTATACTTTGGGAGGTATATAATAGAAGTGTTTAGCAATTACACATCTTTTTTCCCCTCCTCGGGTGGTCAGCCTAGGAGGGAGACATTCCCACACACTGTACTGACAAGTACAGCAGCTACTCAGACTCTGACTACAACAGATAATGCAGCTACTTCAACTCCAAGCACAGGAGCTACACCAGCCCCAGTGACAAGTACAACAACATCATTTGAGAGTTCTGACGGTTTTGAATGGCCTTTGGGCACCCTTGAGACCTCCCTGCTGACTGTGATGGGGATCACCATGTTGGCACACATACAAAGTGTGTTTTACCCATGACCATTTCGTCTGATCTCGAAACTTAAGAGGAGTAGGGTTTGGGTCTTGTCTAGGATTAGATGACAATATAGGACAACCACCAAGAGATTTTCTCCGAGGCTGAACAGTCATGAGTGGCAGGGTGTGTGGGACAGCATTGACAAATATCTAGGGCAGTGGGTCCCTCCAGTGCTTTGGAAGTGTTGGAGATGGAAGACAGCTGCATGGAGTCCCCAACAAGAAGTTGCAGAAACTGCTGAAGGAGAGGGTGAATCGAGCCAGTTTTCCCAGGTGAAAACCATCCAGCTGGCTCTGGACATTGCTGAACAAGAAAAGTGGCCAGTACTGTACCTCTATAGTGGCTCATGGATGGTGGCAAATGCCCTGTGGGGGTGGTTGCAACAGTGGAAGCAGAACAACTGGCAATGCAGAGGTAAACCCATCTGGGCTGCTGCACTGTGGAAAGATATCCCTGTCTAAGTGCAAAAACTGTTGCTGAAGGTGCGCCATGTAGATGCTCATCTACCCAAGAGTTGGGCCACTGAGGAACACCAGAGCAACCAACAAGTGGATAGATGTCCTAAGATTGAAAGGGCTCAGAAGGACTTAGATTTGGAACATAAGGGTGAATTATTTTTGGACATTATTTTAGGTACATAGCGAACAAAAGACAGAATAGGGACAATGCAGGCCCCCTCCGGAAGCTATCAGGAGACCTGGCTACCCTGGATTTGGAGAAAGCTGAGGCTCTTAATGACTTCTTTGCCTCAGTCTTCACTAGCAAATGCTCTGGCCACACCACCCAAGTCTTGGAAGGCAGACACAGGGACTGTGAGAATGAAGACCCTAGGCCCACTGTAGGAGAAGATCTGGTTCAAGACCATCTTAAGAACCTGAACGTACACAAGTCCATGGGACCTGATGGTGCTGGCAAATGAAGTTGCTAAGCCACTGTCCCTCATATTTGAAAAATCATGGCAGTCAGGTAAAGTTCCTGATGACTGGAAAAAAAGAAATATAACCCCCATTTTCAAGAAGGGCAAAATGGATGACCCAGGGAATTACAGACCAGTCAGTCTCACCTCTGTGCCTGGCAAAATCTTGGAGCAGATTCTCCTGGAAGGCATGCTAAGGCACATGAAAAGCAACAAGGTGCTTGGCGACAGCCAGCATGGCTTCACTAAGGGGAAATCCTGCCTGACCAATTTGGTGGCCTTCTATGATGGGGCTACAGAACTGATGGACAGGCTGTCTCTAAATTGGAGAGACATCAATTTGACAGGTGGACCATTTGGTGAATAAAGAGCTGGCTAGATGGCCATATGCAAAGAGTTGTGGTCGATGGCTCAATATCCGGCTGGAGACCAGTAGCAAGTGGTGTCTCTCAGGGATCAGTATTGGGACCGGTCTTGTTCAACATCTTTGTCAGTGACATAGACAGTGGGATTGAGTGTGCCTTCAGCAAGTTTGCCGATGACACCAAGCTGTGTGGTTCGGTTGATACGCTGGAGGGAAGGAATGCCATCCAGAGGGACCTTGACACGCTTGTGAGGTGGTGCCAACCTTATGAAGTTTAACCATGCCAAGTGCAAGGTCCTACACCTGGGTTGGAGCAATCCCAGGCACAGGTACAGGTGGGGCAGAGAAGAGAGTCAGAGCAGCCCTGTGGAGAAGGACTTGGGGGTGTTGGCTGATGAGAAAATGAACATGAGCCAGCTTCAGTGTGTGCTTGCAGCCCAGAGAACAAGCTGTATGCTGGGCTTCATCAAAAGGAGCATGATCAGCAAGTCGAAGGAGGTGATTCTGCCCCTCTGCTCTCATGAGACCTCACCTGGAGTATTGTGTACTGTTCTGGTGCCCTCAAGATACGAAGGACATGGAACTGTTGGAACAAGTCCAGAGGAGGGCCACGAGGCTGATCAGGGGAGTGAAGCACCTCCCCTATGAAGATAGGCTGAGAAAGCTGGGGCTGTTCAGCCTGGAGAAGAAGAAGGCTGCGTGGCGACCTCATAACAGACTTCCAGTATCTGAAGGGGGCCTATAGGGATGCTGGGAGAGTCTTTTTTTAGGAACTGTAGTGATAGGACAAGCTTAATGTGTTCAAATTTAAACAGGTAAAGTTTGGATTAGATATAAGGAAGAAGTTCTTTACTGTAAGGGTGGTGAGGTACTGGAATGGGTTGCCCAAGGAAGTTGTGAATGCTCCATCCCTGCTTGGTGTTCAAATCCAGGTTGTACAGAGCCTTGGGTGGCATGGTTTAGTGTGAGATGTCCCTGCCCATGGCAGGGGAGTTGGAACTAGATGATCTTAAGGTCCTTTCCAACCATAACTATTCTATGATTCTATTTTCCCAACATCCATTCTCTTCTGCTCAGTCTGCTGCTGCAAATTTACAGCTCCTTCATCCTGGATAGCAGAAAGGTAGTTTTTCAACCACTTATTTTTTTTGCTTTACATTAATTACAAGTCTATCTGAGAAGTCTACCTCATAAAAACAAATCAGATGAATCATGATTTTCAGGCATAGTGACAGCATGTATATTAATGAAAGGAGAGCTGGAGAGGGGAGTGAAAATTGAAAAGAAAGTGAAAAAAGAGTAATTGTGATGGAAGCAACACTAGCTGTACTAACAGGTGATATTGACACAGAAAGGGCAATACTGGCCCTGTGTAGGTTGGAAATGGATAAGAATCCATACTTCAGAGGCTTAAGATCCTTGAATGGCCTTCTGATAGAGTGGGAGCAATGAGTAACTTTTAAAATGAGGTTCAGTAAGCCTATGAAAGGAATTAGGTGATAATAGGGGAGTGGAGTTGATGACCCAAGAGATTAAATTATTCTCATTGCCTCTCACATGTTTTTCAAGGGATAGTTTGCCTGAAGATTGAGCGTATTGCTGAGTCTCATTTTGTTTTGAAAGGTAAGTATCATGTTCAGCTATTATGATGGTAGACTTTCTTAATGCTTTTGGAAGGGATAAGGGCTTTAGATGCCTTAAAATTTCTTCCTATAGTGCAGATTAGTCTAATCTTGATTAATCACATCTTTTGCACTCCCTAGAGTGTTAGCAAAGAGAAGGCAAGCATAGCTAAATTTGAAGTGCTGTTTTCAGCACTAATTTCCTATATATATGAAGGAATTTGGTGTACTTAGCAGTATCTTAGTATGGAGGCCAGAATAAAGCAATCTTATGATCTATAAAACAATAGAAAAAACTCTTTTCTTTCTTTTAATTATGACATAATTCTGAACAATAATAGGCTGTTTCATGCCACTAAGTGTGAGAACAGCATTCTTTTGATGTAATGTTATTTCATCTTTGATGTGGGAGATCACACTCATTGTAAAACAGGAGCCTGCACATGTACCTTTTCAAAGAGCAAAGCTAGTTATGTCTCAAGCTGTTTTGTCTACTTAGGAAATACAGAAATATCTCTCCAAACAATACTTTAATAAAAAAAGTTTAAATAGCTTGCTATTATATTGATATTTGCAACTGTCAGGAACAATGGGGAAACAGAGCTGTCCATTTGTTAAGTAATATTTTATTTCTCTCATCTTGCAAAGATGACATCAGCCCATTACCCCACATTTTTTTCTTATGACTCCTTACACACATCTGCAGGGTCTTGGTCAAATGCAATTCTTTATTTAGTAAAATCAAAATGTAATCCTTTCGTGCCACTGAACTCCACAATGGAGAGTCTGTTTGCACAAAACCATTTTTTTTTTTGGTCCAGTTTGATGGCCAGAATAAGGAGTTTCTAGAGCAAAGGACGAAAATATGTAGTAACAGAATTTCAGATTAATCTAACGCATAAGACTCTGGCTGGAGCAATGATACACTTTTGCTTGACTGGAAGCTGAAGACATATGTAAAAAAAGATTCAATATAGAAGCACATAATCTTCCTTATACATTGTTTAATATGAAGAACATACATAAGCATGCACAAGATTAAAAGACTCATTAATAAAAACATTCTTATCTTCTGCCTAGACCTTTTTATTCTATGGTTACCTACTTCTTGAGCAGTCTCTGAATTAAGACAGGAACCCTGTGTGGCACTGTTTTATATTTTAATTCTATGGCAATCTACTTGTCGGTGATTTAGTTAACTGAAAAATAACAGTTAACTGAAAAACACCTATTTGTAATGGAAAATGGGATTTCTTCTTAGTCCATACATTTTCACTCTGACTGTTGAGAAGACGGTGAATAAAGTTGGGTGGAAAGACTATTTTTAAGATGAGTTAAGACTACAACCCACAAGATGAATACATTGTAACTAAGTTACTGCATACCTAAATAATTAAAATAATGTGTTTTTGTCAATGAATTTTTTTCCCCACAACTGATCTGTTCATGTATACATATGCACGGATGGAAGGGGTGGGAATTAATGGAGTTAAAGCTGCCTTTAATTTGTTAGAAATTACTAATTTGATTTACATTAATGGAGAGAAAATTCCAGAAGTATCTGCTTGATTGAGATTCAGATTTTCTTGTTAATTTTTTCTGCCATCTGTTTCTGGGGTAATATCTTTGTCACTTTGAAGAACTGATGCAGGCTACCTTTTTGAGAACTTGAAGGTCATTTAGTCTTTGCCACAGCCCAGTTTACATCATAAAGATAAGTTATTTTGTTTTTCATTTAAAACACACACACTGTCTTGCACACCACTAGCTTTAGGTACGTCAGCGTGTCTCTTTATAACATTGCTATAAAACTTGTTGGGTAATTCAGGTCCTGATGATTTCATGAAAAGATCTTCAGAATTTAGAGTCTTCCTAGACATTCTGTTGATTGTTTTAAGTTTCTTTTTAAGCTCTTATTTCTAAAACTTGATTTATTACCATTTTATGTTTGCCAGTGTGTATGCTATTGTATTTGTATTTAAGGGTGCTGACCTATCTGAGCTGGCTATGAATGAGCTAATGTGAGTATTGTTTAATCAGAGCAGTAAAGAGGTCAGTTCAAGCTGCTGAACCTTGGTTACTTTGATTACACCCAGTACAGCATCTCTGCGTGCTTCAGTGAACAGAGTTATCATAGTTTCTTTTTATTATAACATAAATCAGTGATATCTGGAAGATGTTGACAGAGTTATAGAGGGATCTGAACACTTTTGACTACTTTGTCTCTTCTGCTCCTCTGCTGGTTATGGGTAACAAGGTTTGTGGGAAGCACAAGCATCCCTCAAACTAATGTTTGTGCCCCTAGAAGCCTTGCACTTCTCATATTACATACATTGTGGAGGATGATGAGGAATAGAGACAAGTCATGGCCTTCTCTGCACCTGGTGATAGCTCTAATAGGACTCGCCATCTGGAAAGTGAAACCAACCTGGCTGTCATAGCAGTTTTCTCTACAAGATATGTTAACGTGGTTTCCTTGGAGCACCTGTGCCAATAAATTGTTCTCCTTGTGTGCTATTTCTAACCCTGCTTTAACAGAGAAATGTATGGTTTCTTATTCTAGGTTTGGCTAGTGGTGCAGTGGTGGGTCACTTTGAAGTACAGAGAAGCATTCCAACTTCTTTAGGTTAGGTGAAAATATATTGTGCCTGATTCAGCAGTCCAAAGGAGGTGAGGCTGCTGCAGCTCTGTGTCCAGCCAGCAGCGATGATGAAAATGTCTTCCTACTAGGGACATGCACACGGAATAGATATATACACCACGCATGTACAGATATACGTGTCCAGCTGCACATGCCACAGACATACACACTAAGCACTCACATGAACGTAAACAGCACCAATAGCTGTACTCTGCTCTGGCTGAGTAGGACAGAGGTGCCATGGTGGGAATATAGATACAATGTGGGTCACTCCACTAGCTGCTTGTAGATCACAGTCTCCCCAGTTGCTGACAGGCATAGAATCACAGATTGGTTTGGACTGGAAAGGACCTTAAGACCATCTAGTTCCAACCCCCCTGCCATGGGCAAGGATGCCTCACCCTAGACCATCTCACCCAAGGCCCTGTACAGCGTGGGCTTGAACACTGTATGGATGGAGCATTCATCACTTCTTTGTGCAACCTGTTCCAGTGCCTCGCCACCCTCACAGTAAAGAACTTCTTCCTTAGATCTAACCTGAACTTCTCCTGTTTAAGTTTAAACCCATTATCCCTTGTCCTGTTGCTACACTCCCTGATGAAGAGTCCCTCTCCAGCAGCCCCTGAGGCTGCAGGCCCACTGCTGCTGCTGGTGCAAATCATCTTACTCCCCTCACTGCCTTGCTCCAAGATGTCCTGAACTCCCCTCATCTACTATCAGTGAGTTCCTTTCCTCTGGAATAGGTCCCAGTGGGGGCTGGACGGGGTGTCCTTCCCTCTGAAAACCTTGTGTTTCCACCTGCCTTTGTGTCCCTTCACTTCTCTGGGCTTGTGCAGATGGACCTGGAATTAGCCTGGCAGGTTGTTTCTTGAGCTGTCCCTCCTTCATTGCCGCTGTTCTTTGTGGCCATGCAGACCAGCTTTTATCATATAATCTAATAGTCTGTCCTGTTCACTTTCTTAAGGTTTGTCATAATTAAGTCATTGCTAAGTGGTACAGTTTACCAACCTTTGTAGTTTCAGTCAAACACTGAGCCCAGATTAGATAAATATACCAAATCCAGAGAGTGACAGCTCAAGGTGTGGACTATATACAGTTTTATTCCTCCTGGTCTGGGAGCAGGAAGCTCTTGAATGGAAAGTGACAGACGCTGTGGCTGAATACAGTCATTGAAGTTACATATCTACATGAAGAATACTGGCAACGGACCAGAACAAAAAGGCAAGGGAGGATTACTCTCACACAGCACATAAAGGCCACTTCAACCTGCATCCACCTAGAAGTAGTATCCCCACTTCAGTTGTTTTCAAACACACAGAAACATGGCAGCATTTCTGCCAGTTTGAGTGCCAGTGGAGAGGACAGACTGGTGAAAAACTGCCCCACGAGAATGTGAGGGTGGAAGACGCAGAAAGACTTTCTGATGTGACCTCTGGATGATAACCAAAATGGGTTCACAGGCAAGTGGAGCTGACTGTGGAAAATGTGTCTTCAGTGCATTTACTGGCTGTGATCGCTTAGTCTACCATATCCTCTCTCATTCTCTACTTCTGTGGTTTCTATTTAAATCATCCCCTACAGGGTATGCCAATCACTGTGTTTACTGATGTGTGGTCAGATTAAATTGACTCATAAAATTAATGCCAACTAAGCTGTCTGATTGTGGCCATATTTTAATTTTTTATTTGCTTGTTGTTTTTAATTTGCTAAAACTGTGTCTTTAAACAAAAAGAATCCCAACAAGTATTGACACTATTAAGGTCCTTCTCCATCATCTCTGGCTTTTAGCTTGTGTAATCCTGCATTTGCCCTGCCTGTCCTGCCTCCTCTTTTTTGCCAGAAACCTGGCACATCTTTTCTCCAAATGCAGAATGGTGTCTATAACTGTGTCAAGCGCATATATAGCTAAGAAAGAAGGAACTCCGAGAACCTTTGACCACAGATGATGAAAGTTGGTCTCCTTGATCTTAGGTGCAGCATACCCGGAAATATAAACCTTCTTGAGAAACATGTATTCACTTTCTGCAGTACATGTATGTGTTTTTTGCGACTTTGCTGTCTTAAATGTTCCTTATTACACACATTGTAGAAATTGAATAGTGAATGCATCTCATTAATATATGTTTTCCAAAGGAAAAAAAAATTGTTGCTTTTTTAATTTGATTTTTTGTGCATTGAGCTTAAATTGAATAATGACATCAAACATATCAGGACAATTAGAAGTATATGATTTATGTCCTCTCTATAATATCAAATAACAAATATTAGAGAAAAATATTAAAATGTCCCCAGATGAATCTCTAACACTTGTCAGGAGTCCTGTGAAAGACTACCTTTTTGCATGATCATGTTTTGGAGCACTGTTTAACTTTCTATATTGTGTGTGCATATAAAAGGGAATATAGTACTTTCTTTTTATTTTCATAGGATGTGTTGATGGAATTGCAGTGCATAAGTCTCCCTCCCTCACCAGTTTTATTGCTATATGAAAGTAGTACATTTCACAATGATGAAGTTATCCCCAATTCATAAAAGCCAAAAAAGACCCCAAAATTAAGCTGTCATTCTGTAAAGGATCTGAGCAGGAAGGCATTCATGTGGGATGTCTTACAAAGAGGATTCACAGTGGAAAGTCAGATCAAATCATGACAGCTATTTTTAAATAATAAGACAAAAAAGTTTCAAGCTTCATGATGATTCCTAACTTCACAAATACTTTTTAGAGCTAAACCTGTTTTCCTTAGTCATGAACAAAACCACAGAAAATGAGGAAGTCTTGTAAAAGAAGCAGTCTTTAACTCATAATCTTGTTCTGTCTTTTCTATGCAGACAACAGGGAGAGAACATAATTAACTTGCTGCAGGCTGAATAGGTGGAAGGAGGCCAAGTGTACAAATACAACAAAAAATTAAAACAAAAAATTCCTTGTTTCCCTTTCCATGGTATGAATCAAGATTTCGATGTTTTTATTTTGATTTTTCACCAAGAAAGTAATGCTTATGACTAGGTATATAGGAAATCAGGAAATATATTGTTGAATATAAACCAATGAAGCTGTTATTCCTGCAGTAAAACTTCTTTTGCTCTTAAGAGTGGCATTTACTAAAGAAAATATTTTTGTATATTTCCAGGAGCACATATGTGATTGAGGCTGATTATCAAGATAAAAATATCCATTTTTTGGTCAGAAACTCATCTAAATTTTCATGCAGACTTTTTATTTCTTTCGTTAGTGTTGAATATGATGTTTTTCTAACATTGTCATTTGACAAAGATCAACAGGAGATTCAGCTCTATTAAAAGAGATCTTTAGAATGAAATCAGCTGTGGAATGTTTTACAAATGTGGTTCAATAAACTCTATATAATTTCAAATAGAAAATGCTGCATACGGAAGTATCTGGGGAGTTAGCATAATTACAGTGTTTCACTTGGATTCATACAAGAAGGACCTCTGGGAGAGTAAGACACTTTTCAAACAGCCTATGAAAAAAACATATCTCTTTCTAAGGTCCTAAAGAACAAAATTTGCATATTAATAGAAGATTAAAGTGCCCGTCAAGTATTATTTAGCTGTTGCTTTTTTCTTGTCTATTTTTGTCTTCTCATAAACATCCTTCATAATAAAAAGAGACTCCTTCATCTCCAGTTATTGCATTGAATCACTAAAGTTTCATATTGCAGTAGCACACAGGATTTTTGTGTTTGAACCCTCTAGAGAAGTGTTCCCCAGATCCTCTATTAATTGATTTTCCTCTCTCCTTGCATTCCTATCCTCTTCAAGTTTTACCTGACTTTTTTAACACGGTCATAACATTTTTTAAGGCTAATTTCTACATGGTCGTCAGTCCCATAACAGTCATATTTTTAGGTATGAGTCTTACAATTCTATTTTTGAATTGCATATTCAACAGTTAAAAAGTTCCTGAAGGAAAAATCTATTGTTTGGCTAGGTCCAAAAGTCAGATAATATTTTAAGAGTTAAGTATGCTGAATTTTAGAGTCGTTAATGTTGGAGTGCACCTCACTGTGAATAACAAAATTATATGTAAAGGACTTAAAAAAATAGTTACAATAATTACTATAGGCATAAGCACAGCTAAAGTCAAAACGATCTTCACTCAGAGAAATTAGCCAGTGAGATAGAGGTCATGTAGTGCTGTTCTTTGTGGATCTCTGTAGGCAGGATTAGAGAGCTGTTCAGTCAGACCTATCTTTTCTGAAGGTAGAAATTGACTTTAAAAAAACACTTTCAATTTATCAATAAGCAATACTACACAAATAAAACCAGAAATGACTGAAGCTTTGAATTCTAAGTGACATGACTGCTAAATTCTTTAAACCTGCATATTTATTACTTTCTTGTAATCTGTAAAGTGTGTATTTCTTGTTAGCAAAGCAGACTAAAACCGAATATATTTTTTTCAGTTTCCATAAACACAGTATACAGTGTAGCTCCCAAAGTTTAAGCCTCATTGTAGGATCAAAATATTCCCCAGTCTTACCCAGCTGTGCAAGCCTGAGCAGTCTCCTTACCAACAGATGATGTTTTTTTTGCAGTAGCAGCAGTTTAATTTCCATGATCAGTGTGTTTTTCTCTAGTCCTTGTACTTCGCTTAATCTCCTGTTTGCAGCTGTTCCTAGGGATTCCACAAGGCGTTTCCTGATCTCCCTCTGACTTTGCATTGACACTTCCTACCTCTGGGTGAGAAGGGCCATTTTTTGCTGATTCTGTCTGAGCTCATTTGCTTAGCTGTCCTGCCAAAGGAGCCATAATAGATATGGTGTACAGGCAGAAATTGTTTCCAGTAACTCTCATAGTCTCATGAGTGTAGTTGCAGGCATGATGGATGAATGGAAGAGCAAAGTCAGGATTTTTACAGCAAGACTGGGATAGCTTGCTCTCCAGGGACTGTGACTGTGGTGAAGGGCATTATGCAACTCCAGGTACTTTGAGGGTTTTTGAAAGTCATCAGTGCAATTTCTGTCATGATGATGCTGGTTCTGCAAATTAGATAGAAAAGGAACAACACACCTAACAAAGGCAACGTCAGTTGTTTTCTTGCTACTTGTACTTCATTGTCTGACTTAAATTGAGATCGAGACCTCAGAGACAGGATGCGAAAAAAAGTGTGCTGAAAATTTCCAATAACAATATCTTCAATTTAATGATGACAGAGATTTATGAAATAAATTGCTATAAAGTCAAGTCCCAGCACTTCACTTTGGATCTGTACTTTTAGAGGAAGCTGAGTATACCAAAATGTGTCTGGTAGAGTCCCTTTTGCTTTAAAGTAGATAGAAGCTTTATGAGAGGCAAATGTACACTTAATTGGCATACATATGCCAACAGTATGTGCTAGAAGGGAGACTGTGTGTTCTGCCAAGACAGTGTTTATGCCATAGGGTTGACTGTATGTGAAAATGGATGATCTGTCATCCAGTCTGTGGGTACTGGAGGTATTCATTAATGTGTCTTGTTCTTTTTTTTCTCTGAATGGATTTGCAAACTTGGCTCTAAGGCAATGTTGCATTTCTGGAAACTGGCCTTTGTCTTCTTCCCAGCTTATGATTCCTCTCCTAGCAAATGTGTTATGGCTAATTAGGTGACACTACTTAAAGAGGTAAGCTGCAATGAATTTCTTTGATAATGAAAGGCCCTTTGTTCCTCACAGAATTATTTAAAATTTTATTGCTTGAATAAAAATAAAATTTTGTTGGTACAAGTTAATGAGAGGGCCTCAGTCTTATTTTTGGCAAAATGTGCAGGTAGCTACCAAATTATGTTGAAGAGAGTCTATGGGAAACATCAGTGGTAAGAAAAATTCCAATAGTGCTATATCAGAAAAGTTGTTTGTGATTGCTGTGTGGGTATATGATAAAGAATCAGAGCCAGCTTTCTAAAACTCATTTTATTTCTCTTTGAATTATTTAGATTCCAAAGAGGGGTGATGAAAACCTGTGATAGAAAAGTATTTCCAAATTTTAGTTCACTCCTTCAAGTCAAGACAGACTATCTGACACACCAGTGCATCGTGTCTCAACAGATCTTTGTTCTTTCCATTTGTACTGCATGTAAACTGCAGGGTATTTAGGTAGACTGAATTCCTACTCCTACCAATAAGTAGCTTTCCTGTTTGTTTTTGTTGGTTTTACTTGGCAACAGTATTCTTAATAAAAGACCATAGGCTTTGTTGGAAACTGTCTCACTAATCAGACCAGAAAAGAATCCCTGACACACAGAGCTCACCCTGACTCTTTTGTGTAAAGCTGGTGGCATAAATGTTCTTGAGAAGTCAATATGAATGAAGATCTATTATTGGACTTTTAATAGATCAGGCAAGGAAGTATGATATAACCAAATTTAAAGTATTCAGATTTCACAGATATTTAGTTTCTGGGTTTGTTTTGCCTTTTAAATGCACAATGGTTTTTACGGGTAACAATTATAACTTTTACATATCTATTTTATTATTACAAACTTGTCTTAATAGTATGACTGTGATCAGTAAATAGAGTACATGAATTCATAATAGGAATCAACAGACTTCTTTGACATAAAGGCAGCTTATATTTTTATAATATTTTGGTAAATAATTGATAAAGACTAAAATAATTTCTAGTAGAGGATCACAATGTGAAAGAGGCTCCTCTTGCCTGTCCTCACTTCTGACCTGCACATAATCACAGCATTTGCATCCTTATCCTACCCCTCAGAAGCATAACCCCCTAGCTAAGCTGGAGTATTTGCTGGTAGTGAGGAGCCATCCTTCATTTTCAGTTAAAAGAAATCAGTTATAAATATTCAGTTATTTGGAGGGATGGTACGGCCCTGCACAAGCAATCCAGGATGTACCTCGATGGTGTGGATGACAACTTCCATCTGCAAGTAATAGAGGAGCAAAGAGTTGTGGTCGATGGCTCAATATCTGGCTGGAGACCAGTAACGAGTGATGTCCCTCAGGGATCAGTACTGGGACCGGTCTTGTTCAACATCTTTGTCAGTGACATGGACAGTGGGTTTGAGTGCACCCTTGGCATGTTTGTTGATGGCACCAAGCTGTGTGGTTTGGTTGATACGCTGGAGGGAAGGAATGCCATCCAGAGGGACCTTGACACGCTTGTGAGGTGGTGCCAACCTTATGAAGTTCAACCATGCCAAGTGCAAGGTCCTACACCTGGGTTGGAGCAATCCCAGGCACAGGTACAGGTGGGGCAGAGAAGAGAGTCAGAGCAGCCCTGTGGAGAAGGACTTGGGGGTGTTGGCTGATGAGAAAATGAACATGAGCCAGCTTCAGTGTGCGCTTGCAGCCCAGAGAGCCAGCCATATGCTGGGCTGCATCAAAAGGAGCATGACGAGCAAGTCGAAGGAGGTGATCCTGCCCCTCTACTCTGCTCTCATGCAACCTCACTTGGAGTATTGTGTACTGTTCTGGTGCCCTCAAGATAGGAAGGACATGGAACTGTTGGAACAAGTCCAGAGGAGGGCCATGAGGCTGATCAGGGGACTGGAGCACCTCCCGTATGAAGATAGGCTGAGAAAGTTGGGGCTGTTCAGCCTGGAGAAGAGAAGGCTGTGTGGCGACCTCATAGCAGCCTTCCAGTATCTGAAGGCGGGCTATAGGGATGCAGGGAAGGGACTATTTGTTAGGGTGTAGTGATAGGACAAGGGTTAATGGGTTCAAACTTAAACAGGGGAAGTTTAGATTGGATATGAGCAGGAAGTTCTTTACTTCCTGTGGTCGTAAGGCGCTGGAATGGGTTCCCCAGGGAAGCTGTGAATGCTCCATCCCTGGAGGTATTCAAGACCAGGTTGGACAGAGCCTTGGGTGACATGGTTTAGTGTGAGATGTCCTTGCCCATGGTAGGGAGGTTGGAACTAGATGATCTTAAGGTCCTTTCGAACTGTAACTATTCTGTGATTCAATGATTCCTGTACTAAAACAGGTGTTCCATCTTTGCTAGTGAGGAATCCTCAAGAAAAGGTATGGAAAAGCCTCATTTTGGGTTGGGTAGTTTTATATTTTCTGTTAGCAGGCTTGCTTTTGACTGTTTTAGAGCCTGATTTCAGGAAGCACCTTGTTCCATATATAGGAACTTGTTGACCTAATCTGTTGCTATGAAGTATTCTGGTGTTTCTAAACACAGGCTTTTTAGAAAAAAGGTAGACAAAGCCTTGATCTGACTGACAGGACCCCTAGGCAGAAGCATCTCTGTGATCACATTGCTTGATGCAGATGCATGAGCCATAGCAGCTGGTGATAATGCATGAAGAGGAGGCCAGAGGCCACAAAGTCTACTTTTGCAATTTTGTGAAGGATGCGTGTTTTAGTTTTCCCATCTTCAGTGAAAAAACTGATAGTACATTCATCCTTACTAGTACAAAATATAGTCAGTGAACTTCCATGTTATGTGTGTGACATGATCTATAGTCATTTAGTCATATAGTCTAAATTTCTTATTTAATGTTTTCATACACTAGAAATTATTATACTATAATAATTTTTTCATCTTTAACAACAACCAAAAGACCCAGAATCAAAAGTATATGACATTGTATGTCACAGTTTACGTAAGTCAGGCATTTTTTTGAGAAAATTACTACAGTTTTTTTTGGTTTGGGGTTTTGTTTGTTTTTTTTTTTGTTTTGTTTGTTTGTTTTTTTTTCAGGAATATTAAGCTGTTAGATTTATCTCTGTGGTTCAGAAACCTTTACAAGTGAGGATTAAAGCAGAAGCCAGGCTCCTATCTACTATTACCTGTGTAGTGCTAAAAGTAACTAGATGATTGTTGTCTTTAATGTTAAAAATGGAATGAAATCTTACATATATTCAACTCATGACTTGAGTGGCTCAAAGTACTTTGTAAGCCTTATTTAATTAAGCTTTGCAAAACCCTTAAGATAAAGAGTAAAATGAATTTTTATCCTATGTACAAACACCTTAATCTGTATAGAATAACCTTCATGTTCTATTTTTGTGTTCAACAGCTTTTAACATTATGAACAATTACTGAAGATGCAATAAATTTATACAGTAGCTTTAACACTGACTTCTTATGGAGTGTTCTGAAATAACTTAGGAACAAATATATACACATATACTACAAAAGAGGTTTATTGTAGTTAGAACGTAAAGATTTTCATTAAATTCTTCAGAGCCATTTATGTAACCAAACTCTTGACTCACAAGGACAAACTAAACAGGTATTCTAATTAACCAAAGCATAGCATATATTGATAGTGATAGACCACTTCGAAGTCTTTAACTTTTATATTGATGTAGAAAAGATTAATGGTTCATTGTGGTATCTTAAGATGCACAATCCAGCTTGTACTGCTGAAGTCTTCACCTTTCAACAACACACAGGGAGAGTAAAAGGGGTGAATAGCACCGTTACTAACTGGTCTAAAATACTAAGAAGGATCCAATCAGTTCCTCAGTCATTTTTTCCAGAGAGTTTCCCCGCTGAGAATTTTATAATTATTTAAGCATGTGCTACATCAGAGATCCACCAGAAATATCTAAATCTAACTGTGCAGCTGTAGGGAGCAAAGACATTATTTTTAGGTGTTGATAGCTATCCTATAGGAGTTGCTATTTTTGATTTATACAGCCTCCGGTGGTAACTCTGTTAAAGCTTCTCTGTAATCATGTAAAGTTTATACTGTACTGTGCTCTTTGCAGTTCCTTCAATAGCAGTATATAAAGGTCTTTGTTTACAATTGAGGAAATGAACTGAAAAGTTCTTTGGTTCATCTGTGTTCACAAATTTCTTTTTGTGATATTAATAGCCTCCTGCATTTTAATAATCTGAGTAGTAAATCTAAAGAGATAATACTTTCTGTGGGTCCAGAAGACTTTCTCCCAAGAGCTGTTTGTCAAGCATCTTTACTGCTAGATTCTCCTTTAGATCCCATATTGCTATGTGTATTTGGATTTGCCAAAGCTGCCATAGTATTGAGTATTAGTGTGTGAGGTAACTCCTGCTTTCTCTGTTTAAAGTAAAATCTTAAATGTTCAAGGGCACAAACCACATATAAAGGCTTCACTTTTAGTGAGTATTTGCTGAAATACACTGCATGTTACGTATTTAGTTTCGCAGATCATCATGGGTTTATTTGGATTTATCTCTTTATACGGTATTTTTACTTCTTAGTTCTGCCTCAACATGTTTTCACTGAAAAAAATTTTAAGATTTTAATTTTGGAAAGTACTCTTCTGCACTTTTAGTAAACAGTCCAGACACTGCGTGTATGAATGTGCACTTTTCAAATATTAAACTCAGAAATGAGAAAAGTAAAATTTCATGCCACATGAAACAGCAAAATCAGAGGATTATGTTTTAATAGTACTTTTATTTTCCCTCTCCTGCTAACAGCCCAATGACTAATATAGCACACACTACAGTGACACTACATTGACAAATACCTCAGGAGGAAGCCATCTACTTTTGTACATATGAAATCCACTTGATATTGATGTAACAAGATGTGACAAAAGTACACAATAGAGTCATAGAAGAGACCTTCACCACAGAGATATAAACTTGAATTTAGCAAAAGCATTCACTTTGCAGACTTCAGGGAATTTACTTTCTCTGTCCATTTTTGTTCTTCCATGAAATAAAGAAATTTCTAAGTTTTAAAGTTTTTGACTGATGCAATGAGGAAATCATGATTCCAAAAAGTAAATGTAGGTAGACTGATGTCTGATACTTACTCAGCTCTGCTGTACTTGAAGAACCTTCTCATCTGGGATATATGTCTAACTCTGTTGCAAGCTTAAATGTATGCATACTAAAAGAAATTCAAACACAATTATTCTGCAATAATTCTGCATTATGGGGAGTGCATCATCTCTACAGGTGTATCTGATGTGTTAAGAGGGATAGTGTTTTCTGGTAGAATTTCAGTTCATTAGGCAGACACAAATTATAGCCCCCAGGACTTGTGAATTTTCATCGTTTTGTTGAAATTACTAATACACTGACAGTATATGAAAGATAGATAACTAACTCCACATGAATCCTTCTTCACCTGTTGTGACCAGGAAGTTGATATCTTAGGAGAAAACCCAGTTCAGTACATTAGGTCAGTACATTTTTTTTTTTAATAACAAAGGGAAGAAAGAAAATCTCATAGAGAAGTTTGTAAATGATCATTTGTGACTCAATTGCTCTCACAAAGGAATATTAGAAACAGTTTACAATAATATGAAAGCTAAATAGTACAAGATAGATGTCTGAGAAGAAGTTTCAGGGTAAGTCTAATAATGAATTCATGTCACTGGAAGATTTGAGGACATCTATTTGGTGATATAGTCTGTGAGATGAACGTATAGGTCACCTGGGTAAACTGATACCAGTCAAATATCACATCAATTATAACTTTTCTATTTCTTGAGACTCTAGGAGGATTGACAAAGGATTTGAGGGAAAGTAGCTTTCATGAAAGCTTCTTAATAAAGTACAGGATTTACAGAGTTAAGAAAAACTTCTAGGTTCTGGGATACGGTAATCTGTAAAATAAATCACATATTCTGTGTAACAGACAAAAAGCTGCTCCTTTCATTCTTGTAAGTAGGTGAAGGAACCCTATGTTACCTAGCACTTAATTTTTTTTTTTTTTTTTTTTTTTTTACACTGCTACTGGTTGGGCAGAGAAGAAAATCAAAGCAGCCCTGTGGAAAAGGACTTGGGGGTGTTGGTTAATGAGAAAATGAACATAAGCAGGCTTCAGTGTGAGTTTTCAGCCCAGAAAGCCAACTGAGCTGTATCCTGGGCTACATCAAAAGGACCAGCAGGTCAAAGGACGTCATCCTGCCCCTCTACTCTGCTCTCATGAGACCCCACTTGGAGTACTATGTACAGTTCTGATGTCCTCAATGTAAAAAGGACATGGAACTGTTGGAACAAGTCCAGAGGAGGGCCACAAGGATGATCAGGGGACTGGAGCACCTCCCGTATGAAGACAGGCTGAGAAAGTTGGGGCTGTTCAGCCTGGGGAAGAGAAGCTGCACGGAGACCTCATAGCAGCCTTCCAGTATCTGAAGAGGGCCTACAAGGATGCCAGAGAGGTTTCTTTCATTAGGGACTGTAGTGGTAGGACAAGGGGTAATGGGTATAAACTTAAATAGGGGATATTCAGGTTAGATATAAGGAAAAAGTTCATTACTGTGAGGGTGGTGAGGCACTGGAATAGGTTGCCCAAAGAAGTGGTAAATGCTCCATCCCTGGCAGTGTTCAAGGCAAGGTTGTACAGGGACTTGGGTGACATGGTCTAGGATGAGACATCCCTGCCCATGGCAGGGGGGTTGGAACTAGATAGTCTTAAGGTCACTTCCAACCCTAACTATTCTACGATTCTATGATTTTATACCTTAAGTTAGAGGAGACTTTTGACTGGCTTTTGGACTGTTAATCCAAGGTAGTTTATAGATTCTACAGGATTAAGGAAAAAAGAGGGCACATAAAAATCTTTTTGTGTATGTCGTTGTCACTGAGAGATATTTTGGGCACTGGAAAATCAGGACATTGTTTTCCCTACTTTGTTTTTTTTTCAGTTCTGAGCAATGTTTCATATAAAAATCCTGGGGAAGTGGTTGGATGAGGCCAAAGCAGATAGAAGGCAATGAAGTGCTGGACTTGTGCCAGGAAAGAGAGAGTCAGTGGCTGTGTTGCATCACTCCTCTTTGTTCCCTGCCTCTCTTTTGCCCTGTTTCCAGCATAGACCAGATACTGCACAAAATCTTTGGCTGGCTGTAGAGTCACTTTAAAGTACTGTTTTGTGTTTGTAGAGTATCATGATACTACATTACCTGTTTATGATAAGGAAATATTACCCAGATTTAAAAGTTAAAAAGATTTATTAAATACCCTGCATTAGCAAAACTGGTCAATTTGAACAGAAAAGTGATAAAAGAGTTAGATGAGGAACTCTGAATATGCAGAGTTGTGACAATTGTTCTATAGGCAATTTAGGCAACAATTAGAAAGTTTCAGGGAAACGGAGAAAGGTGTTAATATTTAAAAAAATAAATAAGAACGATAGAATTGTCTGACAGCACAAGTTTCCTTAAATAAAATTAATTTTATTACAGCTATATGTCAACTTAAACAAAGATTTTGGGTCTTTCTTCTGAGAAAAAAATTTCTGTTACAAAATGGGCAGCATTGTCCTATACTGCCGTTACCATGAAATGAAGGTAGACTTACAGACAGGTTCACTAACTGGAAGTCCTATTACAAAGTTCAGAGAACAAAGTGTAAGTGTAAAAGCAGAATACTGAGTAAGAAAGAGCAATATCTCTGAATATTATATTTGTAAGAATATGGATAAAGTTCTGAGTTTATTCCTAATGCCAGATTCCAGAAGGTTCCCTGCAAAAGTGGGAAACTGTGTTGTCAGCTTAATTGAGAAACTCTACTTAGCTTAATTGAGAAAAAGTAGCCTACAGGCAACTAAAGAATACATTTCTCATCATGGTAAAAATATTTAATCTTGGCAAAAAAAAAAAAAAGAAAGGAGCATTTTACAGGTGGAACAACTTATCTCAAAATACTGCAGTCCCTACCAGTTAAGGTCTCTAAAAAATATGTTCAACCATAACCAGAATTTCAGATTTGATGCCAAAATTACTGGAAGTGTTTCTGTATCTTGTGCTGTGAAGGACAAGAGGCAGCTTGAATTTAAGATTTTCTTACAGACTAAAATGTATTTACCTAAATAGAGGCAAGTCATTTCCACTCGTAAAACAAGCTTTTTAATAAAACAAGAGGTTCTTTCATTTACATTTTTAATTAAAGTTTATGGAAGGTTTGGAAAGCATTAAATATTCTCCAAGGAGAGAGTTCATTTTGCCCCTTCTCTCTGCTAAAAAAATCCCCACTTTCTATTAAGAACTATTAGAAGGATAAAAAAAACCCAACCTTCTTAAATGGAAAAATCTTTTTAAATCCCTCTGCAGCAACGCATTGTTGATATACACACCAACTTAAGTGATCCTTTAATGGCTTTAATTATTAGCAACCTAGATTTCAGTTTCTCTTTTTGTATGTAAAAGCTTCTTAAAGGTGTATGAAGAAATTCCCTTCTGCTAACTTTCCTTCCAGGCTGATTAGAAAAAAGAGGCATTCCGGTTTTAGTAATAGGTCTCCAGCTTATTGACAAAGACTGTATTACAGACAAGATGTGGAAAAGGGGGAGGAGACAACAAGTGTGATAGCAATGGTTCTGGTTAAAATAGGATGAACCTAATAAGAATATTGGATCTGAAGAGTATTATTGTCTATCTGTCTGTCTATCCATCTATATATCTACGGATAAGCAGTCTGACATTTTTAACTAAACACATAACTTAGCACATAAACCTAAATGTTAGGTTCTGTATGTTTTGAAATGTATAAATATTGAACAGCTATACTATAACTGACTACAGTTTGCCTAGCCAAATACAGGAACTGAGAACCTCAGCTCTTTTGTTTAGCAGCTGGAAGATGTGCTGCCTTAGATATGCAGCTGCCATAACACAGGAGTCAGATATTGCCCTTCATGGTAGGGTGTTTGCTTTGTGGTTATGCTTCGCTCAGAGAGGCCAAAAGGCCAGACTGATCCCAGTAACTAAGGTTTCAGAGAGAGGCTCCTATAGAAGGATCAACTTGTCTGACTTTTCTTGTCAAAGCATGAACTACACTACATGTCCAGCACCCTGTCCAGCCTAATCATTAAAATTTCCAGTGTTGGAGAATACACCACTTCCCCAGGGAGATTATTCCAGTGGCTGATTGTTTCCATTGTGAAAAATTTTCCTGTGATGTCCAGTCAGAATCTCCCCAAGAGTAACTTGTGCCTGTTAGCCCTTGTCTTTTCCATGTGACTCCTCATAAAAAAAACAGTCTTCATCTTCATTGTAGCCACACTTTAAATGCTAGGCCACGGTGACAAGGTCTCCCCTGAGCCTTCTCTCAACAAGGCTGAACAAACCCAGATCTCCCAGCCTTTCCTCATATGGCTTCCCAGTCCTATTGCCGTTTTATGGCCCTTCTCCAGGCACTCTTCAAGCTGTCCACATCGTTTTGTATCACAGGGACCAAAACTGAACACAATCCTCCAGGTGTGCACTGACAAACACCGAGTAAAGTGGGATAATGACTTCCTTATCTTTGCTGGTGACACCCTTCTTGATGTTCCCCTGGACCCTGTTAGCTTTCCTTGCTGCAGCTGCACACTTTCACTCCTATTGAGCTTGCTGTCCACTGGGACCTCCAGCCCCTTTCCACAGAGCTTCTTCCCAGCTAAGCAGATCCCAGCCTGGGTTGCACTCTTGGACTGTGTTTATCCAGCTGCAAGACCTTACACTTGTCCTTGCTGAACTTCATAAGGTTCCTGTTAGCCCACTCTACCAGCTTATTTATGTCATCTTGAGGGTGGCTCTCTCTTCCAAAGTGTCCGCTTCCCCACTCACCTTGGTATCATTGGAAAACTTGGTCCCAGCACATTTGGTCCCACCATCCAGATCACTTATGAAAACACTGAAGAGCATTAGGCCAATACCAATCCCCAGGGGACCTCACTGGTGACAGGTTGCCAGCTGGAAATGTTCACCACCACCCTTGAGGAGCAGCTGGTCAATGTCTCCCTCCACTGCACTAACCACTCATCAAGACATACATCAGACATGTAACATATCAGCTTCTCCAGGCTGTGGGAAAGTGTACCAAAAGCCTTGGAGAAATCCAGGTAGGCTATGTCCACCACTCACCCCTGTTGTGGTTTAAGCCCAGCCAGCAACCCAGCACCCCACAGCTGTTCGCTCACTCCCCCCCCCGCCCCATTTCCTCCCCTCTGCTCCCAGAGGGATGGGGAGGAGAATTGAAAGAATGTAACTCCCACAGGTTGAGATAAGAGCAGTCCAGTAACTAAGGTATAACACAAAACCACTGTTGTTACCACCAATAATAAAAATGATTATTACAACCGCTCACCACCTGCTGACTGATACCCAGTCTGACCTGAGCAGCAACCTAGCCCTTCTGGGTGACTCCCCACAGTTCATATACTGGGCATAACATGCTGTGGTATGGGATGCCACTTTGGTTAGTTTAGGTCGGGTGTCCTGCGTCTGCTTCCTCCCAAATTCCGCACCTCCTGGCAAAGCATGAGACTCAGAAAGTCCTTGGTCAGAGTAGACATTACTTAACAACAACTGAAAACATCTGTGTTATCAGCATTGCTCCCAGTCTGAAAGTCAAAAATACGGTACTACACCAGCTACTAAGAAGGAGAAAAATGACTGCTACTGCTGAATCCAGCACGTTACCCACCCCTTATTCCATACCATTCACTTCATGCTCAGTTCCTATATTATTCAATATACCATCACTCTTGACTTACATATATATGTATATATTTAAATATAAATATATATATATATATCCTCACACACACAAAGAGAGAGATATCATTGATTAGTGCATGGACCAGTCCCTATGAAGCTGCTGAGTTCATCCAGTCCATGTTGTCGGGCTACATCTCTTGTAACAGCCTTTCAGAGCAGGAAGGAGAGCGTACAGTGTTGGATTGTTACCTGCAGATGACACCGCAGAACTTGTCTGGTCACAACTGAGATTGTCTGGTTTCATCAAAGTTCATTCTTTTTTGGGATGATGACCTGGTCACCTGGTTGCTGGTGACCTGAAGACATCTAGTTGGTGGGCTGAAAAAGTGCTACATAGCAGGGAAAAACATACAATTGAGTTCATTGGCTGTTTTCCCCTAAAATCAAATCCCCTTGAGGTACACATTGGACTTCCCTGTCTTCCTGCATTACCCACCAAATACACCCAGGTCCCTGAGCAAAAGCAATCCCAGGAGTGGGTTTGCCTTTACCTGAAGCAGGAATAACCCAGACTGTCTTCCCCAACAAATTCTTTATGTGCACCACAGGAACTTTGTCCCCCTCTACAAAATGTAAAAGTTCTGACTGGGCTGGACCAGCCCTGTTGGCAGAACCTCTGGTGTTGACCAACCAGGTGGCCTTTGGTAAATGTGTATCCCAGTGTTTGAAAGTTCCACTCATTGCTCTCAGTGTAGTTTTTAACAGCCCATCATACCGTTCGATTTTCCCAGAGGCTGGTGCATGCTAGGAGATGTGATATACCCACTCAATGCCATGCTCTTTGGCCCAAATATCTATAAGTTTATTCCGGAAATGAGTCCCATTGTCTGACTCAGTTCTCTCTGGTGTGCCGTGTTGCCACAAAATCTGTTTCTCAAGGCCCACGATAGTGTTCCATGCAGTGGTGTGAGGCACAGTGTATATTTCCATGGTATTGGTTGCTTCCACCACGGTAATCACATGGCGCTTGCCTTTTCAGTTTGATGGGAATGTGACATAATCAATCTGCCAGGCCTCCCCATATTTGTACTTCAGCCATCGTCCTCCATACCAAAGAGGCTTTAACCGCTTGGCTTGCTTAATTGCAGCACATGTTTCACACTTGTGAATAACCTGGGCAATAGTGTCCATTATTAAGTCCACTTCTCAATCATGAGCCCACCTCTATGTTGGATCTCTGCCCTGATGGATTGAAGTGTCATGGGCCCACCAGGCAAAAATAATTCACCTTTATGTTGCCAATCTAAGTCCAATCTAATTCCACCTGAGCCACTTCAGTCTTAGCAGCTTTATTCACTTGTTGGTTGTTCTGGCATTCCTCAGTGGCCCACCTCTTGGGTACATGGGCATCTACGTGACGTACCTTCACCACCAGGTTCTGCACCCAGGCAGCAATATCTTTCCACAGTGCAGCAGCCCAGATGGGTTTACCTCTGCGTTGCCAGTTGCTCTGCTTCCATTGCTTAAACCACCCCCTCAGGGCATTTGCCACCATCCATGAGTCAGTATAGAGGCAAAGTACTGGCCACTTTTCTCATTCAGCAATGTCCAGGGCCAGCTGGATGGCTTTCACCTCGGCAAACTGACTCGATTCACCCTCTCCTTCAGCAGTTTCTGCAACTTGTCGCCCAGGACTCCATACAGCTGCCTTCCATCTCCGATGCTTTCCTACAATACGGCAAGAGCCATCAGTAAACAAGGCATACTGCTTTTCACTTTCTGACAGTTTATTATATGGTGGGGCCTCTTCAGCATGCGTCACCTCCTCCTCTGGTGACATTCTGAAATTTTTGCCTTCTCGCCTGTCCATAATGCCTTCTAGAATGCCTGGATGACTGGGATTTTCTGTTTCAGCTCGTTGTGTAATTAGTGCAGCCCATTTACTCCATGTAGCATCAGTTGCATGATGTGTAGAGGAGACCCTGCCTTTGAATATCCAGCCCAGCGTGGGCAACTGGGGTGCCATGAGGAGCTGTGCTTTAGTGCCAACCACTTCTGAAGCAGCTCGAGCCCCTTCATAGGCTACCAGTATCTCTTTTTCAGTTGGGGTATAGCTGGCCTCAGATCCTTTGTATCCTCAACTCCAAAAGTCGAGGGGTCGACCTTGAGTCTCCCTGGAGCTTTCTGCCAGAGGCTCCAGGTAGGACCGTTTTCCCCAGCTGCAGTGTAGAGCACATTTTTTACATCTGGCCCGGTCCGGACTGGTCCAAGGGCTACGCATGAACTATTTCTTGTTTAATTTGCTCAAAGGCTTGTTGTTGCTCAGGACTCCATTTAAAATCATTCTTCTTCCAGGTCACATGATAGAGAGGGCTAACAGTCAAACTATTTTGGGATGTTAATTTTCCAGAACCCCAGAACACTGAAGAAAACCTGTGTTTCTTTCTTATTAGTTGGTGGAGACATTGCTGTTATCTTGTTGATCACATCTGTGGGGATCTGTCTACATCCATCTTGCCATTTTATTCCCAAAAATTGAATCTCCTGTGCAGGTCCCTTGACCTTACTCCATTTTATGGCAAAACTGGCTTTCAGCAGGATTTGGATTATTTTCCTCCCTTTCTCAAAAACTTCTTCCTCTGTATCACCCCACACAATAATGTTATCAATGTACTGCAGGCTCCGGAGCTTCCCTCTGTTCCAGTGCAGTCTGGATCAGTTCATGGCAGATGGTAGTGCTGTGTTTCCACCCCTGGGGCAATCAGTTCCAAGTGTACTGGATGCCCTATCAAGTAAAAGCGAACTGTGGCCTGCACTCGGCTGCCAAAGGAATTCAGAAAATAGCATTAACAATATCAGTCATGGCATACCACTTGGCTGCCTTTGACTCCAGTTCATACTGAAGTTCTAGAATGTCCTGTATGGCAGCACTCAATGATGTTGTGCCTTCATTCAGGACACGATAGTCTACTGTTGGTCTCCACTCTCCGTTAGACTTTCACACTGGCCAAATGGGGCTATTAAAGGGTGAGCGGGTCCTGCTGATCACCCCCTGACTCTCCAGTCTACGGATCAGCCTCTGGATGGGAATCGGGGAGTTTTGGTTGGTGCGCTATTGCCTCCAGTGCACTGTTGTGGTTATGACTGGCATTTGTTGTTTTTCCACCTTCAGCAGCTTTGTAACAGAAGGATCCTTTGAGAGAGCAGGGAAGGGAGACAGCTACTCAATTTCCTCAGTCTCCAGCGTAGCAATCTCTGGAGAGAGAGGAAATCTCAGCAGTCAGTAAAAGCCCTTTGATACCCTTTTGGGTCTTTGAAGTACCCTCTCCTGAGGTAGTCTATGCCAAGGATGCATGGAGCCTCTGGACCAGTCACAATGGGGTGCTTTTGCCACTTCCTCTCAGTTAGGCTGATTTCAGCCTCCAGTACAGTCAACTCTTGGGATCCTCCTGTCAATCCAGAAATAGAAATGGGTTCAACCCCTTGACAGCTTGATGGCATCAGGGTACACTGTGCACCGGTATCTACTAGAGCCTTATACTTCTGTGGGACTGGTGTGCCACGCCATCTGATCCACACAGTCCAGTAAATCCGATTGTCCCCTACATCTACCTGCTTGGAGGCAGGGCCCCTCTAATGGTCATCACAACATTGGTCACTTACGTCTTGTTGACAGGGATTAGTCTTTATCAAAGGAGCTGGAGTAAAACCAGTTTTTCCACTGTATCTGGGAACCTGCCCACCAGAGGCTGAAGAGGCAGCTTCCATGGGATTAAGATCCTTGGCTTTTTTTCTTCTCTTCAATTCATGCACCTGTTCCTCCAGACGTGAGGTAGGTTTTCCATCCCACTTCCTCATAGTCTTCTCCATGATCCCACAGCTAAAACCATCGGGTGACCCATTTGTATATCTCCTATATCTTCTCTCTCGAGCAGTAGGACACCTTTTGTTAATAGCTGAGACATGGGTTGGTACATGCGGGGAACTGGATAGATCGATAGATCATCTCTCAATTGTTTGAACTCCTGAGACAGTTTTTCCACAGCTGAGATGATGGAAGGGGTGAGATTGTCTTTGAACTCTTGGAGTTGGCGAATCATTTCACCCAGTTAGTGGTACTATATCATTCAGGTTATTGCTGCCAATGAGTGGATATATGATGACGGTGCATTCCAGGTAAGTTTCCACCATATGGGTCATGTACATTTGACTTCATCTGGATCTAAGGGTCCTTTCCCAGCACCCTGCTTTCAGTAGATCATCTCTACAATGGCTGATTCCCTCAGAGCCTGGATGCCTTCCTCTGCAGTAGTCCATTTGACCCAACGACTGTTAACATAGTCCTTGTATGGAAACCTTTCTTTCACAGTTGCCAAGAGCAGCTTCCAAAGGCTGAGGGACTGTTTCTCTTTTGCAATTGTTTTGTTAATTGCCCCTTCCCTAGCAAGTAATCTCAGCTGCTTGTCTTCCCTACCTTCTAGTTCATGACCGTTGGCCCCGTTGGTCCCATTGTCCCAGCTTCGGAGCAACCAGGTAATGATGTGCTCCCCTGGTTGATGGGTAAAATCTTTTCACATATTCTGTAGCTCGGTTGAGGTCCGGGCTCGAGAAATCACCTCTTCTTCTTTGTCTTCCCCTGATCTACATAAGAAAACTCTTGTTCAGATGCTGTCTCATGTAGTAAGTTCATTGGTTCTTCATCTTTCATCAATTTACGGAATGCTTTTTGTGCCCCTTTTTTCCTTTTTCCCTTGCCTACAGGGGCAACCAATATTGGCATGAACTGGTCTTTTGTTTTAGCTGCAGTATCTGTTGTCGGGATTGGTGCAGCGGCTGTGCTTGGGTGTTGAGTAGCACCATCACCTGTGCTGTTTCCTTCTGTCAGGGTTTGAGTAGCTGCTGTTCTTGTCATGGCAGTTGGTGTAGCTGCTGTATTTGGAGTTGGAGTAGCTGTGTTGTCTGTTGCTTCATCAGATCCGGAGACATCTTTTTCCCTTTGAAGAGTCTGGATAGTGTTAAACAGGCCTCTCTAAGCATAGGCCAAGGCCCAGCACGTTGCCATGATTTGTCCGTCTCTCGTATGACTGTGATGACAACACACCTCATTTAAGTGTTTTACTAGTTTTTCCAGATTTTGCACTTATTCAGTGGTGAAGTTCCAAAGTACTGGAGGGGCCCACTGGACTGCCACACACCCTGCTGTTCATGACTGTCCAGCCTCAGGGAAAACCTCTTGGTCATCCCATATCATCGTTTAACAGTAGACAAGACCCAAATCTGACTCTGCTTAACTTTCGAGATCAGATTAAATGATCATGAGTAAAACACACTCTGTATGTGTGCCAACATGGTGATCCCCATCACAATCAGCAGGCAGGTCTCAAAGATACCCAAAAGCTATTCAAAACCATCAGAACTCCCAAATGATGCTTTAAAAAGTCTGGTGGGGGAGCTAGGAGCGTAAGGCAATGTCTCCTTCACAGGTTAACCACCCAAGAAGGAGAAAAAAGATGTGTAATTGCTAAACACTTCTATTATATACCTCCCAAAATATAGAGGTGATTACCACACTGGGAACGCAAGTCAGATCAGTTTCATGATCAATAAGTCTATTGTATTACAAGTCATTACCATAAAGTACAGCAAAACAAGAACCTTAGCCCAAGCCCCTCAGCCAATAAACACTAAAACAGCAAATAGCAGCTGTAAGTAATTTATGACATGCTGAAACTGTGAGATCAAGAGCAACAACTTTGAGAGCCAATAAATCAGGATTGTGATGAGTGACTATTAATCCGAAACAATAAATGCTTACCACAAATAGGATTAGACACACTCAGGTCAGATCTGTCGTTATCTCTACCCTTTGTGCCCCATGTTGGGGGCCACAAAGAACTGTCATGGTTTAACCTCAGCTGGTAACGCAGAACCACACAGCTGCTCGCTCACTCCCGCCCTTCTTCCTCCCCCTGATCTTGGAGGGTCGGGGAGGAGAATCTAAAGAATGTAACTCCCATGGGCTGAGATAAAAGAACAGTCCAGTAACTAAGGTATAACACAAACCACTACTGCTACCACCACTAATAATAATAAGAAGGGAAATAACAAGTGAAGAGAATACAACTGCTCACCACTCGCCGACTGATACCCAGTCTGACCCGAGCAGTGACCTAGCCCTTCAGGGTAACGGTCCCCAGTTTATATACTGGGCATGACGTGCTGTGGTATGGAATGCCTCTTTGGCTAGTTTGGGTCAGGTGTCCTGTCTCTGCTTCCTCTTGGCTTCCCCACCTCCCTGGCAGAGCATGAGACTCAGAAAGTCCTTGGTCAGAGTAAACACAGAGCAACAACTAAAAATATTGGTGCTATCAGCGTTGTTGCCTGTCTGAAAGTCAAAAACAGCACTGCATCAGCTACTAAGAAGAAGAAAAATGACTGCTACTGCTGAACTAAGGACGGATCCTCAACTGAGCAGGTTACTTTGTCCTAGAATGTGATCAGGTTTGTCAAACACGATTTGCCTGCAGTGATTCTGTGCTGGCTTTTTCCAGTTGAATGCTTCATTTGTCTTGTGATAGTTCCTAAGAGGATTCACTCCATGATCTTTCCAGGGACAGAAGTAAGGCTGATGGGCCTATAATTTCCCGGATCCTCTTTTGTGCCCTTTTCTTAGAAGATGGTGAAATTTGTCTTCTTCCAGTCTTCTGGGATTTCCTCAGATCTCTTAAACGTCCTAAAGATAATGAAAACCATCCTTGCAATGATGTCAGTCAGCTTTCTTAGCACCCTCGGGAGAATACCATTAAGACCCCTTGATTTATAATGGTCAAGCTCCTCTAATAGTCACATACCAGCTCTTCCTTTGCTGATGGTGGGTCTGTGTCTTCATCACCATGGATTTTTATGACTAATTTCCCTCTCTTTCTTAACAGTGGGACAATATTTTCCAATATTTCCTACAGTGTCAAAGGAACATTTGTCACTGCTCCTGGTCTGGCTTGTTCCTAAATTAGTTGCAATGGTGAAAGCAACATTACTTTGAACTTTATCTCCAAGTCTTTCAGTTTAAAGTCCTCCTAACCAAGTTGGCCAGCTTGCTGTCAAATATTCACTTCCAGACAGGTGGATCCCATTCCTCCCTAACAGGCTATAGTTACTGAAGAATGTCCTATTTTCATAAAAGCTGAATCCCCCATGACAACACCAGCCACAAAGCTAGCAGTTCATTTGCAAGATGAATCTATTTCTACCTCTACTTTTCCCTCTAACTGGTGAAATAGAGGAAAAGGTAACGTGAGCACTAATATTTTCTGCTTGCATCCCTAGGGCTTTATAGTTTTCTTTAATTTTGCCTAGGTTCTGGCATGAGATATCATTCATGCCCACATGAAAAAGCAGCATAGTAGTCTGTGCTCTTGAGAAGTTGTGGCAGCCTCTCAGCAACATCCTGGACTGTAGAAAGTTGTCTACTCTGAATGTTCCGAGAAAATATCAAATTTTAATGTGAATATTAAAATGTTATGTAGATCATTTTGTGAATGAGAAAGCAGACTTTTCTGAATTTGACTGATCTGGAATATATTTTAGTAGTACAGTAATTGGGGCCCAAATTAATCAAATGATCTCACATGTAAGAGTCTGTTTCTATGGCAACAAGAGACATAAACATTAAAGATATGGAGTGAACAATTATTATAATATTATCAGCTGTATAAGAAAGTCATAGCCAGCAATCTTGGTCTTCATATCTCTAAAGTTAAATGCAGTCCTTCAATACATTTAAGGGGAATTAGCTCAGACTTTTAATTTTATACTACACATATTTTAAGCATAATCTGAAAAAATGCTTGAAATTCATGAGGAAATTTTAATTTACGAGATCTTAAGCAGTTAGCAGCAAATTAGAACACATTTACCGCTGTATGGAAGTCAGTATTTTCTTATATTTGTTTATAAAACTGTTTATGAACTATTAAAACAAGAGTGGTGTATCTAAATCCAAACTGAAAAATAGTAGCAGAACCATAAGAAGGTATCTTATTCATTGTATGATGAAATAGTAAATAACCAGTTCAGACAGTCAGCTGAATTTATAATGATTTAAGAAAAAATTTGTGGAATTAAAAGCTTGATTGGCAGAGGAAAATTATACTTAGTTTTGTTATGTACAGGATGATGGGGCTGACTTCTAAATGTAGTGCTAAGGACTATTCTGGAAGGCTGAAGCAAGAAGGGGCAAGACATACATCAAGGGAAATTTAGAGGTTAAGGAATTGAAACTGTCAATGGCTTAGAAATATAGTGAATCATTTTTCACTGAGCCAGAGGCTAAAAGACCTAATGAGCTAATAATATTGCACATTTCACACCCGCAGGACAAGAGACACATCAGAATGACATAGCAAGATAAAGAGGATTGTAAGAGTAACATGATTGTGATCATATGTGATTAAAACTTCTCACCATTAATTGTGGGAAAGGATAGAAATATTTTTCATGATGGCAAAAATAACAAAACATGATAGCATTTCAAAACACTGCATCCCCAGATGTGAATCATTAAAAATATTTTATCACTTTGTTTTGGTGCCTTTTTCTTCATTCTTCTCCCCAAAAAGAACAAATTGGAGCAAGAAATGCTTCCTGAATAGAAATAAGTAGCAGAGTACTACCATCACAAACGATACTCCCATGTGATATAGCTTTAAATAAAAGGTTAACCAAAAAAATAAAAATAATAGTAGAGTATTATGAAAGAAAACTGAAAAGAATTTAGGGATCATTCAAAGATACCTGCTTTTTTTTTTTTTTTTAAGAAAAAAGAAAAAAGTTACATTTAGTCTTAGGTGTATTCAAGCCAGACTCAGCAGATGTAAACTGGCATTTGGCTTTATTGAGGCCTATGATGAGTAAACACAACAAGGTCTGGTCTGTGTTTCAGTGGCATCTATTTCAAGTATTCTTCTGGGATGAGAATCTTTCTGTGAAGCTGTGGGCAAGATTGGAACAATAGCAATGACATTATGTATTTTCAGTCTGACAGCCCACTCACCACCTGTAAGACATGGTCAGTTCTTGCCTTGTATAAAGTCACCCACAGGAAACCATGCTTTCAGCTGGGCTGTGGACAGAGAAGTGGTCAGAATATATAAAATCTGGCTGCTTCTAGAGACTGGAGGGAGTAAACAATAGAGAAATGTTGGGTTTGGCTTGCTTGTCATTCAATAACATAAGTAGGGCTCTGAGGGCACGTGAAAAGTATGTTTCGTATGAAAATACATCAGGTAGTGAGGGCACTCACATCAGGGCTCTGAGGGCACGTGAAAAGTATGTTTTGTATGAAAATACATCAGGTAGTAATTTTTCAAAGTAGAAATCGTTCATAACCTCTAGGTACCCGGGTTTCCAAGGTGATGTGAAACGTCATCATAACTGTCTTGATTACGTTTCAATATGCCTTTTTTTCACCTGTGTGTTCCCTGCACAGCTTCTGCTCTACAAGCCCTATCAACTGTTAGGTTTCCTAAAAAGAGCAGATATAGTATACTCACCAGAAGTCCTCTCACTTCAGAATGGCTAAACTGGTTGCTGCCAGTAGGGCCTGAAAGGTATTGTAACAAGTAGTATTACTATGCACATGAAGCTGTTAAGTATTTTTACCACAACCCACTATATGTGTTTTACATGTTGAAAAAGTCTACAACAAAAAAATTCTTAAATCATTTCACATAATAAACACCTTCACTTTTTTATATCAATTCCTTATTTTAAAGCTAACAGAGCACCATTTTTCATCAAGTTTACTAATTTCAAAGGCAAAACGTCCAGAATATTTTATCTGTATCCCCTGCCATCTACCTGCTTTATAAGCTGACGTCAGACAGATGTAAAGTATTACAACAATCTCATCTACTTGCTGTTTTGTGACATTTTGTCACCAAATCTCTCTGCCTTGTAATGTTGCTCATCTCACAGGGCTTGTTTTAACCAGATATCTCCATGGGATTTTTTTTCTTTTTGATTTTCAGCAAACCAATCTTTCTGTCAGTAGAAAAATAACAAATACAATTTTTCTTTATTGAGAATGAAATGCAGGATAGCTAGGCATTCCCAGAAAGGGCAGTTGTGAAACTGAAAAACAATCAGGAACCCTTACTGACATGCTTGAACATATCTTTCTGAAGATCTGTTCTATTAGGTAACTTTGCAACCTCATCTTTTGAGAAATGTTTATATTGAGGTGATAAAACCTGTACTCCCATAGGTAGTTTAGCCAATTGGCTTTTTCCTGATCTAGTTTTAAATGTATGCTATTTTCTGGTTGTATCTTGTCATTATTCTACTCCCAGTATGTATTTTCATATTACATGTCCTTGTTTTTTGTCTGAAAGAAAATGAAATTCTTATGCCAATTTTTTACAAGTGCTAATTTTAGAAAGTTTTGTGTATTTATTTAATTTTTTTCTTACTTAAATGTCATGTAATATATTTCTTCTCTCCCCAAGGAAAACATAGGCACCTGATCTCCTTTCCCTCTTTCCTTTCTTTCTCTTCCTTTCCTTCTTTCTCCTCAACTTTTTGAAAGCTAAAACCAGTTTTCGTTCAACATGTGAAATAATATTTAGCTTGATAAATGTTGTTGATTCATATAATTGCACTCTAAGGTAGCCAAAATAAATGGTGATGTGGTCCTGTATGATATAGCTCAGCACTCACCTTACTCATAGCTCAGATCTCAGGAATCTATGTTTAATTATTTTCCTTGTTTGAGGTGGGTTTGAACTTTTATTTCCACCTTAGAAATATTTCTTTATCCACTGGGCTACAGACTTTTGGAGGACAAGAAATACCCTGCTGACATTGATCTAGTTTATATAAATAAATCAACAGTCTGCAGAGCCACTAACCCATGAATGTGGGTTAGTGAAACCTATTTTATAACAGAAACAGTCTTAGACCATGTGAGGAATTCATCTTCCCTTACCTTTAACTTCTATGCAAAATAAAATGGCTTTAGCAAAAGCACCCCAGAAAAAAACTGTTCTGAGCATTCTTTTCTCCTGTGGCGGAATAATGCCTTAGAGGTGATAGTTAAGATTAGTCATGACTTGGTTCATATAAACAAGCTGATAGGCACTAGTAGATGAGGATGCACACATTTGAGGTACTCACCCTGCATGTCCATCTGTACTTATGTACAGAGACAGGCACTTCCAGACTGTGCTTAGTCTTTTTAACTGTTTGTGGTTCACTAATGTGAATCTTTATTATGTGAATCGGAAGAGCTCACTCTGACTTTCTGTACCTGTTGAGGGAAGAGATAGAGACTACAGTGTCTCACAGAAGGAAATATGCTGTACCCCTAGACACTGTTAAAGGTAATATTCTGTTTGTTTTGTTTTGTTTTTTTAATGTGGATCTTGTTCTAACATATGTTTCTTTTGTTGACAAAACTATCTCATCTCATTTTACTATTTATTTCAATGTGGTTTTGATGTATGCTTTTAATTTAGAAACTCTTTATAGTTTGCTGGAAATTTTTTGTTGAAATCTATCCATGTTCAAGTCTTTAATTGGTGTGCTTAAAAGGGACTTAAAGTTACATGGTAACTTGGCAAAGAAGGATGACTGAGGTAAAGTCTGAAGGACTCCTGCTGCCCAACTAAAGGGAGATTTTGATCTTGGTCAATAACAAATCTAACGAAACCAAAGCTTTTGTACATGTATTTAACTTACATAAGTGGAGAAAAGTAAGTTCATGATAGTATTCCATCAGCACAAAAAGCTCAAGTGTATCAGAAAAGGCAGACAACGGGTTGCCTTGAAGAACTGCCTAATGCAGAGAAACAGAATTTAGTAAGAATTCATTGGCTAGAGTATAGTACCTTTTTATATTACTGTGCAATGAATAATACATATTTCTCTTTGCTGAAGAAAATATGATGGTATGATAGATGACAGTCTGTCGAGGTATAGTGTGTGAGAGCAAAAAGGTAGACCAAATGACCTCTTACAGTTCCTTCTCTTTGTCTGATATGTTGACCTTTTTCAAACAGAATGGTTTCATCCTAGGTACAAGCTCTGGCCCTCATTTCCTTGTTGCACTGTGCGTACATACTCTCCTGACTATGTAAACAACCCAACTAGTATTCATTCTGTTTTAAAAATATATGTGGAGAGCCTTCATTTATATGCCTTTGAGTTGTCTTTCATGGAGTCAGCAATGTTCAACATTTTACTTATAATTTTGACGATGGTATATTTCTTCCTATGAAAAAATATCAACAAAAAAAGGACAAGATTTAGCTGTTTTAGAAACCACCTATATAAACAAACCAGCCTCACCTCTTTCTGTGAAGAATTCCTCTGACACTTTTCTTGAGCAAGATGTAAATCATTAGGTTCTGGGGCCAGAACAGGACCAAGAGGTCCATACTGAAAGAGGTATGCTGAAATAATTACTTGAGGAAACAAGCATTGCATCCTTTCTAAAGAAGTTATAATATAAATTAAAAAGTTTCATAGTACAATTTCTATTAGTATTCAAAAGCTTTGGGCCTCATTCTAATGCCAGGTCTTGTCTGGTGTGGTGTCACTGAAGCTAATGGAATAATGGTGGCCTCCTGCTCAATGAGAATATGGGGAATTTGGCCTATTATTTTTTTTTTTTTAATTCTCTATAGGTCTTGATATTAATGTAAAAATCAATTGGTTGTCATTTAATTGTATACTGTTTGATTGGTCAGGGAATTTAGAAAGCTCACAGGAGAACAATTTATATTTCCAGTCCTGCTTATAGCCAGATCATTCATTGTACAATTGCTACAATTTTTCATTATAGAAGGGTGTTTTTAGAGATCACATTTCCTTTTTAATGGAGAAGTATTTTGGTTGATCATTTAAGTAAGTTTGAGGCCAGTTTTTGTTTGAGATTGTGTTACGTATTTCAAAAACAATCTGATTTTGGATACATAGCAATACTGAAAGCACATGAAACTCCATTCTTCCACAGTTGGCAATGATATTTAGATACTGTCATAATCACCAGTAGCAGTTTTTTCACAGAAGCAGATTCAAACTGGAGGCAAAACAGCATTTGTTTAATTTTAGTAGATTAATTTTGAATAATTTGGAAGGCAAGATACTAAACCTAGGCCAAACCTTGATCTGTGATAGCACTATAGTGAAGAGATAAAACTACTAAACATAAATGCTGGAGTAATTGTCCATAGAGAAATATGGAAACCTGGGCAAATATTTTCTAAGAGTAAGACACATAAGAAAAAGGAGTAGCTTTACACATACAGATTTACATATTCAGTATGTACATGTGCACAACCCTTTTCAGTAAAGAAAAACACGCGTATTTTATGTTTACAACTGTTGCTGCTTTCCAAATACCTTTTTTGCTACATTTGAGATAGTAATGATTTTAATGCAAAATTGAGCAACCTAATGGGCTGAATATATTTAATGAAATCACTTTAATTGAAACTTCACTATGCCTTCCCTAGACATTAAAGACTCTTCAGAACAACAGGAGCATTTTGCATAAAATAATGGTGTAAATGCTTTCTTCTAGGCCGTTTGAAAGACTTTTGAAAAAAAATCTTCCTGCATCTTTTGGAAATGAACAGTAAACCAGTGAATTTTGTTGATGGAGGTATGAAAGGGGCAGTCAAGAACTGATAGAAGTCTTCCAATATATATGTGGTGCTATCTATCTATACCTGCTTCACATCCCAGAAAAAATTCCATTGACTTTCTTGATTTTTCTTCCAAAGCAAAGCTTTTTCACTTTTTATTATGGGGAAAGAAACTGAAAAACATCGAGATACTCTGCTGGTTCAGCAGTAGTAGGATGGTGTAAAATAATTGAAATAATCCATGAATTATTTCTACAAAAGAGTAAAGATTATATTTACTATTAAAAAGTACAGATTTACAATGAGCTCTATCTTATATAGATCTCTAATTTCCAGCACTTATTTACAGCACTGTGACATTCTATTCTGTCCAGTTAGATATCTTAGGGCCTGGAGGCAGCTAAATAGGAACAATTAGGATCTACTGATGATTGTGATGTGGGTGATAGTTAATCTTTGGGAGCCTAGGTAACTTGAAAGTGTCCATACCAAAAGAAAGCATTTGAAAATCCGGAGGGAAAAAGATTTCTGGAGAAGGAAAATCAAGCTTACATTTATGCAAAATTGCTCAGAATCTGTGTTCTTTTCATATTATGCAATAGGATTTTTATATGGCTATGTATGTGATTTAAAGAAAAAAAGGCCTTTTTTTCCTATGCATTTCTAACATTTGTATCATTAAGTAAGAATGTGAAAAGAGTTCAGTGATAGTCTCAGAACCACTCTTTACATTTAAATTATTTTATAACTTAATATGAACTATTGGGAAAGAGCACAACCTATAGTTCTATTGAAAGTCATCAGGGCTATGTAAGCTATGTAAGCACTAGGTCAAATACAATAAAATTTTCTAAATCTCCATTGAGGTCTTAAAACTTCAGAAGCTTTATTTCAGGTTTTTTTTATGTGATTAGTAACTGCTTGAAGTTAATATTTTTGTATTTTTCTGAGCTGATTGTTTTTTGTTTAAAGAGTATAATGTGGAAATGTATGTGAATGAGAATTATTTTTAAACTTATCTACAAGACAGAAAAGACAACAAAAACTCTTCTTCATCAGTTACTTGTACCTGCTTCATGAATTCAGGTGTTTTTAGTTCCAACTTGCTTTATTTTTTCTACTTATATTTAAGTCTCAGGCCCTCTAAAATAGTTTGTTTTCTAAATAGTGCAGCTTTGAATCTATGTTTATGGTTGTTGTGGTGTGGACATTAAGAACAGGAGATAGAAATCAACACTGGAAACTGCATAATTTTCTTGTGAAAAAATATGCAGACTTTGATGAATATAGGCAATGTTCTCATGCAGTTGTCAAAGGTAGGACAATACTTTAGCTCATCTTGCAAAAGCAGCAAACACTGCCATGGTAGATGGTCTTTTTAGTAAAGACCAGCCAGTGTGAGTTTACAACTTCCAATAGCATGGAAAGTGAGGTAGGAAACTTTCAACAGTATAGTTGATCATGGTGACTCTCTTTTTACATAATTCAGTGATTATATTTTTATAACAATCTGAAATACTCTATGTTTTTTTTGCATGTGTCAGGCCTGAAAATATATAAATGCTTCTTAAAAACCATTTAGCTCATTGCTAATATCTGCCTCTAAGCTCTGGCTCTGTTATAGACATTGGCTTCAGTCAGGTACCAAAAAATCCCCCTGTCCAGAACCCTATACTACTAAACATTCATTTCTCCCTAACAGAAAGGAAAAGGAGATGTGTCTTCTGATAACTCCATTTTTTGACATTGACTTTATTCTCTAAGTTGTATAACTGGAGGATACTTTCTGGCATTTTGTCTGAGTGATCTGCTACAAAGCTGGTCATTGTTCATCTTTGTACAGAAGAGATGGTTGGTATCTTTTCAGCTTATAAACTTGGAATTTCAGCACCAAAGAATGAAATTCCCTTCTCTGCTGAGGTTCTTTTGTAATAGACGCAATAGGAATTCTTGACTGAATTTTTATACTTACCATTAATATGTCATACAAATGTGCAAAACTTTTTCACTCTACCTGTATGAAGGTGCATTTCGAAGCAGCTGGGTCAAATGGAAGGATAGAATATGCAGTTATTCTATAATTTCTCTTGAACTATCAAAGCAACCAGAAGATGGTCCTGGCTGTTTGTAGGGGAATTTGCTGTACAGTGTTCCGTTAATAGTCTTTTTTTAACGTGGCATGAGCTTAAGTTAATGAACTTAAATAAGTATTTGAAAGATTTTGTGCATTTGTGAAGGTTATTATGAGTTTATGACATCTAAAGAGAGAAGGTCTGGTAGAAAATTTACTATTAGCAAGACTAAGAAGTCACAAGCAGGTTAGACCTCAAAATTCTGAATACTGTCCAACACTGAAAGGTGGTGGTGATCAGTGTATTAAGAGTACATACACAATCTAAACTTTTCTCATTTATTTTATTGATGTCAAAATTTTTCTCGAGTAGTACAGCTAGACTATTCTGTTTTGCTAAATGAAAATCTTTCTTACATCTAATCACATTTGAAGGAAAAAGCTAGCTTTGTGAGTATTTTGCCCTGCAATGAAATAATTTAGTACCTGAATTACCACCTAAATGACTCTTAGAAATGACAACTTGTTTCACCATCTTTTATGTCTTCATAAATTACTCTAGCAAAAGGTGTTGATACACTATGACACAATAGTATAAATATGATTGGGAAAAGAGCATTTTACTTTATTAAATCTATAGAGTATGTCCTGGGCTTGAGATGTTCTCCTTTATTTCTCAAGACATTAACTGTACATTTACTGTAGACAGAGCTGTTGGAAAAAGTTGAAAATGTTCATGATACAGGCCTACTTCTGAAATTTTCAGGTATAAACATCATTCTAGTTGGAGAAAAGAGATGAACAATTGGGATTTTTTGTATTCTGGGGATATACTGAGGTGCTGGTACTAAGAACCTAGCATATTCTTTGGATAAAAAAGTCTTTTTAACATCGTATTTTCATTGATCTAAATCTGCATTGAGGAATTAATGCAACTTTGCTGTCTAGAATAAAATCAGGAAGACTTCTCTGAAGCTGAGGTTAAGGAAAGGTTGTGATATTACAAATTAGAACTAAACAGGAGACTGATATTGAGAAACTGGAACCTTGTTAGCTACACTAATAAAGAATCAAGTCTCTGAAACAAAGGATCCCTAAAGGTGAGATAGCTGGAGTTAGAATACTAATGTCTGTATTATTATTAACACATCCATTCATGAAAGTAGGTTTGCAATGCACATTTAAAACTGAGTTCTCAGGGATATTAAGCAAAGACAACGTAGATAAAGCATACAAGGAGGTTGAGATGTATTATAATTTTTTGGCTGTAGCTACCTTAATTAAGCAACTGTCCTGGGTTCAGCTGTAACAGTCACTTTTCTGCTTCTTTATAGATGGTGCAGCACTGTGTTTTCAACTTTAGTCTGAGAACAATGTTTATAACACACCAGTGTTTTAGTTTTTGCTAAATAATGCTCACCCCAATCAAAGACTTTTCAGTTATTATATAATTTAACTAATGTATGGGTTCCTGTGGAAGCTGTAGCAATGCTTCAAGCACCTCTTTTCTTGAGTTTCACATTGCCTGAATTGAATTTGTCATGGCCATGAGCAGACAACTTCCAATTCTTCCCACATGTGTGAACTTCTTGTCAGAGAAAGTAGGAATACAAGAGAAAGCTTATGTGATATCATAAATATAAAATCACAACGAGTTATAGCTAAGAAATGTTTCACTGGAGAGAAAAAATGATTTCTACATGCTCCAAGAAAAAGGTAATATGGGTTTGTGAGCATGTATATTTTAACAAAAGCTCCTTTTTTACAGGCTGCATAGGCAATCTCTTCAAATCCTTGTGGAATTGCTTAATCACAAAACTAACCTTATTACCACATTTTCTTGCCTTTCCTGACCTAGATATACTGAGTGAATTCTTCATACTTCTATAGATTTAAAGTAGTTTCATTTAATATTCTTTTCTTAAAATAATCAAGAGCATTTATGTCTTCAGAGGTCAAGTCTTGCTCTGAGTGGCAGCATCCAAATATCCCTCCCCATAATGCATATTAGTGAAATATGAGTTTCAGTACACAGTATTGGATTCCTTGAATGATCTAATATTGCCACTGTCATGATTCAAATAAACTAATTCAAAATCATAATGTTCCGATCTATTGAACATTACTTTAAATGTGTATCTATCTAATCTTTTTTTCCTGCAAGCATTAATTTAATACTTTATACATGCATTATCAGAAGATGTATAACACTGTATGAATTTTAATCCTACTATTTATCAACACTATTTTCATTGGTTTTATTCAGGAAACGTTACAAAGCCTCACAATATGTATCTTATTGTGGGATGCTCAGGTCTTATGTGATACATGCAGTAGTTGTACACCAAAGGTGGCATCATGCAGTCTACATGCATAGCTGAACAAGAAGTTGCATCATCACTCTTCCCATCAGGACTACTTCAGATACTTGATTGATGATGGATGCATACACTGTCTTCCACAGATTGCATTTTTGCATTCTGAATTATATCAAAATGTGTAACTTTCAGAAAATCGCTACTGAAGTACTAAATTCTGTATGAAAAATATTTGTGCCTTGCTCTATTTTCAGTGTAAAAACAGTTGTGAAAACAAATAAAACCAGGTTCTATTATGTGTTTCTTTATAAAACCAGCTTCACATACATGAATAGATTTACTTTATTTTTTTTTTTGGTCTATATAACTGTATGTATTTCAGAGAAGGGTAAACTCAGACAAAATTTGTATAGGATATAATAAAAAATCAGATATAGGAAGATCATAATCACTAAATGTTATATTTCTATGTGCAGTATATTAGCAAAAACACCCTAAAAAGACTTTGAGATCCATTTCTACATATATTATATGGTGTTCTAGCAATTTATGCTCCAAGAGCAGTTGAAATCCTTTCAGTCATACATTTGCATTGGCAAATTATAGTGACATGAAGGTTATAGGTTGATTCAAAATTGCATAGCTTGAAATTGTTCCTTTTTCCCATGAAGTAAGACTCAGCATTCAAGTCTAGTAATTTATTACAAGTTTCTATTTGGCTGAGATCACAGGTCAGATCTAAAAGATGGAGGCTAAAGTGGGCACAGCAAAGTTAGGTCTGCATTTTCCTTGATGCATTGAAAATATCCTCCAGGATGAGCTCAGAATGAACAATTCTAATTGGTGACAGATTTAATACAGTCATTTTTCTATGACTGTCAAAAATGGAGAAAATCTGTTATATTTGTTAAAAAAGGAAAGACTTTGGACTGGGGATAAGCAAAAATGAGTCTCAATTTGTTTGCACAGCAGCTGTGAATGAGGAATGCATTAAGAGTGGACGTGGGTCAAAATATACTATAATGTTTTTTTTAATCTGTTTGCTACTTAAGATATATACAAAATATAAAACAAAATTACTCCTGTCTCTGTTCTGTGCAATCTTCTGTTGTTGTTCCTTACTGTCTCAATACCAGTGTTCCCTTGCAGCAGTGGACACATTCCAGGATAAATTGATGGAAGTTGTACTTGTATTCATTTGGTATGGCTTGTGAATGCAGGTTAGATCTCAGTAAAGAATTCAGTTAAAGACATTCAATAGAAGTACTTACTTCACCTTTCTTACACTGGAAAACTTTCTGATCTTCTGTTCCGGAATAATTCTACTCACATTCTCTTCACTATTCTGAAGAACTATGCAAAACTGTGCAACTAGAAATTCATACAGTTTTAAAGACAACATTTTCATTGGACAAAACCACTAATACCTAGTTGTTCCTGAATCAGGAAATGCAAGTTGCAGCTTGGAATCAAATAGTCTATACAAATTCTTCAAAACAAAGAACTCAAACATACTAAATACTTTGCATACGTTAAGTCATTTGACCTATTTTTTGTGCCTGGCTTCTATTAGAATATAATTTGGGCCCATTTTTAGTTTTGAGGGTGTTAGAATTTAATTGTAGAGGGGAGCATGTCATTAGTCTTGAGTATCTGCCAGGCATTAAGCTTTCTAGTGGCCCACACTCTCACAGAGCTTTGAAACATGGTCTTTCAGTTCACTAATTATTTGGTATCACTTGACTGCAGAATCCTGGAAATAAAAATATTTGTAAACTTTGAAGTTTGTTTTATGGTGACAAAACATTCTGAATAAAATATAGTCAAATGTGCATCAAGGCAAATAGTGCCTCCTATTCACTCTTTCATATTTTTACTTTCATAACTTACAAGCAAATAGATTTCTGTATGTTATACATATATATACCTTTTATATTATTAGAATTAAAATTAATTCTACTGGGGGAGACATCATATGGAAAAAATGATGCATTTTTTCCTTACATTATTCTGACATTGTACTTTTCCTGGTGTTATAGAAGGCATGATATACCATATGGGACCACACAGAGTTTGTGCTGAAAACTCAACTATTGCCTGTTTTCAAAGAATAGCATGGATTTCAAAGAATAGCATGGATTAATAGCATGGTCTAATAGAGGGTTTGTTCTCTTTACTGAAGTCACTTTCAAGCAGCACAAATCAGCAACATAGTGTATGTAAAAGGGTTCTCATACTGATTTTGGACAATCTACACAAGCATGCTCTGTACTGTTTTCTTGTAAGCAAATGTCAAAAAGAAAGAAAAATAAATGTAAAATGACTCAGATATTAAGGTAAAAAAAAAAGTTATTGCTCCTTGAGCTTTATTTTCATTTTTGCATATGATATATTGCACAAAAGGTCAGGGAATATATCTAACATTTTCAGAAAAATGTAAATGAAGCTTTCCAAAAGCAATTCTAGTGTTGCATGATGTCATTAAATCTTAGCAACTTAAATAAAGTAATTATTTGCTTACTTGCATGGAAAAAAATATTTATCACAAGTATTTATTAAGTGCACAAATCAACAAAATGTCTTTGCTCAGATATTCTGGTGTCAATTATTTCTAAATAATTTAAAAGCAGTTTTTTCTAAAAGTAGTTTGAAAATTATGAACCTCTTCAAAAGCTGAACTTACCTTGCTTAACCCCTCTTTTTTACTGTGGTTCAGAAACCTTACATTTTCTGTGGGAGTCAGGAAATTACCCACAGAAGCACACTATAAAAAAAAAAGTAAAAATAAAATTTCCCAATGAGATGGCTAACCAGAAGTTTGTTTCCATGCTCTAATAACCAAAATTACTGCAATTGACAAAATAAAAATGCAGAAACACTAGCCCCATGCAGGTAAAAAACCTGACAACTTGCTTTTATCATGCTGTAATTAGCATCAGCTCTTGCTATATTTGGTATCATACACAAGAAATAGTACCTGGCAGTAAATTGGTGACAGGATGGACCACTTTGATCAAACCAAAAAGGACATAGAAGACTTTTTTTTTCTTTTTTTTTTTCCCCTTAAACTGTAGGCTGGCTTTCATTCATGTTCAGGCTATGAAGCCCTCTAACTCCCAGACCAATTTTTGTAGAACTATGACTAAATCATGCTAGCTGGTTGTTGTTTAATGCAATCTGCAGGTACCTGCATCCAGCATAGCTTCAGTATGTCTTCAAATGTGGTATGGGAATACTGTAGTTTAATATCCATTTCATAAACAAAAGATTTAAAAAGGCTTAGAATGAAAACAGATCCCAACAGAGTCCTGACTCTATTTATCCTTCCAGTTTAAAAAAAGTAATATTTTTAGATCTTGCTTTTCACTCATCTTACATTACACTTTATATTTTACCATTGTAGTTACTAATGAAACCCTTGAACAGTTAGAGTTTGCATTGACTGATGCAGAAAAGTTACTAGTCCTTTTTTTGTTGATATTGAACTTTTTGCTAGATAGGCAACTGTTACTCAGTTTTATACCCTTGTCTTCTTGTTTTCCAGAAAATCATGTGAGACTTTAAAAAACCCTAATTATTAAAATAATATATTTCATCAGCTACTTCTTCTTAATCTAAGAGGTCTGGTGCAGAAAAATACCTTCTCGTTTGCTATGATTTGCTCTTGAATAGTCCATGCTTACTGCCAGTCATATTGTCATTATCTTCAGGATATTTATTCCAGATTTTCTCAGAAATGGAATTACAGTGACTGGTCTATAATTCATGATCCACTCTAGCATTTTTTTTCACCATTCATTTCATCTACTTTATAAGTTAAATATGTTCAGACAGAACCACCTTCCTTGTCTTACCAGAAGAGAGGGACATTATATCCTGCAGAAGCCTTGGACTACCTAAATTAAGTAGCTGAAATTAATTTATGAATGAACATTCTTTTTTCCTCTCTTTTCCTCCACATTATTGCACTTTATTGCTTTTTCCCAGCTCCCAGATTCTTAGCCAACCTCCAAGAGTTCTCAAAGGTAATCAGAAGTTGCCCCAGGCAGTATTCTACATAATTCAGGGAGAATTTCATCAGACACAGGGAGATGAAAAACAACAAAATTCTTTCTGGATCTGTTTTCCTTCTTACTTCTTTCTGTCATTGATAATTAATTGTCTGATTAAAGTTAACCTTTCCAGTGAAAACTGAAACAAAAGAGGGCATTAAAAATGTCAGACTTCTCGACATCATTTGTAATGATTCTCCAGTTCCTCCAGTAGCATGGACTGATACTTTTCTTGGATTTTCTTCTAATCTAATTGTAGAACGGTTTGTTGTTGCCCTTTATGTTCCCTGCTAGTTGTATCTCATTTTGAGGTTTGACCTTTCTAATTTTGGGTCTATGTGTTTCTGACTTTTTTTTCTGTTTGTCCTTAAATATTTGCCTTTTTTGTTAGTCTTTTGGTGCTCCTTTCTTGAGTTTCAGGACATTGAACAGGACATTGAACTTTTATGAGGAATACTTGCTACACTTTCTGTCTTCTTTTGCTTAAGGAAAATGTGCTGTTAATAGTGATCAAATAAGACTTTTTTACAGACCCGCCAACCTCTTTTAAGAAATTACCGTCTTCTTTTTCCACTTAGATTCACCTCTCCTAAGGTAATTCCTACAGGTTCTCCTGTTTCACAGTATATTTTTCAAGGGTTAATCTGGTCTCACTTCTTGCTGTTGACTTAATAGCTGCTGGGAAGAATCATATCTGGAGGAAATATTTCCTCTATCTTTTTCTCCATCTTTCTTTTCTCCAGAGAACACATATAAAAAAACTTGCCTATCTATTCACGTCTGTGTTTCCCAATAAATAAAAGATAATTTTTAAGACCAGTCACTATGATATTGATGATTTTTGTAGTTATCAGGCCTTTATTTTAAAAAGAATTAATAATTAACTTTTCCTCACTTGGTGGCCTGCAGCAGGCATCATTCTAAAATACCCTTGTTCTTCCCCTTTATCATCACATAAAGAACACTAACATTTATCATCTACTGCATTTTGGAATGAGGGCTCCCCTGAACATCCTCAGACAATGGGAATAAATGTAAATTGTCAACCCAGAAGATGATGACTGAAGGTATGCCTTTGTAATATTTTTCTTTTTTTCTTTAGCTAAATTGGTGTGCTTTACTCTTCCCTAACTGACTTCAGGATCTAAAAGACTTCATTCAGGACTCCATAACAATATAGCCATCTTCTTACCTATCAAATTATTTAACTCTTTGAACTTCCTTGATTTTTCTTCAAGTAATCTTTCTTTTTGAAATGAAAGTATAATTCTCAGTTACAAATCTGGATTTTAAGATCTCTGAGAACACATAAATGAAACATCTGAAAAGTCCAAGTTTTTTTGGATATATGAAAAACATTAATCAGTCACAGCACAAAAAACAGTATATAGATATGTCATTACTGAGTAGTAACTAATGGTAGTAGTGGCTGGCTGAAAACATTCAGAGACTTAAATATCTAAGAACTGAGTCAGCAGTTGTCAGCAATACACCGTGCAGCATTACTGAGTCCTGATTAGCTGACATATTGATTTTAGATTAGAACAGATTACTAGTGGGTGTAGTCTCGTACCTATATGGTAAACTTGACTGAACTTTCTCACATACAGAAAAAAATGAAGCAAAGCTTTATAGTTCAGGAGTTAATATTGTGTGAATGCTTTCCTTTCCTTATCTTACTTTCCTTTCCTTTCCCTTCCTTTTCTTTTTTCATCTCAGAAAGATTCTTTGGATGACACTTTCTAATATTCTGTTGGATGTGAAGATAAAGAGAAGACTAATTTTCACTTCATATCAGGCCTGACTTACAAATGCAATTACCCTTTGCAGTAGAAAATCCCCTAAATTTGCACTTATTTAACAGGTCAGGTTGTCAGAGCTAAGTCTTTTGTTCTTCTGTTTTCATTGGAATCCATAAAATATTGATACATTAGCTCTCTGGCAATGATGCTGGACAGTATATGCTTCCATACAGAGAGAACAGCAATGCCCTTTCAAAAGTGTATGATGACCAGGCTGGATGAGCCAGGTGGGATGGGGCTTTGAGCAACCTGGTCTAGTGGAAGGTGTTCCTGTCCATGGCAGGATGGAACTAGGTGTTCTTTAAGGCCCCTTCCAACCCAAAACATTTGATGATTCTGTGATCAGCGTTAGGCTACTCACACTGCATTATCATTTTTTGCTTTGAAAGAAGCTTCATTGTTTCCTCTAGAGTCATGATTAGACAGATCCTTAGTTCAGAAATGAACCATAGTTAGAAATTAGATGAGCCATGGTTTAGAAACATTCCAGCAACTAAGTACTATGCTTCTGCTAGCTCACTCCCCCCACCTCTTTCCTGGTGGGATGGGGAGGAGAATCAGAAAAAAATTCAAACCTCTGATTTGAATTTAATCATCAAAGTAAACAAAACAAAACAAAACCCCAAACCAACCCAAACAAACAAAAGAAAACAACCCCCTCAAATGATGTACAATGTAATTGCTTACCACCTGCTGACCAATGCCTAGCCTGACACGAGAGCAGCTATCAGACTCCCCAGTTTATATACAGGGCATGACGTGCTGTGGTATGGTTTGAGTCTGGTGCCATATCTCTGCTCCCTCCTGGCTTCTTGCGCCCCTGCTCACTGGCAGAGCATGAGAGACTGATAAGTTTTTGACTTGGCGCAGGCAACAACTAAAGCACTGGCATGTTATCAAACATTATTTCAGACTAAAGCACTCTACCAGCTACTAGGAAGAAAGATTAACTCTATCCCAGCTGAACCCAGGATAGTATCCACCCTTCACCTGATACCATTTACATCGTGTCAGGTCCCACACTTCCCAATACACCATCACCTTTCCTATCTTTTGATATATACGCACAGATATCATTCCCTTGTTCTATCAACCATCCTTATAAAAGTCCATTGAGTTAATTTAGTCCATGGCTTTGGGCTCCATCTGTAGTAGCAGTCTTTTAGGGTAGGAAAGATGGTGTGTCCAAAAAATTGTATTTTTGCCTGCTGAAGCCAGTTCTTATTCCATCACCACTGCCTGGTTTTGTCAAATTTCATTTGTTGATGTGGTGATCAAAAGGGAGTCAGGTTCAGATCTTCAACTCTGGAGGGGTGACAGGCACGTAGCTTCTATGGAGGTGATAATATATAGGTTTATATGGGAACTAACATCATGCAATTCACTGGCTGTTCCCACGCAAAATTAAATCCCCTTGAGGTACACACCTGATTTCCCTATTCTCCCACATTACCCACTGTTGTGGTTTAAGTCCAGCTGGTAACTCAGAACCATGCAGCTGCTCAATCACTCTCCCTCTTCATCCCCCTTGCTCCTGGAGGGGTGGGGAGGAGAATCGAAATAATGTAACTCCAAGGGTTGAGACAAGAACAGTCCAGTAACTAAGGTATAACACAAAACCACTACTGCTACCACCAGTAATAATAATGATAAGGGAAATAACAAGGGGAGAGAATATAAAACAAAAACGGGAAAATGAAAATAATAAACACAAGTGATGCACAATACAAGTGCTCACCACCCACTGACTGATACCCAGCCCAACCAGAGCAGCAATCCAGGTGACTCTCAGCAATTTATACACTGGGCATGATATGTTGTGGTATGGAATACCTCGTTGCCTAGTTTGAGTCAGGAAGCTCTCTCTGCTTCCTCCTGGCTTCTTGTGCCCCTCTTCCCGGGCAGAGCATGGAAAGTCCTTGGTCAGGGTAAGCATTACTTAGTAAGAGCTAAAAACATAAGTGTGCTATCAGCACTGTTCTCAGACTGAAGTTGAAAAGACAGCACTGCACAAGCTACTAAGAAGGAGAATAATAACTGCTACAGCTGAAATCAGGACACATACGAAGTGCACCCAGGTCCTTGAACAAGATCAATCCCATGAGTGGGTTTGCCTTTACCCGAAGCAGGAATAAACCAGACTGTCTTCCCCAACAAATTCTTTATGTGCACCACAGGAACTTTGTCCCCTTCTACAGTATGTAAAAGTTCTGACTGGGCTGGACCAGCCCTGTTGGCAGAACCTCTGGTGTTGACCAATCAGGTAGCTTTTGGTAAATGTGTATCCCAGTGTTTTAAATTCCCACCACCCATTGCTCTCAGTGTAGTTTTTAACAGCCCATTGTACCGTTCAATTTTCCCAGAGGCTGGTGCATGGTAGGGGATGTGATATACCCACTCAATGCCATACTCTTTGGTCCAAGTGTCTAGAAGGCTGTTCCAGAAATGAGTCCCATTGTCTGACTCAGTTCTCTCTGGTGTGCCGTGTTGCCACAAAATCTGTTTCTCAAGGCCCAGGATAGTGTTCCATGCAGTGGCGTGGGGCACAGCGTGTGTTTCCAGCTATCGAGTGGTTGCTTCAACCATGGTAAGTGCATGGTGATTGCTTTGGTGGGTTGGTAGGAGTGTGATATAGTCAATATTTGTACTTCAGCCATCGTCCTCCATACCAAAGAGGATTTAACTGCTTGGCTTGCTTAACTGCAGCACTTGTTTCACATTCATGAATAACCTGGTGATAGTGTTCATTGTTAAGTCCACCCCTCGATCACGAGCCCATCTATATTTTGCATTTCTGCCTTGATGGCCTGAGGTGTCATGGGTCCATGGGGCTAAAGATAATTCATCCTTATGTTGCCAATCTAAGTCCATCTGAGTCACTTCAATCTTAGCAGCTTTATCCGCTTGTTGGTTGTTCTGATGTTCCTCAGTGGCTTGACTCGAGTGCATGAGCATCTACGTGGCATACCCTCACCATCAGATTTTGCACCTGGGCAGTGCTATCGTGCCAAAGTGCAGCATCCCATATGGATTTACCTCTGTATCTGCTTCCATTGCTGCAACACCCACACAGAGCATTTGCTATCATTCATGAGTCAGCATAGAAACGAAGTACTAACCATAAAAGACATCCCATAAAGGACTCCATACAGCTGCCTTTCATCTGTGATATTTCCCTACAGTATAGCAGGATCCATCAATATATAAGCATAGTGCTTCTCACTTTCTAGTAGTTTATTATACACTGGGACCTCTTCAGCACACGTCGCCTGCTCCTCTGGTGGCATTCTGAAATCTTTGTCTCCTGGTGCGCCCATGTTCACTTCCAGCTTCTGGCATGACTGTGATTTCCTATACAAATTTGTTGTGTGATCAGTGCAAATCAGTTATTCCATGTAGCATCAGCTGCATAATGTGTAAAGGAGACCCTCCCTTTGAACATCCAGTTCAGCGCTGGTAGTCAGGTTGCCTATTGCAGCCAAAACCAGGACACTAGGAAAGTGTTCATATTTTGGCATAGCATCTCATGATTAAAAACACGATAAAAAACCCCAAAACATTACTTTTTAAATTTTTTTTAATCTGTTCTTAAAAATAGCCTCCAATATCTGAAACCATTTTCTGATATGTTTTATTATATCTCATTTTATTAGTTTCTTTGAACACTGGAATGAGAGGCAACAGAAGTTTAACAAAGAATCTCACAGAAGAAAAAATCTTTCTATGCAGTACTGCAGTCATACTAGTTAATACATTTATTTGAACTCATAATGTACATTCTAAATTATTTTTGAGAACTGAAGACATAAGGAAATATCACTTGCTTATAAAAATGTGCTGCTGAAGCCACTTTAAACACTGCAGGAGGCATTCATGTCTTGCAGTCATTACAATGATACTGAAAGTCTAAGAAGGCTATTAGAGAGAGAAACTGCTGGATGCATCATAAAACATAAAACATTATGATATTATTATAGTCTGTTGCCAAAGAAAGAAAGAATGCACCAAAACAGGAGTTTTCAGTTCCTGCTTAACTCGAAAAGCAAAAGAAATAGTTTTCAATGGCGTTCTATTTCTCTAAATGAATAAACATGCTCCTTCATCCTGGAAAATTGAGTTTTAAGTTCTGCATCATCTGAATAGCTAATGCAAAAAAGCTGCATTTATTCTTATGTATCTGTTAAAACCATCTAAAATTACATTATGAACTTCAGAATCCATTGTTAATTTTCATCATAAAACTGTTTAACTTCAATGCAATTAATGGCACACAGAGGGATAAATTGAAGAAATTACTGGGTTTGGGGGGGATTTTTAATCTGTTCCTAAAGTATTTGTGGTTGACTTTCTACTTTTATCACATCACTGAGCAAATTTCTTCAACGGCTCAGAAAAGAAAATGTAGTATAATACTGATGTATCATGGACTGATGTGCAGATCAGTATGTCAGATTACGTTGGATCAAATTATTTGCACATGTAGTCAAACATCTTGACTTAAATATGTACTAGCAACTTCAGAGCTGAAGCGAGTTTATTATAAGAGACATAAATTTTTTTTTTTTTCCTCGCGGCTTACCATTGGCTTAATTGGTTTATTAGGTATAAACATGTAACCTTCTGAATCTTACTGAGCACCTTGACTAGGTGATATATTGTATTGGCAGTGGATCCTGGACTATTTCAGCCATACTGATATACTTTCCAACTCATAAGGTTTTATGTATGTCACCTTTGTCTTTAAAAAAAAAAAAAGAGAAAAGAAACAATTATTCTATGAAGTTTCACTTGCAATAAGGGATTGCCTGTTTGAACATGGAAATATACTATGATCATATTAGTATAATTGTACTGTAGTGATTACTCTGAAACTGTTTCTCATCAAGACATCCTTACTTTGAAATAAAAGTACCTTTTACCAGTAAAGGAAATGATGTCTCATGCCTGGAGAAATAGTTGTACATTTATAATGGCAAAGGTCTTAACCTTTACTAACATCTTACTTATAAAGGCTGTCACTGTTGATGTTAATGGCAAGACTCTAACAAATTTACATATGGTTCCGTTTTCAGAATTTTAAATATTTTTTAGGTCCTCAGAACAGTAAGCATTTCCTATTATATTATAAAAATCAGAAGTGTGATCTGAGAGATTGAATGTGTAGCTGTATACAGGTATAAATACAAGTACCTGCTCATATCTCACCTCCTCTGCCATTTTTTTCTCAGGGAGACAAAAGTAAGTGAATGGTTTTTCTCTGAGTATACATAAGTTTTGGGTGTTTTTTTATGATTAAATAGATCAGTATGCAAACGTAAAGTACTTTGTAACAGAACTTCTGGTTCTTGTCAGGTAGGTTGGGTATGGGCAGAATTCAAATCCTATGGAACAGAGTTAGAAGATTTGATGTGGCAGGAGTTTTATATATGCTTCAGAATAATGAAAGGCACTTATCGGAAAAATGTCCTGTACGTACAGCTTGCTTTACATACTGCATATAATCTTATTTGTACAAGTATGCAAAAAATTTGCTAACAACACAGATCGTTTGTCTTGTTAAGCTATGGCATGAATCTCAGCAAGTCCAGGTTGATATGATTACTCTGAATAGCTTTAATTACAAGTATACAAAAATAATCGACAAAGCAACCAAAGATTTTAAAACTTTCTTTTTATTCTCTCCTTATTCTTTCCTAATTTTGGTATTGCTGTAGAACAACAGAAGTAATAAAGCTGAACTATATAATGGCAGCAGTGTATATTTTACAAGTCTAAGTTATAAAGTCCTGAATTTAGAATATTTCAATTTTGCATTCATTGTTCTTTTACAGTTTGGGTTTCTTTTAGCAAAAATATTGTGACTTTCCTTTTTATTCTCTTATGTTTCCATTGACAGCAGAAGATTGTTTATGCTATCACTGTTCATTAGAGAAAGTTTCTTCTGTCATTTGCTATTAAAGGGATTCTTTGCGCACACAAATACATGCACACACACACACACACACACACACAGAAAGAAAGAGAGAAAAACCCCATACCCCAAGTTCTTTATTCAGGGTTTGTCCTTTGAAAAAATTAGAAAAAAACCCAAACCATATATTAATTAAACAACATATCTTTCAAATAAGGGCAAGAATCTCCGATTAACAGAACAAGAGGCCACTTCCTGTATTCTCAAACAGCTTTTATCATCTTAAATACACAGGAACTTAAAAGTCATCCCTGAGTCAACAATCTTTGAAATTTGTCACTCAGCAAACAATGAGAAAGTTCAGAAGTTCTTGAGAGTAAGGTGGCTTTGGCTGAGTTCTAAGGCATGTCAACTTTCAACAAAAAAGTCCTTGCTTAGTAGCTATAGGGCAATGTAATTGAACAATTCAAAGAAATTAGCTTATATTTGAAATAACAAGTTTTTTAATTTTATTCAGTTCTAATTGTTTGTCCTCAGATGAAGGAAATCCCAGACCAAAGTGGCATGTTTTACTTGTTAGAAAAAGAAGACAAAAGAAGGGCAAATAGAGTTTTGTCTTTTTTCATCCAGATTGCTTTTAATTAAAAAATAAAAATCAGGAGAGATAAAGAGGGGTTAGTACAAGTAAAAACATAGGCAGAGTCAAGGGAAAGACTAGAGCTTTGCAGTTTACTACACAGCAGAGCATGAGCAGGTTTTATATATATGCATATATTGAAGCCAGCGAATGGTCCTCAGAAACAAATTACAATGAGATGGAAAAGGTTATGAAGCATACAACAAAGGAGTAGTAGAATGATTAAATTAACACAATTAGACAAATAAGCAGAGCCTAGTACTAAAACAATATTTTGGTGGTTTGGTTGTGGTTTTTTTTTTTTTTAATTTATTTTTATGTCTTGGAGTAAATAGGCAGAAACCACAGAAGAGAACAAACTGTTACTGACCTAGTCCATTAGTTGTGACCAATGTGCATTACTCCAAAATAGTGAAATGGAAGAGCTGAACTGCCATATTGTTAAATTCAAGATGCAAGAGTAGAAAAATTCTCTCTAAAAAGACTAAACACTAAAAGGTGTAATGTTGAGCATTGAAAAAAGAGAGTTCAATAAAAAAAAGGAGAAGCTTGTTAAAGGAAATTAAAAGGTACAGCCAAAAGAGTTAATTGCTTGCAAATGCTGAAAACAGCACATTAGCGGTTACAAACCATAGAGATTATGTCTATCGAAAAAAGATTCCAACTCAAAGGAACCATGATTAAGCAATACAACAAAAATATTAGAAATAAATCTCCAAAAAATGGTAGCAATTTCCAAACACAAAAAAGGGCTTACATTTTGGCAAGCTAAACATTAAACTTTGATTAGACAAAATGATAATTAGAAAAGTTGAGGAACAACTTAGTAAATCAAGAAGAAGAGTAATGAAATCTTTCCAAACACAGTGGAAACAAGAAGCTTGCCAAAGAATATGGAAACTGTATATAGGCTATATAATTTGTTACCACAGATTTAAGAGAAATTTTTTGCTTCACTGATTGATATGAAGGAGATTTAGGGCGTTCTCAAGCTGGAGCATTTTATTATAAGGAACGAGTTGGACAGGATTATGTGCTAAGTGTTAGTAGGAAAGGAGTTAGAACAAAACATTAGAATGAAGAGTAACAAACTGATGTCATATGATATTTATCTAAAACTCATAATGGAATCTTTATAATTCCATTAAAATGAATTTCCTATGAAATCAGGGTATAGTCTATCAGAGCTCTCAGCACCAGGAAAAATAACAAATATGTTATGTTTTAAAAAAAAAAAAACAAACCAAAACCCCAAACCGAGTTTCTCTGGAATCTAGAAAAATCAGTCCATTGTGTCTGCATGTTGTACCACAGAAATTAATAAAAATTTGTGATATAGAATGCCATTAGTAGATATATGGATGAAAGTAGTGGGGAAGAAACAGTATAGCTTTTTCATAGGAGGTCATGCCCAGTCTTGGAAGGAGTAAGTGAACATATAGAAAAAGTCATCAAGCTGATACAGTGAACTTTATAAAAAGTTTCTTAAATGGTGTTATGACAAAAGTTCTGCTAAAAAGGAGCTGAAAAAGGACAATGTTCTAAAAAATTTAGGAAACTGTGGTACATGATGGTACTTAGGGAGGATTGAAAATGTATGGAAAGGATGACTAAGTTCTGCAAGAGTACGTGCTTGGGTCATTTTGCATAGATATAGCCAGCTAAAACCTTGAGAGTGCCTATGTGGTGAATGACAAAGTTTATTCATGCTAAAATCACAAAGTTTACTAATGCTATAAAAGTGTTAATGAAAATAAATGCAAAGCTATCTGCAGGTGAGCTTTTATGACAAAGGGTGAATAGGTGATGAAAGTGCAACTTTTAATACATATTTTTAGATGTAAAGCAATGAAAATGATGGAATAGGGAAATAACCATAATTATACATACCAAATGCGGGTCCTTATAATTCAGTGAAAATTATTATTACTCTGGAAGCAGATCTTGGAGTAATTTTGGATAAATTGTGGGTATAATGCTCACTTGGAATAAAATGTCAGATAATTATCTTTCTGCTAGATATATGCCTCCATCTTGATTACAAGATGCAGTACTGATCACATTAAGTCAGAAAAAGAGAGTGAGGATAACAAGGATAATCAGAAATATGGGATGGTTTCCACAGGAGACTAAACAAAGTACAACCTGTAGAAAACCTATCTTAACGATATGTAATAAGTTTATGTGAAACCTAGACAGCCATGCGAACAGAAATAACTGCACATTTATTTAATATTCCACATAAGGCAGAAATAAGAGGCTGTTTGAAGCAGTTGCACAATGTAAGTAAATATAACTGTGTAGATGTGTGGTGCTGCTCAAATACCTCAACTTTGATAGGTTAACTAGGTAGGTATAGAGCTGCACCAAATGTTTGTTTCTCTTTTCTTGAATTCAGTTTCTCCTGTGATGCCACTCTAAGTCTTTAGGACCAAGGAAAGGCCCACTAAAAGGAACAAATATCACAGAAACAGGCTGGTTCCCTGCTAGAATCCACTGTGTCCCATATAAGGAGGGAATAAAATTCCTTAGAACACTTGTTTAGAAACAAACCAAAAAAGATTCTCCACACTGACAAAAGGCAATACAGCTAGGTGGCATGAAAACAAATACCTATGATGAGGTGCCTAACCAAGGGAAAAAATCATGTACATGCCTAATAGTGAGGTAGAACAAGCGAGGTCTTTGCTCAGAGTACACCATGAGGTGGGATAACTTTTCTTCCTGGCCTTTGTAGATGGTTAGGCTTCCCAAGGGCAGCCTAGAGGGCCTTGGTCCAGGGTCACAATACAGGTCTGCAAAGGTGTAAATGCCTTGGAAAGTAGGAGGTAAGCAGCAAAGTGTCCCACAGCTTTGACGGTTCTTTAATTTGATAGGTATGAGTCCTAAATCCCAAGTCCTTACTTTAACTGAGCAGTTTCTTAAGATCTGTTTAGTTCAGTTTAGTCACTTCTCAGGATCTGGTTAGACAATAAACTAGAAGGCTTTGGCATGATTAAAGAAGACTACCACAGAGCTATGCCTATACATTTCCAGTCGGCTTCAGTATCTGAGTGGTAACTCAGATAGTGGTAACCACTCAGATACTTGATTTTTTTACTTGGAAACCAAAAGTGATTATGCAAAACATGAAAATAAATATTAAAGAAAAATAAAAATAAAATGAGTGTATCTTGAACCAAATGGCCAAAAAGTTTATCTGTTGTGAGCAGGGGGTTATAGATAGAGGTCTCTTCCAGCCTAAAAAATTCTATGATTCTAACTTTAAAATCAATATGGTAGTAATATAAAAACATATATATTTGTTCAAATATGTAAGTGTTATATAGGCAGTTCCTCTATCAAAGAAGATTTTTGCTGGTTGTAGTGAGGCAGCTAGAAGACTGTGACATAACAACCAAGAAAAAGAAAAGCATGGGATTTCACACCAATTTAAAGAAGATGTGTGGTTAAATACTTCACACTGCAATTAGTGAGCTCAACTGACAGCAAAATGAAATTTAGATGGATGTTGTGCTCTTGAAATTTAGGCTAGACCATTAGGGATAAAACAAATGCAACATCATCAGTGACTTAAAGCCAGGTTTTGCAGCTCATAAAAACTTAGCATTGCAGTTTCTGTCAAAACTTTGTCAGTGTTGAATAAAAGGGAACCAATTCCTGCTGAAATATTCTGAAATGTATTGAAGTTTTTTGATTAATATTACGGGTATGACAGATTCTTTGGAAAGTCCCAACAGGAGATGTGATTATCGTATCATTCAGTCTACACTTGCAAGGTCAGTTTTAGGGGATGTCAGGCTATAGTTATACAGGTCATTTGCTGGACAAGCCCAACGTATTTTGACAGAGGGGAGGAGATTTGTCCTTTTTGCTTATAAAAGAGCAAAGAACCTACCCATCTTTTTTTAAGGGTCACCAAGTAAAGCATTAACAAAAGGAAATATGCATATCAGGGTTGCACTGAAGCTTCTGCACTGAGGAGGAAAAGATCTGTCACTTTTTTTTCAGTAGAAAAGAGCTGAGCAGGTAAGAAAGCCAACGAAAGAATCAGGGACCTAGGCCTGAAGTTCCAGCTGCCTTCTTTCAAAAGTGAGGCATCAAATTGCTTGGCTATAAAGAAAAGGGATGACCCCTCCCTCAGTAATGGTTGCTGCTCTGATGCCCTAAGAAACACACAACTGACCCATTCTTATTTAAAAAACTGCAATAACCTGTATGAGTATCCTGTTATTCTCTGGCATGAGAAAGATGAGACAATATCCTACTTGGCTATGTCAATTACTTTTTCAAAATATTTTTGTGACACTAACACTTAAGAAAATTTTTGATTAATCCATTTAAATCAAATGTCAGCCTCAGTGCTGTCAGTATGTGAAGCAGACAAAAAATGCTTACAACTTCAGAAGTTTTTGTATCAACTAAGGGGAATCTGTAAAAATAATTATTTTATAAGTAACATATAATATTCCATACAAATATTCAGCAAAACATATATCATAAACCCCAAGCATTTTCTTTGAAACAAATTATATTTTATTCACCAAAAAATTATAAACTGGAAGTAGTTGTCCAGAAAGAATATGTTAAAGAAATAACCTTTGTCATTATCAGTGTTTGACCAAATGCTAAAACAGGTTGTTCTTGAATTAGAGCAGAGATACTGGTATGTACCTGATTTCAGATCATATTTACAATTTATTAATTGACTGACTATTTTTATGTGTTATGGCTGTGTCTACACTGTTAAACAGTGCCCAGGAATGCTTTGGACTCTGGAACTTGCATATTTATACTGTTGAATGGCGCAAAAGGAAAAATTGAGCTATTGAAATCTAAACCTAAACATGGAGGCAGAGGTAACATATTGTTTGAGCAGCGTGGCTTGCTTTTTGAAGCAGTAAAGAGCATTCACCTATTGCATGAAAAAACACCATTGCAAGGAAAAGAATGAAGCCCTGGTTGAACAGGGAGTCACCCAGTGGAAAATTTTCTATTCATCCTACTAGGTTCAATTTTAGTAAAAATTTTCTATCTTGCTTTAGTTGGAAAATATGGGTATTTAGAGATGAATAGGATAGATGGTTCTCCCTGTGTGCAGCTTAAAGATTTTAGCTTTAATTGTATTTTTGAGACATGCCTCAGCAGATGGACACATATAATTTAAAGAAAAGCAGAAAATATTAATTCTAAATCACATAGAATCACTCTCAGCTGAAGCTGACATTTATTTTATTGTAGGCACTCATATTTTTAAGCCTTTCTTTTATTACCTGTGGTAAGAAAATGCTGAAATATTTTTATAAGAAAATATTTTCTATTAAGCCATACATAATTCCATTGAACACATGCATCTATCTCCTGAATTTAGGGTTGAATTTGTAAGTTTTGATGCATGTATATTCTGGCAAAGACGGTCTTTCAACTTAACTTTATATTGTCATTCTGTGATTGAAGTTGATGAGACTAGAATGTGTCTGAGAAGTTAAGAATGTGACTTTATAGGTGTACAACAGAGATGATAAAAATAGTAAAATCTATTATGTCACTTAAAACACATTTGTAGGGCCTTTGGTAGTTCATTAGTCAGCATTACTTCTCATTTACAGCAGTGTGAAATAAAAATAAAACCTTGTGTGCCTTCACTTGAATCACATTTTTTTTCTGTGTTTTGATCTCAAAGACAAACCAATCAAATTTATTTTTGTATACCATGACATATGAGAGTGATGTACTTGCTTTTTGTGGTTCTTTGTAAAAAGTAAAAGCAGTTAAAAAAGATTATTTAGCTAAAGTTAACATCACTTTGAAAATTGTGTATTTTATAAACTCTTGTTTTAGGTTGCACTAGAAACTAGATGAGAAATACAGATTAAAAAAAAAATCTTTAACTAAAATGCAAAAGACAATTTTAAAATGTAATGAATGAGTAGTTATTATCTTTATGAACTTCTAAGTAATTTCAACAAAAATATGTTAAAAAAAACAACAAAAACAACCAAAAAGGCTTTAGAAATATCTTTCATTAAATATAAAAGTCTATAGCAAGTCTAGACTGCATTATCAGTGGAATTATTGTTATAATTAAGGAGGTAAGTAATCTAAGTAACTGGTACCTACAATCTTTTTTTTTTTGGTACCTCTCCTGACAGAAGCAATTTCTAAATTTGCATTGTTTATTAAGACTGCAGTCAAAGAGCAATCTGATCTTTTTAAGGACTGACTGCAGTATTCTATTCAGAAGTCTGCAAAATTATTTAACCAGTGTATCAGTTACTAAATAGCAATGGAATGACTTTGCAAAATAATTCATGTAGTCATCTAACCTGTTAAGGATTGGTACTCCAAGATACTGGGTCATTAAAGGATATGTCCATCTGACTTAACTGAGAAATTCACAGAACAGTTCCTGTCGTTCTCAGGGTACACATCCTTTGCTTGGTTCATGTTTTGTATTAATTACTGCATTTTAAAGACAGTGAGAGGAAAACATTCCACATTATTTTGTGTGCCCATGGAATAGGCCTTCTAAAAAGCCTTTGACTTCTTTTTTTTTTTTTTTAATTTATTGACTATATCTCCTCCCTCCTCCCTCCTTTAAGTGGATTATCTGTGTTTATTGTCATTGTTCCAAGCTTATTATCTTGGCTATTTCTTCTAATTGTTAGTCAGTCTAGTAGTTTCTTTAGCTTAACAGCCTTTATTCCTCTACTCATCTGGTTTACATAGCAGCATAACACAGTAAAAGAAAGAATGCCTCTTTGCTGATTGAGGTAAAAGCTTCGTAAGTTGCTTGAACTGAATGAGATCATAGAATCACAGAATGGTTTGGATTGCAAAGGACCTTAATATCATCTAGTTCTAGCCCCCCAGCCATGAGCAGGAACACCTCACACTAAACCAGTCCCAGGAATGGAGAATTCACAACTTCTTTGGGCAACCCATTCCAGTGCCTCACCACCCTCACAGTAATGAACTTTTTCCTTATATCTAACCTGTATTTCCTCTATTTACGTTTAAAACCATTACCCCTTGTCCTACCACTACAGTCCCTAATGAAGAGTCCCTCTCCGGCATCCCTATAGGCTCCCTTCAGATACTGGAAGGCTGCTATGAGGTCTCCATGCAGCTTCTCTTCCCCAGGCTGAACAGCCCCAACTTTCTCAGCCTGTGTTCATATGGGAGGTGCTCCAGCCCCCTGATCATTCTTGTGGCTCTCCTCTGGACTTGCTTCAACAGCTCCATGTCCTTCTAATGTTGAACGGCATATGAGAAAAGCAACATCAAGGAGACAGCTGCTTTCTCTGTAAACCACTTTGTATAAAAATTATGGCAACCAGGCTCTGAGAATTTTGTTACTCATTTAACTAGGAAAAAAAATTCCAATTCCTTTCCCATTTGTCGACAGCCATATTGCTAATGTTACCGTAGAGTGAAAGTTTAGTTTTACCCCAAAACTCAGTATAGTTTTTCAAGGTTTTTAGGCTAGCTTTTAATGCAGGGTGCCCATGCTGAGTTCAGTGGTTCAATGGCTCCACTGGCAAAGTGGCCTGGGGCACTGTATAGGCAGCGTAGCTCTGTATTTCCTCCAGGTCATAGTTTACTATATTTGTCCAATACTTAAGTGATGTGCTTAGTATTCATAGGATTCTTACTGCATAACAATTTTAGATGAATATAGGGAGATTCAGGGTGAATTCCTGACAAAACAAAGTCACTAACATAATCCCCAAGATTACTGTACATGAAGAAGCCATTCATTCATGTTCTGTAGTAAAGGAAATGCTCATATTTTCCAAGCCAACAAATGGTATTAGATCAAATTTCAAAATGTTGGAAACAGGTGCGAATGAAAATTATCTTTCAAATATTAATTCTACATCCCAATTTTTATTTTAGAGGAATGGAAAAGTGGACTGTAAAAGGGCTCAAGGAAAAATTCAGTCATATCTTCAAATACCATAGACTAAATACAGCTCTTTTAAAAAACTTCTTAAACACAGAAGTCTGTATAGTGTGAAAGGAAAGTAAATTAAAAAAAAATCTATACAAACTCTGTTCCTGCTGTGAAATGCTAAAAGATCTCTTGGATACTCTCTCCTTTGTGATCTCATTCTGTTCCATTGGTTCTGTGTCAAGTAAAATAAATAAATCTGTAAGTATAAACAGCCTTACATTGTCAACTTGAGTTCATTTTTCATCTCAAGTTGAATGCATGAACCAAGAATATATGTGACTATGTGCAAGATTTGCCAAGCCAGTTTAGAGAGTCTAACTGTAGCTGTAATTTGGATACAGAATATATAATTAGAGGAAAGCATGATTCAGTAGATTATACCATCTAGATGTTGTATCATTTCATATTTGTAATTGGGGCACGACCTAGCCAAAAACTTTACTACCTGAAAATAGTCTTTTAGTTTGGCTTGGGGGGTTTCTTTTTTTCACAGTAGTCCAGGGTTTATTTTTCTATTTGCAAGGAAACTCTTAAAGATAATCTTTGCCAACCCTAGTAATTCCTTACTTGTTTAAAAAATATCCCCCAAACTTTCAAACTCTGCCATGAATAAAAATTGCAAATCCTACATGATAATCTGAAGAACATCCTGAAAACTTTGCTGAGCTGCGGACAGGGATGAACAGAGCATAAATTTTATTTGATAAATTGATCAGATTGATTTCAATTGATCATGAAACCATAATCTCTCATAATGAGTTTACCATTCATTAACCTCCTGCCAGAAAAACTGTATGCTAGGTTATATCCTTTAGTTTCAAACAATACATTCTTGCCCTTAATTTTGGGGGTGGAAGGAAAGGAACAGACATAATCCATTCTCTGATTATGAACACATGAACTGTTACATCATGTCAGTGCAAATAAGCATGTGTGCTAGGGAACATATGACTTAAGGAAGGCAGCTTAGAGGGAAGTCAAAGCAGTCACCTAATAATGGTAGCCTAAACTCAAATATTTCTAATAATCCCACTGCAGACATTGGTTTGAGTATCCAAATTTGCTTATATAATAATCCTAATTATTGACATAAAATGGAATACTTTATTCCCAAACTATACTTGCCTTGAAGATCCTTCTTCACAATTGTAGAAAGGCAAGGACACTTCCCTGTATCAGCAACTTTAATAGTGATAGTATCTTCCACAACGCAATCTTGTGCTTATGGATTTTTGGTTGTTCCTGTTACAGTGCTTTCTACTGCAAAGTTCTTCCTGTACTTAACTTTTCTTCTGATGTCCTGCATGTATCCCAGGTACTTGTGAAGGCAGCTGCCACTACTGTAGCATTTCTAGACTGTTGCAACAGCCATAAGACTTAGACAACAGACTAAATTTCTGCTTGAACTCCATTTTTAGATACTTCCCTGATCAAGTCAGAAGTAAGAAAGGAAACTGCCAGTTCAAAATGAAAATCTTGAGAAGGGAATCTATTCAAAGCCAACCATTATGTTGCATAGTGGTTTGTTGCTTTCCTTCCGGGAGAGGCTTGTAGAAAAACATATCTTTTTATCTATCTTTTGTTTTTTCCCCTTCCTTTTGTTGTTGTTGGTTTGTTTCCAGAATTGACAGATACTCAAAACTGGCTATTGTCTTCCCGAAGTGCTGGGAAGATAATAATCTCAGAATTGTGAAAATCACAACTTTTAATTGGCTTTAACTTCTCCATAATTACCTGTGCAAAGTTATAATTGATGAAGATCTCTTTAGATCCCAGACAAAAGACCTAAACATTTTTACATTGGCAGGAGTAACACACACCCCCTTTATAAGTTCTCACTGTTTGACACAAGGTTTTGTGACTAAGAAAGGATAAATCTTGCAAATGTTCTTGAAAGCAGACTGATTTATTGACTTATTTTTCAGGCCCTGACATTCTTATTTTGATTTATTCTTTATTTAATGTAGTGTAATGCCTCACGTTTTATACTACCTGGACTTGACCTATGTCATGGGAGTGCTAGAAAGAAATATCCTTAAGCTTTCTGCCTGTTCACTCCTTTTTAAAATGACAGAATTTAGCCAGGATCACTTTCCAAGATGAACAGTTCATCAGTCAATAATTGCTCCCATTATTAGAACAGCCAGCTATATATTAGAATTTGATTTATAACAATATACCCCTCAGTTACATTTTTCCATTAAGTGGCCCTAATTACCCTGCAACTGCCATTCATCTACAATGTCATTTAATGAAGCTTAAAATGTAACTTCAAAACTCTCAGTATAGCTAGTAGAGTCTTGAATTAGTACCAGTTAAAGTGATTTCTTTCTTTGTCTTTCCATGGTCTTTGAGAAGCCAGTGTCTTGGCATATGGGAGATGGAAAAGTAATAACTCTTAGAAGTTCCATGCTGTTAATATCTATTTTCAGAAGATGATTTGGAATGTGAAGACTTTAATCTGAATCTATTTTTGAAAAAGAAATCGGTACAGTTATTGTTTGATCATAGGGCAGTGTAGCCTTACAGGAAATACGTACTTTCAAAGATTTTCCCAGGAGGTATAATCTTAGATTATAGGAAAAAGTTGATCTGGAACAATTCTGTCTGATCACTTCCACTACAGCATACTCATCCAATAACTCCTCTTGGTTTTTAGAGTCTGAGAACAAATGTATTTGCCAAAATATAGCAAAACAGTTAAAATCATGCTTTTCAATCGACTTTGTCCTACTCCTGAGAAATGATGTGTTCACAAAATTTTTTCTGATTGGTTGTACTTAAAGGTTCTCAAGGCTTGGGTCGTTGGTTAGTTATTTCATTTTTGCAAAAAGGTTAGGTTTTGCTTCATTTAGGTTTGTTTTTTTTTTTTGTATTGAGTAACTGGGCTAATTATAATGTATTTAGATATTTTTGGAGTTACTTATCTGCTCCTGTTTTTAAGTTTCATGGTAACACATTACATCTGTTTAGTCTTCCAGTCATATGTCAGGACGGCTCATAATACAATACAACACTCATGCAAATGGCATAGGGTATTCTGCTGTTCCTTGTAATGCATAATTTGCTGCAAAACCTATGTTTTAAGAAAAAAAAAGTAGTTGTTTTGCCACTGTTTGTTTCACTGATATTCAGTGTTTAAAACCCCTCAGTCTTTATGGTTTGTCACCTCTCTGCAGTAATGTAGATGGGATTAGGACTGTTCCATTACTATAGGTAGTAAAACGTATAAGTGAGCATCCATGTTAAGTAGATGTGATACTACAAATATTTTTGTTTTAATACGAATAATGAATTTTCCCCTTTCTTTTCAAAGATGTCATTATGAGGCACATTTTCCTTGTTTTTATTTAAAAGTGTTAGAATTGATTTTATTGCATTGTTTGTACATTTCCTTGGGATATTAATGTCAATAGTACTACATTAGAGAACATTACTTTGCATTTAATATTCTTAAATAATTTAAAAGTAAGACACTAGTGCATTATGCACTGTATAATAATGATTTATGTAAAACACAACTAAGATGAATCAGTGAATCTGGGGTGACTAATTCTTTGCTAATTATGCTCTGTTCTTCCTGACTTAACAGAACTACTTTGAGTTCATATACATGCCAAATTTGTCCTAGAAATTGAATCTGTATTGTAGAGATATCAGATCAAATTCTTCTTCTGTTAAATGTAAATACTTACATGCTGTGTTGAATTCTGCAATCAGCTAAGCACTTTAACTCAAATTCTAGTGTACTGGATACTTCAGCTGTAAGTATAATTAAGAAAGTCATTAATTTACTTTTAAAAAAGTAAGTTAAGGGACATATTCTGCAAACATTAAACAGCCCAAAGAGCAGCTCAGTGCTATCACATTAATTCGGGAGCACCTTTTCCACTGGCTGGTTATGAGGCAAATTCCAATCCAAACACAAACAGCACAAACAGGGCTTGCTCTTGCAAGCTGGTGAGTTACTCAGACCTGAATTATTCATAGGATGTTGAGGTGGCTCAGCTTTTATAGGTGATGTTAAACTGGAGCCACAGTTTTTCAGTGTTGGCTCTGCCACTGTATAGCCATTCTGGTTCTATGATGTCCCATAGCTGTAGCAGCAGCAACAATATCATGTGAATCATTTGCAACACCTGGAACACTGACAAACTTGTTCAAAACTTGTAATGGTTGTACAATTTCTACATTAGTGCCACCTCAACTGTTCTCTCTCCTACCAAAGAATTTATGCAGCTGGACTACTCCCATTTTTTTGTGTGTCCAGTTTCTCCTTTAGCTACAGTATGACTGAAATTCACGTGTTGCTTTCCACAGGATGCTGTTTCTTTGATTTGTTAAACATTACAGTTTAAAGGTACTCTAATCTTGTGAATTTTGAATTGCCATGAGGAGGTCAGGGATGCCCCTTCTGTAGCTGTTTAATACAAGCTTTCTCTTGTAGGAAGGGAGCTCTCAATTCAAAATTTCCCCAAATTTCCCCAGATTTCACCAAAACGTGAGGTTTAGGGTCTTATGTAGTTACAGACTTGGAAAATTTTTCCCAATGGAGAATCATTAAGATGAGTTCTTGACATTATTTTACACTCTTTTGATACTCTCACTAAGTGCAGAACTCCCACATAAAGAAAGTATTGTTGTACACATTTTCAAAGATGAGGAAAAGATTATCTACGAACAACACTATTTTGCTGGTATGTTTAGCTCTTGGAGAGAGATGCTGGGAGACTTCAGTTTTGAATGACTGTTTTCATCATATGACAACTACTTAAGAAGGGTCTTGTGTTACCTTTTACTTTTTTGTTTAGAAAGGCTGGTAAAAATCAGTAGCTCTACAGCTCCTTTATGAGACTGCTAATTTTCTGCAGCAATTAGACATCAAAGATTCAAAAGATTTTTGGCATCTTCATTTCCTCCTTGCAATGTAGATCTTGTTGCTATTGCCTCTGGTTTGGCAGTTGCAGAATAGTGTTGAAACAATGTAATTTTTTATAAATGCCTGAACCCAAGCATTGCTCTTACCTTCTCGATGCCTTTATTTTTCTGTTAAAATAACATTGTTACAGGACAGCCCTTCATTCTCTGGCCTATTGTACTGAAAATTGAATAAGAGTCTTGATTACCTTACAGATAAATCTAGTTAACTGTTATATTAATTAAAATGCATGGGTGTGAGGCTATTCTGAACTACTTATATGTGAGTTAATTTGTATTTAATGCAAACTAATGGGTTTTATGTAAATGGAGCACGTGGCAGTCTATTTAAAAAACAAATTATCTGTAGTTCCATTTCAGTTATTTTAATTAAATTTAGAGTTTGTGTGAAGTGGGGGGGGATAAAGGATGTGTTATATAGGAAGTGTGGATGATTAAAACCAATTTAAATTTATAGAATAAGAAACAAGTGATTCTCTCAGCAGAAACACCGATTCATTTTCTGACATTTGCATTTGCTAAAAGAGTAGACACAGGAACAGGCAAGGGCATGTGCCTGGTGGATTTTGAACTGAAGAATACAAATAATACAATGAGTTGAGTTAGTTATAATAATCCTGTGAAAATTAAGTAGTTCACATGTATAAAATGCTTTGAAAATTGTTAGAAAATTACATTCTGAACATACCTGAATACTGGAGTAAAAAATTGACCATTGTTTACCTCAGGATTGATTTTGTTCCAAAATCACTATGCATATCCCAGCTACTACCTTACAACAAATGGAGCACACTATGCAACCTTATGATCATGCTGATTGTTTTAACTTCAGGCAAGATACTGTTTCAAGATTTTTAGGACAAGTAGAAATAATATTTGGCAGTTTCGAAACCTGATGTATCATATCACTATCCCATGCCCTGTTTCCATGCCTTGGATTTCCTGAGCCTGACTGAATAAACAAATTCCTTAGTTTTTATTATTCTGAGGAAGTTTTCCTCACAGCATCAGCTTGACTTCATGATTTTGTCTCACCCTCTTTTGAGCAGTTTGACAGATTTTGCAGGAGAAATGCTGTAATAGATGAAAAACTCCAATCATGTCTCATTTTCACTATTCCAAGGTTTTGGCAGGACATATACCTTCAGTTATTTTTATTCATATTAACTCTACTCTGTGGAGAAAAGCTGCAAAGGTTAGAATATCTTGTCATGACCTTAGCTTGCATTGTCAAAAATAGTAGTATAGCCCAAACAGCTTGTATACATGTCAGTAAGCTGCTAAACTTGATTAGTGTTTTAGTGTCATCAAGGATGGAAATGCCAACTCATATCATTTGTTTGCTAATGTTAATTCTAGTTCCACTAGTTGTCTGACAGTTTCTCTAATTTCAAAAACCACAATGGGAGTTTTCACTTTTTTCCTTGCTCCCATTGCAAATACTGTGACTTTTGTTAATTCCTCTGCATCGCAAGGTTTGTTCAGCTGAAATGGAAATCCATGCTTGGAAGCTTAAGTACTGCTTGGAAGTTTAAACACTCTGACTTTGTTAGGAGCTACAGAATCAAATAAAAATTGTTCAGGTACATTTTATACCCAAAAGAATTTGTGCTTTAAATGAGTTACTCTAATAAAAATGTGCTTAACCCAGGGATGATGAAGCAGATCAGCACTTTTTTTTGCCTATGTTGGCAGCTATATATATATTTAGCAATATACTGTGTTGGTCATGTTCAACACTGTCCTGGGTTCAGCAGTAGCAGTCATGTTTCTCCTTCTTGGTAGCTGGTGCAGTGCAGTGTTTTGACTTTCAGCTCGGGAACAGAGCTGATAGCGATGTTTTGGTTTGGCCAAGGACTTTGTGAGCCTCATGCTCTGCCAGGGAGGAGGGGAGGCCAGGAGGAAGCAGAGACAGGACACCTGACCCAAACTGACCAAAGAGGTATTCCATACCACAGCACGTCATGCCCAGGAGGTAACTGGGAGTTAGCCGGAAGGGCTGGGAGCCTGCAGGGTTGGAGGAGGTATCAGTCGGAGCTTGGTCGGGCTTGGGGGGCGAATTATCGGTCAGCTGGTGCTGAGGTGTTGTATTCTCTTCCCTTGTTATTTCCTTTATCATTATTATCATTGGTGGTAGCAGTAGTGATCTGTGTTATACCTTAGTTACTAAACTGTTCTTATCTCAACCCGTGGGAGTTGCATTCTTTTCGATTCTCCTCTCCGTCCCTCCGAGAGCAGGGGGAGGGCAAGAAAAGGGGGGGAAGTGAGCGAACGAATTACCTGACTGGGTTTAAACCACGACAAACACATAGAATAAACTCTTTCTTAATTCTGTTCCCTTAATGAAACAAGACATAAACATATTGTCAAGCATGGAACCAGCTTCCCAAGGAAGTTGCTGAGTAAACATCCCTGAAGGTATTTAAAAGAATGTGGATGTGGCTCTTGAGGACATCATTTTGTGGTGGACTTGGCAGTGCTATGCTAATGGTTGCACCTGATGATGTTAAAGGTCTTTTCCAATCTGACTCTGTGACTCTAATCCTGTAATGACTCTATGATTCTATGATCCTACAACGAGATTTGATAAATCATAAAGGTTTAAACCCGCTATGAAAATTCAGCAATTGCTTTTGTGATCTACTGTATCAGAACCAAGATATCGACTTGTTAAACACTGGCTAAATGAAAAGGCTATGGATGCTATAAAATGAAAATAACCTGCCTGTTAGAAGAGTTATTTACAAAAATCAATATTAATTTTCTGTCTCTCATATGTCAGCAGTGGCAACTTTACTTTTCCCATCAGGAGTGAGGTTATTTAAACATGATTCCAGAATAATTGCACAGGTTACCTGGCTGATAAATAAGATAAAACTATTTGGTTGTTATCACTGAAATCTTGGACAAAAAAGTCAAAGAAATAAACAAAAAATATTTAAGAATAAATAATATAATCCTCAATGAAAGTTGCCTGAAGCCATGACCTTTGGCATCTACTACCTCTTTCTATCCTTTCTACACATTCCACTATCAAATATAATTTTCCAGGCTGGTCCTTGCACATGACTCTTAGGTTTTATTTTTGCGAAAAAAAAAAAAAAAAGTCATATAGCAATGTCTATTACCAAAGATCCAAATGCAGGAAATTATTTTAGAAATTGAGAAGAATTCTCTTATCTAATAATATATCTATGACTTATGGTACTTCTGCTGGAGTCTAACTTCTAGTAAGAGGTATTTTCCTTGATTGATTCTTTTCTTATCTCACTGTCCATTTCTCACTCACTTCTGCTGGTCTGGTCAGTATTTTTATTTTTTTGGTGGGCTGGGAGATTGAACTGGATGTGTTGTAAAAAGACTGATCTGTTGGTCCCAAATTGATGCCATATCCAAATGTTTATTTTGGATGATGGAATTTGCTGAAAGCATGCATTATTTCATAGATTTGCCAGTCATACTTGGTTGGACTTTGTCTGCAGTTATACTTTGGGATTATTTTGTGCTGTTTCTGCTGTCTTGGTTCCAGACTGATATTTACTCACAGATGAGCAATCATTTACATTTTTTTTTTCAGATTATGTGTACTATGATATTATTAGAATTTGTGAAGAAGTAGGACAAATCCTTACCTCATGTTACACCACTGAGGTCACTGGTTTTACAGTTGGTATACACCTTTAGAGCTGCAGTGCTTTTTATCCCTTAGGCATTTTTTATCTGTATTAACTAATATCCTCAGAAAGCAGTATCTGAGCATTAAATTTTAACTTGGACAGTTTGTGTATGTTGTCCCTAGCAAAACCATATTATCAATCCATCTGTATGTTTTATTAATATATTTTAAATATCTAAATATGTGCTTCAAATATAACAAATATGTTTGCAGTTTTTCTGATTTATTTCTTTTTTTGTTTCTTTCAAGATGTTCACTTGTGCTTTTATATCTTTAGTGGCCTATACAATAAGTATGAGGTGGCAGCTTTGCATGGTTTTTTGCAAGCTTCATACTTCACAAATTTTAAGCGTCCTCATTTCTGGTATAAGCAAAACCTGCTTTTAGACAGTAATAGACTTTGAATAAACTCAGTGGTTCTTATTTAGTCTCTTACACTAGCAATGTAAAAAAAATACTTATTATGGGTAACTGCCACACTGGAGTCATATGAATTAAAGGAGATCTTAAAATGAGCTAAAATGTAACCCAGCTGATGACATATACTTTTTAATTTGTGTTTTAGAATGCTATTGTCAGTAAGTAATATTGATCAGAATCATAGGAACATAGAATAATTTAGATTGGAAAATACCCTTACAATCATCTAGTCCAACCATAAACCTGACACCACTAAGCCATGTTCCTAAGAACCACATACACACATCTTTTAAAAACCTCCAGGGATGGTGACTCAATGACTTCCCTGGGCAGCCTGTACCAATGTTTGACAACCTTTTTGATGAAGAAATGTTCCTAATGCCCAGTCTAAACCTCCCCTGTTGCAACTTGAAGCCATTACCTCTTGTTACTTGGGAAAAGAGAGACTGAATTTCACCTTACTACAACCTCTTTTCAGGTACTTGTTGAGAGTGATAAGGTCTTCTCTGAGTCTCCTTTTCTCCAGACTAAATGACTCCACTTCCCACAGTCACCCCTCATCAGACTTGTGCTCTAGACTCTTCACCAGCTGCGTTGCCTTTCTCTGGACATACTTCAGCATCTCGATGTCTCTCTTGCAGTGAGAGGCCCAGAACTGAATATAGTATTTGAAGTGGAGCTGTACCCAGTACAGTACCACCAGTACCCAGTACAGGGGGATTATCACTTCCCTAGTCCTGCTGGCCACACTATTGCTGGTACAACCTACATGTCGCTGGTGTTCTTGGCCACCCAGACACACTGCTGGCTCATATTCAGCCAACTGCTGACCAACACCCCCAGGTCCTTTTTCATTAGGCAGCTTTCCAGCCACTCTTCTCCCAGCCTGTAGTGTTGCATGGGGTTGTGTCACAAGTGCAGGACCCAGCACTTTGCCCTGTTAAGCCTCATACAGGTGCCCTCAGCCTGTTGATCCAGCCTATCCAGATCCCTCTGAAGAGCTTTCCTATTTATTTGCAGATCAACACTCCCAGCCAGCCTAGTGTCATCAGCAAATTTATTGATGGTGCACTCAATCCCCTCATCCAGATAATTGTTACAGATATTAAACATAACTATTTAATAGCTTAGGTCTTAATATCCTAGTACTGAGGGCCCCTGTTCGCTAGGCCCCAGTACTGAACCCTGGTGAGCACTACTTGTGGCTGTTGGCGTTGGCTGCCAACTGGATTTAACTCCATTCACCACCACTCTTCGTGTTTGGCCATCCATCCAGTCTTTTACCCAGTGAATAGCACACTTGTCCAAGCCATGAGCAGTCATTCACGTAGCAAATAAATTAAACAATTATCTAAATAATGATAACATAAGGATAAATAATGATAATAAGAATAAATAAAGAAAATAAATAAATTAAAAAAAATATAAGAATAGATAATGGTAAATAGGAAATGCAACACTTCATTTTGAGTGTCCAGAAACTGATAAATATTACTTTTTTTTTTTTAATGGAAATAGACTATTAGAGGAAAATCTAAATTAATTCTTTTCAAAGATAAGTCCCCTTAACAACTAACTATTTAAACTATTTAAAGTACTGCTGTTTTGCCAGTCAGAAATTAAAGCTGAATTGGTTTCTGTTATAGTTTCAGTCCACATATGAAGGAAAATTTCACTGGCATCTGAAAGAAGTGAGCAAACCTGAGGACACTTTGTAAACTGTAAGGCTCAGGGAGGCTGTCCATGCTGTCGTGAAGTAGATTCTTCTTCACATATCTTTGATGCCAGAGAGAGACAAGATCTAGGACATTCTGAGTACTGGGTCACAAATAAAATTAAGTTTTCCATCCAGAATTATGATTAGAATTAACAATGAGATAAGAGTATACTGACACTGTAGCTTATCAGAAAGGAAAAGAGGGTGTGAAAATGCATAGCTTGGAGAACATGTTCCACAAAAGTGATTGTTTTCCACTGAAATGATAAAATCATTCAAACTTCTAGTGGCTCTTCCACTTTTAAGAGGTTAATGCAGGCAATAGAGTAAGACAATGGCTGCCTGCAGCAGGGCTCACCAGATTCAGGTAAGTTTAACATGCAAACACATTATTTATTATCATGATTTTCATTGTCTGGACTACCAGCGGAGACAATACTCACCACAGAAAATATAACAGGTTGCTGTCAATTCACCTAGAATTTGCAGGTATGGTTCAGAACTCCTATTAGTAGTTCCAACTTTCCCCCTGAGAAAAAATATTAAACTGAAAATTTCTCACTTTGTTATTCTGAGAATGAGGTTCTTGTGAAGATAGGTAAAGTGGCACATTATTATGGAATTAAGAAAAGATATGTGATTAATTTTTGGATATTGAAATACATGAAGGCTAACCATGAGGCAGTTCAAATACATCTACAAAGTGGTAGTAATCCTAAAACTGAAGGCATTGCAAAGATAATTCCAAGACCTGCATTCCAGTTGACTGATTATAGATTCAGACTTCAACCCAAAGTGTAAGTGGAGCTTAGCAGAAGAAATGCAAACTTTGTGTTTGCAAATTATGTTAAAAAACCCAACAATCAACCAAACAAAAATATCCCAAAAATCTGGACTGTTTTAAAAATTATCACTTGAGATTCACTGACAAGTAATACGGGCACACTTTAAAACCACTATTAAACTGTCTGTGTTTTAATTCCTTCTTCTGCATTATTTCCTTTCACATACTTTTGATTTTACTGTGTAATAAATAATTTCCACTAAATCAATACGCAATCCATAGTATTAAATATTCAACAAACATTCATTGTACTTAAGAGTAAAGGTACAATAGTCATTTGGCTCTGAAATAAGAGGAAATAAGATTTGCATAGTTTGCTTCTGATTTTTCTAAATTTTGTCAGTACCATTTACAATGAATATATATTTTTATTGTATATGCATAGTTTGTATGAGAAGTGGGTGGAAAGCAGATAATAATAATAATAATGATGCTTTGAAAAAAAATCATTTCCTGTCTTTGTCTAACATATGCACATACTCAATTGCTTTCATTATTGTTCTGTGGTAACGCCAGTTGCATAGAATTTTTTGGTTTTAATTAAGATATACATGACCACAGAAGAGTTCACTTTTTATGCAAATTTCTGAATCATAGTGTAATCTCAATCTTCAGTGGGATTCAGTAGAGAACAGTGTTGAAGTCTGCTATACAACTTTCTCACAAACATAAAAAGGGAAAAAAAGTAATTTTTTTTTTTTGTCCATTCCTTTAATTTGTTTGCTTATTCCCTAGTGAAAACATTTAAGGTCTCTCTCTTTCACTCATATTCCAAGGAAATTAATGCTTCCGTACATTTTTTGAAGATATACATTAAAGCTCTATTAAATTGGGTAAAGTGTATCTCAAAGATTTTCTTTTAGTATCAAAAATAAATAGTCATACTTTGCAGAAAGACTAGGATGTGATTTTTTCTTTGATGTGTAATGAGGATTTGTGCACAAAGTAGAATTATTGACTTGTCTCATAAATTGACTACTACATCTGTGAATACTTTTGCATAGCCTTTGCAATAATTCTTGCCTGAAGGCCTTGCCTGTTGGTATCAAGCAAGATACAAGAGACTGGATCTAAGTTTTCTTCCGCAAATAAAGACAGTGACAATACTGTATTCTAGTCTGGTATAAAAGAAATATCTGTTATTTTTATTTCAATCTGATTAACTTTCTTCATTTAATCATTAGCTTTTATTAACAAAGAACCAAAAAAGCTCATTAGGTGTGGTGAGACAGAATAAAATCAATTTATACATTAAATTGAAGAGTAAAGCCTCTAGATATTTAGACTAAAGATTAAGTAGTAACTTGTTAAATGCAAAGCCTTATTGATAGAGAATGGTAATTCCGTCTAGCAGGCACATTCTTTCAACAAATTTTTATTTAGGATGGTGTCATTGCCTCATGGAGCAATGTTCAGCTTAGCTAGAATACTGGCTTTTCTCAGAGTTTACCAAGATTGGTACTAAGAATTGTTAGGAGTAGTATATAGATTTTAAAAGAAACTATTTATTCCTTTGTCAAGTTCTGGTCAAATCTGCACTGTTATGTGCATAAGTCTTAAGACAGAAGTATGACTAGGCTAGCAATTAACTATAATGGTAGTCATGAACTGCAATGGGTATTAGGAGGCTGCTAGAGAGATGTTTGAAAAAGATGAGAAATATGAGCCTAAGAGCCAAATGATAGAATAAGGAAGGGCTTTGCATTTGGGGTCACATTTACTTGTGACAGTTAAATATTTAAGTGACTTGAAAGTTGTGTACAAACACTAAGTACTTGGAAGCAACCACAGATACTGTTTTGTGTTACAATCCTTGAAGCATTTAACACCTGCTTATAACTGACATATCTAGACAATGCTGAGCTGAATATTGCTAGATGACATGCTGCTACAATGTAGCTGTATGTAAGTAACCACTGCATTATAAACATCTTTTTTTTTTCACCTGAGATGAATCTTTTACGTTGTGCTCCCAGTGACTGATGTGTGCTAGTTTCCCTACAAACTGGACAGAAGCAGATGTAAAGCTAAAAGCTCTGGGGCACACAAATCCATGTGATCTGCCTCTCATCAGTAAGCTTTCAGCATTTTCAAGGTCAGTGCTGGGATGGTGGTCATTTTGAATGAGGTGAAAATTGTGGAGTCATGTTTGACATTTTCCTGACAATCAGCCACAGTTTTGCAAGACAACAATGGACTGCACAGACCAGTTTTTGCAGAGGTTTTGGCACCAACACCAGTAGATAAATGCCTACAGCTGCAGTGGGAGAACAATGATCAGGACAGGAAGGGCACTGACCAGGTGCTTAGATCAGTTTCCTGGATTGGTTTCTCTTGATGCACAAACCAACCATATGTACCACATTTCAGGATGGTTAAAAGAATGTTTTTTGAGGATTTTGCGTTGATTTTTCCACAGCATTCTGGTGTATATGAACACATTAAGCTGAAAGTCATAACCTCACAGGTGTTGTCTTGTGAGATCTGCCATCTTCTATTGCAGCCACTCAACAGACAGATCATTTGTTTTGGGCGGATAAACTCTTTGGTTTGTTGCAATAGACACCACTATAAAGTTTATTAGGAAAAAAATTGTTACTGTGTATTTCAAAGCCTCTTATATTTTGGAGATTATTAATGACACTACCTGAGTGGGACATTTGATAAAATAATAGTAATAATAATTATTATTAGTAGTAATAATTTTTAATAAAGAAACAATAATAAAAAGAAATACTAAATAAATAATAACAAATATTATTGTTAGCAATAATAATAGTAATTATTGTTGTTGTTATTATTATTTGCTCTATACCGAGTTTTGTTTTCAAAATTCTAATAAGATCATTCTGTTGGGCTTCAGATGCTGTGAATGGATTATTAGTATTGGTGGAGTATCATGTACAAGAGGTCATGAGATTTTAAGTATATATATACATATCACAAAAGTTAACACATGATAAAAGTTGTTCCACTACCACAGCAAGAGAGTTTTACGTGGCAGCCTCTCCTGTGATATCCTGGGACATGGATTATTAGATATTATGCTGGAGAACAAGTCATGTGCCACAGAAAAGTATTATTTTTACTTTGCCTAACAATGGTATGTGGCTTGGGGATATCAAAGGAGTCAGGTTTGCCTTGATTAGACTACAGCCCAGACAACATTTTCTTTGAATAAAAGTCGTGGACTGCATGCAATGCAGGTAATGTAAGAGAAAGTGGGATTCTCATTAAAAGTTAGGAGATGTGAAATTAGAGGATCTCAGGACCCTATGCCAGAACCCCATAGTCTGCACTGTAGAGGAATCCTGCCCAGCTGAGGTTATCTTCTTCAAAATGATGGTATTGGGGTAAGTATGATATAGGAAGGTTTGTGTTCCTGTGATGAAGTTAGAACTAAATATTTTTTAAATTTCATAGCCAAAACTTAGTGGACACATAATTTTCCTTGTATTGTATGTAATAACTTTTATTACCTCCTGGAAGCATAATGTATTGATCCATGAAAAGTCAAAAAGGTGTAACTCCTAATAGTGTAACTCTTCTATATGTAACAATTTTTATTTTTTTATTTTTTAGATGCTGTTTCTAGGGACTAAACTACCATACTTATATCACTTGGAATATGGTTATGCTATTGCTGGTATTAATCATGAAAATTGTAAACTATAAGTACTGTTTTTCACAGCTGATTAGAATCACACTTTTCATTAAAATGCAAATAAGATAACCCCAAAACTCTTAATGATTGCTGTAAAAGTAATCCTGGATATGAGTGGTGGCAATGAGAGAGTTTTAAAATGAGTGAAAACAGCAATTTGAAAAACAACATTCAAAATGACTATCTCAAAATAATATTTCAATAATATTGAAAGCAAGAAAACCTTTAATGCAGAAATATTAGTTCTTCAAAAAAGGTGTCTCATAAAATTCTTTTCCTGTGCAAAAGAGCTGTTATCAGATTTATCAAAGGAGGAGATTTAGCTGGGATGACAATGATGGGAGGTAGATGGCAAATCAGTCCTCTAATGATAAATGTTAGTGTATGTTACTACTGTATGGTTCCAACTTCTGAAATATTTTTTTTTTTATAAGTCTTTATTAAAACATCTGTCTTTGGCAGATAAGGTCGTTGAGGTCTGTAGTCGGAGATGTTTGACTACATAATTCTAACTGAGAAAAGAAAGTGTCTTAGAGCAGATTTTCTGGGAAATTTGAGAATCTCTGCAAACTGCTCTTAGGACTTTTCAATCACCTTAATCCTCACACCTGGGAGCTCCATGGCTATGATGAAAACTTTCTAGCCTTCAAGACATATTCTGTCTGTCTCTCTCCCCTGAGAAATTTTGCTCATATCTGGGAGTCCAGCCTTGACTACTTGTGTGTCTAACTAGGGTTATGCAATACTGTGTATAGCTTACACATGTGGTCCATGGAGTGTATGAAATAGAATCAACATATTAACCCAGCTAGTGTTCTGTTTCTATGAATCTGGACTGTTTCTGCTGCTGGAGCTAGATTGGTTATTAGGAAGGAGTTCTTTACTGTTAGAGTGGTGAGGCCCTGGCACAAGTTGCCCAAAGAAGCTGTGGCTGCCCCATCACTTTGAGCAACCTGGTCTAGTGGAAAACGTCCCTGCCAGGGGCAGGGATTGGAACTAGATGAGATTTATGGTCCCTTCCAACCCAAAACATCTCTGATTCTAGGATTCTATGACCTCTCCAGCTGTCTCAGAATGAAGGCGGGAAATCCTGATTGATCAATTTGGTGGCCTTCTACGGTGGAGCTACAGAACTGATGGACAGGGGTAGAGTAGTTGACGTCATCTACCTGGACTTGTGTAAAGTATTTGACACTGTCCCACACGACATCTCTAAATTGGAGAGACATCAATTTGGCTGGATGGCCGTACACAAACAGTTGTGGTCAATGGCTCAATATCCGGCAGAAGACCAGGAACAAGTGGCATACCTCAGGGATTGGTGTTGGGCCCGGTCTTGTTTATCTTCATCGCTGACATGGACAGTGGGATTGAGTGCGCCCTCAGCAACTTTGCCAATGACACCAAGCTGTGTGGTTCGGTCGATACGCTGGAGGGAAGGAATGCCATCCATAGGGACCTTGACACACTTGTGAGGTGGGCTGATGCCAAACCCATGAAGTTTAACCATGACAAGTGCAAGGTCCTACACCTGGGTCAGAGCAATCCCAGGCACAGCCACAGGCTGGACAGACAAGAGATTCAGAGCAGCCCTGTGGAGAAGGACTTGGGGGTGTTGGCTGATGAGAAAATGAACATGAGCTGGCTTCAGTGTGCCCTTGCAGCCCAGAGAGACAGCCGTATCCTGGGCTGCATCAAAAGGAGCATGACCAGCAGGCTGAAGGAGGTGATCCTGCCCCTTTGCTCTTGCCATGCAATCTCACTTGGAGTATTGTGTGCAGTTCTGGTGTCCTCAACATAAAAAAGGACATGGAACTGCTGGAACAAGTCCAGAGAAGGGCCACGAGGATGATCAGGGGGCTGGAGCACCTCCCGTATGAACACAGGCTGAGGAGGTTGGGGCTGTTCAGCCTGGAGAAGAGAAGGCTGTGTGGAAACCTCATAGCAGCCTTCCAGTATCTGAAGGGAGCCTATAGGGATTCTGGGGAGGGACTCTTCATTAGGGACTGCAGTGATAGGACAAGGGGTAATAGGTTCAAACTTACACAGGGGAAGTTTAGGTTGGATATAATGAGGAAGTTCTTTCCTGTTAGGGTGGTGAGGCACTGGAATAGGTTGCCCAGGGAGGCTGTGAATGCTCCATCCCTGGCAGTGTTAAAGACCAGGTTGGACGAAGCCCTGGGTGGCATGGTTTAGTGGGAGGTGTCCCTGACCATGGCAGGGGTTTGGAACTTGATGATCTTAAGGTCCTGTCCAACCCTAACTATTCTATGATTCTATGTTTAATGCAGTTTTCATTGAATTGCATAGACACCTTTATCTAGTATCTTGTAACATTTTTTATTTTTCTGCCTTTCCCTCTGTCCTGGGTTCAGGAGTAGCAGTCATGTTTCTCCTTCGTGGTAGCTGGCACAGTGCTGTATTTTGACTTCCAGCCTGGGAACAGTGTTGGTGAAATCGATGTTTTCGGTTGTTGCTAAGTGATGTTTACCCTGACCAAGGACTTTGTGAGGCTCATGCTCTGCCAGGGAGGAGGGGAAGCCGGGAGGAAGCAGAGATGGGATGCCTGACCCAGGCTAGCCCAAGAGGTATTCCATACCACAAGACATCATGCCCGGGGTGGGGTGTAACTGGGAGTTACCCGGAAGGACACGGGCTTCCAGGTGGAACTCGTTTCTTGGCGGGTGGTATTGTATTCTCTCCCCTTGTTATTTTCCCTTATCATTGTTGTAGTTGGTAGTAGCGGTGGTGATTTGTGTTGTACATTGGTTGCTGGACTGTTCTTGTCTCAACCCGTAGGAGTGCACCCTTTCGATCCTCTTCCCCGTTCCTTCGGGATCAGGGAAGGGGAGAGACCCGTTGCGGGGGGGTGGGGGCTCAATTGTTTTCAGCCTGGCACCACTCACTGGGAGTGAGTGAACAAGTTCCCTGATTGGGTTTAAACCACGACACACTCCCAAGTTGCCTGACACTGCTAAAAACATACAGCGTGCATATTTAAAAGTCTAAATGGAATCCTGTAAGAATGTTTGTTGATATTTCTCAGCTGAATGGCCCCAGCTGGCATTCTGCATGCCTAACAGGGCATGATCACTGATCTTGGAATGAGCAGCAGACCACTTCTTCCTTCCCATGTCTGAGCCATAAGAAATTTATGGTCCCCAGAGCTTAGATATGCTTAAAGAGTGTGAAAAGTAAACAGAATTTTAGAATCATAGAATCATTAGGCTTGGAAAGGACCTTAAGGTCATCTAGTGCCAACCCCCCTGCCGTGGGCAGTGACACCTGACTCTAAATCATATCACCCAAGGCCTCATCCAACCTGGTCTTTAACACTGCCAGGGATGCAGCATTCACAACCTCCCTGGGCAACCTACTCCAGTGCCTCACCACCCTAACAGGAAACAAGTTCCTCATTATATCCAACCTAAACTTCCCCTGTTTGAGTTTTAACCCATTACCCCTTGTCCTGTCACTACAGTCTCTAATGAAAAGTCCCTCTCCAGGATCCCTATAGGCCCCCTTCAGATACTCAAGGCTGCTATGAGGTCTCCACGGAGCCTTCTCTTCTCCAGGCTGAACACCCCCAACCTCCTCAGCCTGTGTTCATACGGGAGGTGCTCCAGCCCCCTGATCATCCTCGTGGACCTTCTCTGGACTTGTTCCAACAGTTCCATGTCCTTTTTATGTTGAGGACACCAGAACTGCACACAGTACTCCAAGTGAGGTCTCACAAGAGCAGAGTAGAGGGGCAGGATCACCTCCTTCAACCTGCTGGTCACGCTGCTTTTGATGCAGCCCAGGATACGGCTGGCTTTCTGGGCTGTGAGGGCACATTGAAGCCAGCTCATGTTCATTTTCTCATCAACTAACACCCCCAAGTCCTTCTCCACAGGGATGCTTTGACTCTCTTCTCTGCCCAACCTGTAGCTGTGCCTGGGATTGCTCTGACCCAGGTGTAGGACCTTGCACTTGACATGGTTAAACTTCATGAGGTTGGCATCAGCCCACCTCACAAGTGTGTCAAGGTCCCTCTGGATGGCATTCCTTCCCTCCAGCATATCAACCGAACCACACAGCTTGGTGTCATTGGCAAAGTTGCTGAGGGCGCACTCAATCCCACTGTCCATGTCAGCGACGAAGATGTTAAACAAGACCGGTTCCAACACTGATCCCTGAGGGACACCACTCGTTCCTGGTCTTCTGCTGGACATTGGGCCATTGACCACAACTCTTTGTGTGTGGCCATCCAGCCAGTTCTTTATCCACCGAGTGGTCCATCCATCAAACTGATGTAGCTCCAATTTAGAGACAAGGATGTCTTGTGGGACAGTGTTAAATGCTTTACACAAGTCCAGGTAGATGACATCAACTGCTCTACCTCTGTCCATCAGTTCTGTAGCCCCATCATTGAAGGCCACCAAATTGGTCAGGCAGGATTTCGCCTTAGTGAAGCCATGCTGGCTGTCACCAAGCACCTTGTTGATTTTCATGTGCCTTAGCATGCCATCCAGGAGAATCTGCTCCAAGATTTTGCCAGGCACACAGGTGACACTGACTGGTCTGTAATTCCCCGGGTCATCCATTTTCCCCTTCTTGAAAATGGGGGTTATGTTTCCCTTTTCCCAGTCATCGGGAACTTCACCTGACTGCCATAATTTCTCAAATATGATGGCCAGTGGCTTCGCAACTTCATTCGCCAGCAACTTCAGGACCCGCAGATGGATCTCTTCAGGACCCATGGACTTGTGCACATTCAGATTTTTAAGATGGTCTTGAACCAGTTTCTCTCCTACAGTGGGCGTAAGGTCTTCATTCTCATAGTCCCTGCGTCTCCCTTCCAAGACTTGGGTGGTTTGGTCAGAGCCTTTGCCAGTGAAGACCAAGGCAAAGAAGTCATTCAGAACCTCAGCCTTCTCCAAATCCTGTGTAGCCAGTTCTCCTGAGAGCTTCCTGAGGGGGCCTACGTTCTCCCTAGTCTGTTTTTTATTTGCTATGTACCTGTAGAATCCCCTCCTGTTTTCTTTAATACCTCTAGCTAAGTTTAATTCTAACTGGGCCTTAGCTTTCCTAACCTGGTCCCTAGCTTCCCGGACAACATCCCTGTACTCTTCCCATGCCACCTGTCCTTGCTTCCACTTATTATAAGCCTCTTTTTTCCTTCAAATTTTCCTCAGGAGCTCCTTATCCATCCAAGGAGGTCTCCTGGCCCTCCTGCTGCACTTCCTTCTGGTTGGGATGCAACACTCCTGAGCCTGTAGCTGGTGATCCTTGCATATCAACCAACAGTCTTGGGCCCCTCTGTCCTCTAGGAACCTTCCGAAGCAGGTTCCTGAAGAGGCCAAAGCCTGCTCTTTTGAAGTCCAGGGCAGTGAGCTTGCTGCACGCTCTTCTCACTGTCCTGAGGATCTCAAATTTGAGCATCTCATGATCGTTGCATCCAAAGCTGCCCTGGAGAGTCACAGTTCCAACCAGCCCTTCCTGTTGGTGAACACAAGGTCAAGCATGGCACTTCTCCTTGTCGGCTCCTCTGTTACTTGCAGAAGGAAGCTGTCTTCCACACAATCGAGGAACCTCCTGGATTGCTTGTGCCGGGCCGTACCGTCCTTCCAACAGATGTCAGGGTGGTTGAAGTCACCCATGAGAAGAAGGGCCTGCGAGCGTGAGGCTTTTCCTATCTGTCTGTGGAGTGCTTCATCTGCAGGTTCTCCTTGATCAGGCGGTCTGTAACAGATCCCCACAGTAATGTCTCCCATAGCTATATTCCCTTTACCCCTGACCCACAAACTCTCTGTGGACTGCTCACCTGTCCCCAGACAGAGTTTCATACTCTCCACCCTATCCCTAACATAAAGGGCAACTCCCCCTCCCCGCCTGCCAGGCCTGTCTTTCCTAAAGAGCCTGTAACCTTCCATTCCAACACTCCAGTCGTAGGAGCCATCCCACCATGTTTCTGCGATGCCTATTATATCATACCCCTGTAGACGTGCACACATCTCTAATTCCTCTTGTTTGTTCCCCATGCTACGGGCATTTGTACAGTGGCATCTGAGCCGAGCTCCAAATGAAGCCGGCTCATTGGCTGGAGCGCCTGGGATATCTCTACAGTGCTCTGAGCATTTATTATAGATGCTGTCAACTGACTGGGTGTGTTGGAATGGAATGATGTCCCCCTCCCCCAACACATCTAGTTTAAAGCCTCCTTGACCAGTCTGGCAAGCCTCCTACCAAAACTGCTATTTCCCTTCTCTATCAGAGAAGCTCCACCAGCCCCCACTAGACCTGGCCTACAAGCTTGGGTCCCATGTTCAAGACACCCAAACCCCTGACTATGACACCACCCTTTTAACCAGTTATTAACCTGGCCAATCCTCCTAGCTTTTTTTAGGTCCTCCCCTGTACCCTGGAGAATGGATGAAAAGACCACCTGAGCTCTAGAGCCCCTAACCACCTCTCCCAGGGCTCTGTAGTCCTTCTTTATGTTCCCCAGGCTACTACTATCTATATTCCTAGCACCCACATGTATCACCAGGAGTGGGTAATAGTCCGTGGGACTTACTAGAGCAGGCAGACTCTCTGCCACATCCCTGACCCGTGCTCCCTCCCTTGAGACGGGGTCTGGCCGGCAGACGAGTGCTTCCGTCCCTTTCAAAGTAGAGTCCCCTACTACTACGACCCGCCGCTTTTTCCTAGCAGCACCAGTAGAGATCTTCTTTACCAGGGCATCAGCCGGCTGTTTCTGGCTCGAGTGTATTTCCTCATTAGCCCCCTGCAGGACAGCAAAGCAGTTCTGCGTGGGGACAACAGATTTAGGGGGAAGCCCCTTGCTTTTGGTTGTCCTTTTCCTTCTTTTTTTGTTGTTTTTCTTTTTCTTTTGTCACTAATTCCCAGCTTCCCGGGTTAACGGCCTCCTTCTTTCCTTCATGAGGTAGAGGCGAAGCTCGAGGCCCCTGCACAGTTTGGGCCGGCAGCAAGCATTCCTGCCTCCTCTCAGCTTCCCGGACATCTCGCAGTCTATTAACAGCGTCCCGCAGCTCAGCCCCTGCTGCAGGAGGACCTCCACCAGGGCGCACCGAGTGCAGCCCTGCCCATTGCGCACCCTCCCCTCACCAGACCAGTGCAGGCACTCTCTACACCCCGAGCTCTGCACTGCAGCCTCCCCTCTGATCGACTCTGTCTGGGTGCCTACGCTGGCCACCGCCGGGGCAGCCAGACCAGAGCTCCCAGACCGGGCCCTGTTCATACAATGAGTGCTCACCATCCCGCCCGCCTGCCCGCGCAAACTGCCGCGCAAAGTGCCTCGACCCGCTCTGCTAGCCGCGCTCCTGGCCTCTCCCGCTCCCTGGGGCAGGTTCTTACCCAGTCAGGGCTGGTGCCGCTGCTTCAGGCTCCGCCCCCTGTGAGTCAGCTGCTCGCTCTCGTCAGCTGAGCTGCCGGCTCCTGGGCAGGTCCTGTTGAGGACTTGAGGCTCCCTCGGTGGGAGGCTCTTGTCGCTCTGAGTTGAGGCTCCTGGACGCTGATCTCCCCCCCGCTCCGGTGTTGAAGATGTCCTCTCTCGACCTACTCACCTCAGCAATTCAATTAAATTTTCTGAACACTGTTTGGACTATCTGGGGTTAACCATATCTTACACCTCTTTGATCTTTATGTTTGTGAAGAATTTCTACATATTTCTTAAACTGAACTAATTTGAAAAGTGCCCTAGAAATTACTGCAGTTGGAATGCCTCTGTTTGTCCCTTTAATATGTCTGGAATATGCACAGTGTTGCATGCTTTGAAACGTACCTTATAAAAAGTAAAGAGATCTAAATGGTCAGCAAAGGATGGGGAAAAAAGCCACCAAAATAGGTATGGATGAAAGTACTGAGATGGGTATAGGAACTAACACAGTGTCTTCTGTGCCTTGCATTCAGTAATTACATATATATCATCTGATATATATGTATATATCATATGTATATGATATATACATGCTATATGTATATATGATATATACATATCTTTCTCATGTTTCATATCTGAATGGAAGAAAGTCTCTACTGTGCATGCTAAGGAATGAAATGGTGCTATGGTGCGATAGGAGAGAGAGCCTGAAAAGAAGAATGGGACAGATGAATATGAGAGCCACTTTTTGGCTAAAATTTCTAAAGGTACATAGCATCACTGTTACTGAAAACGGATTTCCATCCTCTACTGAAAGCAACTCTGCTGGGAGGCCTTTCTCACAGCAATAAGTACTATTCAGCTATTGCTGAACAAGTAGGTATGGTCCAGGTCAGGAGGCTTCCTGTAACAAAGCGCAGAAAAAAGATGGATTGAGACAAAGCTGGACAATTTTACGGTGACTGGCTTTTTTTGCTTATTGCTGCAGTGCGCTGCAGTGTGGTGTGTGGTCATGGGTGCTGAGAAGAACTGTAGTAGCTCTTGTTTCCCCATCAATTTCCTCTCAAACAGAACAAGCAGCAAAAGTATGAAGCGGGAGTTTTTTTTTTTTTTCTTTCCCTCTGGCATAGTGGTCAACTTCATGGAAAGAGTACAGGGTACATTGCTATATGGTCATATAATCTGCAGCACATTAAGGCAGTATTCATAAATGCCCAACTTCAAACTAACTAATCCAGACCAATTCATCATTGTTACAACAAGCTGGCAGTGTGACACAATACTGGAAAAAGCACAGAAGCATAGTCCATTCTGATAAGATGCTAATCAGCAGAGGATACCAAATTGAGGACTGGCAAAAAATACAATACAAGTATGTCCAAATGAATATTAGTACACACGCTTCAAAAACAGTAAATTGCCTTTCTTGTAAACAGCAACTAAAAACCCTTTTATATAAGAGCACTCATTACTGTGCTTATTTGCCATGAGCAATTTAGCCTGAACACTGTTAAAAGCTGTTACGTATTGCTCAGAGGATGCATAGGATCTCCATCACTGACTGCAAAATGTCAAAACTTGACTAAACGTGGCCCTGAGCAGCCTGCTATGAGTGCACCTGCTTTGGAAAAAGTCAAACTAAATAACCTCTGGAAGCCACTTCCAACTTACATGGTTCTGTGTTTTTACTAAGAAACACTTCACGTAAATAATACATATATGAATGCATAGCATTTGAGTTAAGTCCTAAGAGGTAGGAAAACTCTACAGTCCACAAATTGTGTAGTTATTCCCTAGGGTTTGATAAGACTATGTACAGTTGTTAGTTGAAGCTGTAAGCCACAGATGGACTTTGACATGTCATTGCAGAGTGCCTGCAGGGTTTTGTCACCCTTAACACACAAGGAAACCTTGGCCCCTGAAAATAGGATTTGAAGCTGAAAAAAAACGTCTAAAGAGGCAAGTAGTATCCATACAGAAGCGCCATGGTTGAGCTGAGCCTATTGGGCACAGCAGTCAAAAAAAGTACAAGGTGCATTGTCTGGTCTGAGAATCAAAACCATATTTAAGCTCACAATATGATCAGATTGCAGCAGCAGAACCTTGTAAGTTTTGCAGACTGGTGCTCCCAGAGTCTGAACAGTGAAGAGCTGTTTAATATGGGATGTAACTGAAGCAACAGCTAACTTCATGTGCAGATGTATCCTTGACTGAACATCTGTAGTAACATATGAGCAATATTTGAGATACACTTTTCTTGCTAGGTTCGTAACAGATACAGATTATTAATTTTAATAGTTGATATGCTAAAAGAAAAAAGGGGTTTCATGTCTGTATTTTAAGGCTATTATTACTGATTAGCCAGTAAATTTTAGTCAGTTACTTATAATAAAATGACATAGCTAGTGTTACAAAGATGTAACTCAGATCAGTAAAGGATACTATGTTAATTTTACAGTAGTTGGGGGGGGGGGGGAATACATTTTCTCACTTCTAATTTGTTATGTGTTTTGCTAAATTAAAAAAATTAATTTGCCTCTCTTCTGATGTGGTGATCTTCCCCTCCCTTTACTGCTCTCTCCACACACCTCCTGACACAGCATGGCTACCTTTCGGTGTGTTAAAATGTGTTGTTGGTTTATTTTTTTTTTTTTTTCATCTTATGCACTTATCTTTCGAAATGATCCACTGTTCAACTCCATGAAAATTATATATATTTCCTATTCAGAAAGAATAGGGAAACTTGATTCTAAATACAAGGATTGCTTGGACTGTTGCATGTGAGGGAACAACATATTAAAGATGACAATGTTAATACCAAGACAGCAGTAGAAAATTATTTTATTTTTAATTTTTATATTATTTATAATATTATTTCAACATACTGTCCCTCCCGCTACAGCCCCAAACTGAATGCATTTTAACTTTGCAAGAACAAAAGACAAAGACTAACAGAAACAGGCAGGAGGCTCCACTCTGACCTCCCATACCTTTGGTCTCATGGACACTCATCAACATTTCATGTGGAGCCTCTCAAGTCATATGGAGTGCACAGAATTGAATTACCTCTCACGTTACCCTTTTGCCTACCTTAATGCTTTCCTCTCCCATCAGAAAGCTGTCCTATAAAGCCATACCACTTGCCTGATCAGGTTACAAGTCATCACACTTGTCTGCAAAGAGACATGAATTAGAGATGTATCCCTTCATCTATTTATACAAATTAGCATATTGAGTACTTCAGTTATATTTTGAATGACAGGCTTTTCGCCATGGCCAAGTAACAGAATGTTCACCGGGCAATCATAAACTGCTTTGCTGTCCAGTACAATTGGTCAGTATGATGTAATTTTGTTTTCTTTAATTAGACACAATCATCTTCCCATTCCCTTTGAGAACCTTAATATAGAGCAACAGACCAGATGCCACTTAGTGAAATTCTCTTTTTCCTCATCCAACCAGACTGCAATATCATTCTGCTACTTTTTATTAAAAAACAACATTTTTCTCTACAATAGTTATAGATGAAAGAGTATATCTGGGGCTGTTATCTTTAGCAAAATGGTGCTTAATGGCATCTGAAGTAGTGTGGATTTTTTCTATACTCTATTCCTAGCTATATGTCATATTTCTTCCCTGCAAAATGTGTTCTATATGAGTAAAATATATAGACAGATACCAGTAACATTTCAAAGTTCTACTTTCCTCACGGTCCCCCTCCCTTCACCCTCTGTCTTTACAGTTCATAATTTCTAACAGTTTCACTGTTCAGGCTACATGGTTGAAAATAAAGACAGGTGTGTGGGGGGTGGGGATTAAGTGGCAGAAGTCATCTTGTAAATAAAAATATGGGGAATGGATCTCCACACTTTCTTTTCCACAGCTAGTTGTTTCACTGAGTTCAAAGTATGCTAAGGCATGCTACTATACAACCAACAGCTCTGTGCAAACCTTTGCTACCTATTTGACACACTTATGAATCCTCCTTTTTACTCATGTTTGTGGGGAATGATATTACTGTTGACATACTTTTGTGAGAAAAAAACTCAGAGCTGGCCCCAGTCACCCAATTAACATGATGTACAATTACCATATAGCTCACTGTCATGTTTCTCACTATTAAACTTTGCAAAGTTATGGCTTTCAACATATGTGAAAGCTCCTAAAACTGCAGATGAAGTGGAAGAAGACCACGAGACATCAGTTTGGAATGGTGGGAAAAATTCATTACAGATCCATAGACAAAAAATCCAAGAGAATGAAAACATAAAGCTGACATTGTAGGTATAGGAAGGAAATGGAAAACAGTGTAGAGGAGTTAAGCCATTTAAAATTTAAGGAAAGGAAATTACAAAGGTAATGAAAGCCACAGACAGGGATATTAAGGTAATATAGTTCCCTAAGCTCTAAGCCAATAAGGAAGAAGATGTGGGTAAATTTGTGCACTGTGTTGCTCTCTCACCACTCCCACATTTTCAAACTCAGAGTCACTCACTGTCTCAGTCATTCAGGGTTTCTCTCTCCTGTACTTGTGCTTCTCCATTTGATGCCTTAGGCTCTGAAATGGAAATCAACAAATGTTTTGCATTTCTTCTACTGCTTCTGCAACAAGTTTTACATTTCTGCTTGTGTGCACAGTGTATTTTTCTCAATGTAATTCAAAAGCTGAAAATGTGTACAGTCTTTACTCTTTTTGATGTAATCATAGCAAGGGTAGGGTTAAATCGTCTGGTGGGTTTTGATCTGATTGAGCTGCATGAAGGGTCATGTTCCTTTGCCTTGAGGGTATACATCACACAAAAATATGTTCTGCAGTTGAGTCACATTTGATGTTAGTTCTTGCAAATTCTTTTTCCTTGGAGGGTGAGAACTTAAGTGCTTGTATTTTTTTTTTTATCTTTCTGGTGGGGCTAATTGAACTAGTCTGTATGACTCAGCAGTGTCATGTGTTATATCTACATTTAGAATGAAATTGATTCATTCATTTAGATTGATTAATAAGATCTCTAAATCTATGTAGAGGAAGATAAAAATCTGCCAGTGTTTTAGACTCCTTTTACATTGTGGATAAAATGTTAGAATTCTCTAAGAAAAAAAACAAAAACAATCTCCAACATTATCATTTGTGGTACTTGAGACATTTTCATATTCCCCTGATATCAATGATGCTGATGTGAGGTTACTCATGCTTAAATACATGTAAGGCCTAAGGCTATAAAGCTATGAAAAATGGCTTTTCCTCTGCTGGATTAAGGAATAAAAGCCAGCCCATGTTTGCATTACTTACATTAACAACAATGTTTACCTTTCATTTTGCTTCTGGCTGTTATTATTATAGAATTTGCATACTGCTATGTAAAACATGATAATATATTACTGTGATTTGCTTAAGGAAAGGCATAAGAAGCTTGCAAGATATGCTGTATGTCTTGGGTTATTTTGATGTTATAAATAATGGACTGTGGTGTATAACAATGCTTAGGTTTAGGAAAAGAAGACAGAACAGGTTCTATTCTGGATGTGAGAAGAACTATCTCACAGACTTGTGAGACTATCCAAAGGGTCTTTGGTGCTATGGAACCCCCATATCTTCTATCTTGGTGAACAGGATGACTGAGGACCTAGAGTGCTTTCATATGAATATAGTGTTGCAATAGTGGTGGCAGTTGCATAACTGAGAATAGAATATGCAGACTTTTTTATTTGAGAGAATGAGAGCTCTGACTTGGGTTTTAGCTATGTCTGGCAAGCCAAACCCTTCCAGGAACTGGACTTTGTGGGAGTTTTTGTGTGTTGTTTGTTGTTGTTGTTTTTTGTTTCTTTTTTGGAGGGTTTTTGTGTTTTCTTCTTTTTTTAGTTTAGGAAGCAGTGTCTTTTAAAAATAGAGATTTAGAGATTTAGGTCATATATTTATATTGCTATAAAGAATTTATATAAAAGCTACATGATAAAACGTATGTACATCAGCCTACATTTGTAGAAATCAATGGATCTTAAAATTAAGCATGAGTTGATCTCTGTGCAGAATTAAGACTTTATGGTGAAATCAGCCCTAACTAACATTCTGGCTGTAATGCTTCTTTTCCATGTAAACGCAAATGTGAAGATTTATATTAACTTTATAAATTGTATAGAGGATTTTTTTCTGGCCCCAAATTCAGGGAAAAAGTTAGCATGTGCTAATTATCCAGGTCTAGAATTCACACTAGTTATTTGTGGGACCTTCATAGTTATGATCAGAACTACAACTTTAATGTTGTTGTTTCTCTTCTGGGATGAGTGACTAGTTACACAACGGGATTCTATGTGGCTGCTTATAGCCCATTGTAGTGGTTACCTGTTTTGGTGCAATAGAATGCCTTCTAGGGTGAGAATACTTTTGTTGTCATTAAAACCACAGTGACTATGTAGAGATGTGGAAAAAATACTTAAAATAGTCAGTGTTCTGCTGATATGATATATGTACATATTTTCTAGCATTTTCATGTTTATAAGTACAGGATTATTTCTCAATAACAATGGTGACAGTAATGGAAGTTAATTATGATGTTACATGTGGTGTTCATTTCAAAAGCTGCCTATAAGAGTACAAGATATTCAGTATTGCTTGCTTTTAGAGAACCAAACACTGCATAGTGCAGAATGAGCTATTGCCTTACCATGCTTCGTCCATTTAAATGTAATTTATTAACCTCTGTTAAAAACAGCAGTAACTACAAATTACTTTGCTAGAGCTGACCTGTAGAAACTCCAGTTTCTACAAATCAAATCTGTTGCCAGCAGTATGATAAGAAAGCTAAGGCTGCACAGATGAGTAAAAGATAACAAAACACAGCCTCAAAAACCAGCAAACAAATGAGTGAATGCAGAACTCTTTATTCAGAAATGTTGATCAATTGTCCAGTGATTGTTTTGGTTTCTTAGAAGAAAACTTACAGGAATTTTCTTGCTTATGCCATCTCTGGATATCACATGCTTGTAAAACAGCCCTCCAACTGGTATTCTGTGAACGCTAATGTCCCTATTTCATAGCACACCAGCTATGAAGTAACACCTCAGCTGTCCCAACCGACTACATTGTTTCTTCCTCTTACAAGTGCTTAGGTTTGTTAAAAGAACCTTTTGTTTGTCCCCTGCACAGAAATGGTTATATTCCTTATCCTTCCAGAAAGTATTTCAGAGTGCAAAAATGGCTTGAAAAGAAAATGGTTCTGGAATTGTGTTGTGCTCTTCATCACTTCACAAGGGGAAAGCCAGCACATAGCAGCCAACGTTGTGTTCGCTCAGGGCACAACTCCTTAAGACTGCTTGAGCCTAAGTCTGTATAAGTGCACAATCTGTCCTTTAATTTATGCACATCTTGTAATGTTCATTTGGATTTGTCCCATTTTGTTACGCATCTGAGTATTCCTCTGAATCATTCAATAGAATAACCTACCAATGCTTCACTTCAACTCCAACCAAACTTTTTCCTATTTTTAACTAAATAATGAAAGGAAACAATGTTGTGTTTTTCAACTCTTGTGAACAGCCCAGAAGCACCCTTGTTTTCTGCTCTTGGGAGGATGATCTGTTTCTCCTGATGCCGTGTCTCACCTACCTGCCTGTCTGTGTGGGTGATGCTGTCACTGACATACAACTGACACTCCTGCAGTCACTGACCATTGAGATCACATGCAGCATTTGGAAAGATAGAAGGATCCAGCTTTGTGAAAACTTGAAACTTGTTTCTGAAAATTGTTTTATAAAAGATTCCACTTGTTGGGCTCTTGGTCATCCACAGCTTTGTAGTGTGGGTCTATTTCTAAGTCTCTGAAAACTTACTGGTACAATCACTATTTTTGTCTCTGGAATGCTTGTAAAAGTGTTACTAGTGATGAACTGAAAATAAATGGAACAAAGACTCAGCCAGCAGGAGATTCTAAATTAGGACCTTGTTTGCAACAAGAAGAATGCACTGAGATTCACGAACTCTTGAGAGAACTGTGTTACTCCTTCTGCATAACCCTCATGATGGGGAATGAATCATAGAATCACAGAATATTTAGGGTTGGAAAGGGCCTTAAGATCATCTAGTTCCAACCCCTCTGCCAGGGCCACCTCACACTAAACCATGTCACCTGAGACTTCATCCAGCCTGGCCTTGAACACTGCCAGGGATGGAGCATTTTATGCAGGTAAAGCTGGTTTTACTTTTCATAGTTCCTGTGGTGATTTTCACATTTGTATTCTTTAATTAAGTTATATCAGCTGGCATTCATCTAGGAATATTTCTGATCTAGCAAAGTCTTTCTGTGTTTAGTATCTATAAGTATCTTTAATATATTTCAGTTTGTCAGAGTATGTTTCCTATAGTTCACAGACACTGATGCCTACTTAGTATCCACTTCCTTGTATCAGAAGCCAACACTGCTGATGTATATTACTTGCATTTTTAATGTAAGCAGTAGTCAGAAGTTCAATTTTGTCTTGTCTTCACCTTTATATAAGTCAAAATTAAATGCCTGGAAAGACAATAAATTTCTGCAGATTTTCCTGGTCAAAGTAATTTTGCTTAAAAGTAACTTTTTCTGCTTTCTTTATATCTCATATAAAGTAATAATTTGAAATGATAAACAGCCAAGCTCTACACAAAGATGTAATTAATGCTTTGAGATATATGTTAGTACCCTATATATACAAGATCAAAAGGAGGTTACATTTTAAAAGAAGTACATTTAAAATAAGATAAAGATTTGGGGCAGTAAACTTATGAAATAGATAATTTAAAAAGGAAAGCTGCACAGGCTAATAGCATGCACAGTAGAGTGCAAGTTTAGACCTGTGAGACTGGAATGTTATGAACATGTTTCTATTCCCTTCCCATGGCAGGAGGATTGGAACTAGATGATCCTAATGCCATTTCCAACCCAAATGATTCTATGTTCTGACCTGGAAAAGGTTTTTGGTAAAGACATACGAATAACAGCTTCAAGAATTCCACTTTGCTTCAAAACTGCAGCCTCAGTAGTGCTGTAAGAATCCAAAGATCAAAAGAACCAACGTTGTGTGAATTGGACACTCAGCTGGTATAAATGAGGACTCATTTGTTTAAAATAATGAGACTATTGAACCACACCACCTGTGGATATGGCCTCATATTTTTATTGCCACAGGAGAAGTTACTCTGTGCTACGTTCTAAACTGCATTCAGTTTTGTCTAGCATGTTTGTCTGCAGGGCCAGACCTTTCCTGCTGGGCAGGCTGCTTTCTGGGTAGAGAAGGCAGGTTCCAGGCTAGAGGAGGTCAGAGTACTCTGCCCTCCTCACTATGAGCTGGATTCAACATGCTTTCAGGATGACAAAGGGAAGCAGCAGAATGTTGCTATGGTTTTGCCCTCATCCTGTTCCCTGTCTGTACCTGAGTAGTGTCTGGGAAAAGGGGTAGGGGAAAAAGCACTGGCAGCTTGACAGAAATTCACAAAGTCCATCATAATCACCTCAGACCCATGAACAAAAGAGGTTGATGTCTTTATTGATCAAGCTGAAATCTTCCCTTAAGCATTCCCCATTCATATAACTGCATATGCACTACATAATGGAAGGTGAGTCATGATATTTTTCTGAAAATCGTGCAAATGAAAGTGGACTTGCTCCTAAGGCGAATTCTAAAAAATCTAGTGGATAAAATGCTTTAGAGCCTTGTGTATATCTCTCTGAACACGTGCTGATCACCCTGTACCAGGGATGATGAAGTTAAATAAAAAAGAAGGTTGTCAGGGTTCTTAAGAACTGTCTAATCTGTCCTTTTCTGAAGCAAGATGAATATTGCCAGCAGGATGTATGAGACATGTTATCTTTAACTTTCTGATAAAGAAATCAAAAAGTAAGGTCTGTTCTCTTTTAGGCAATATGAGAAAGTACTTAGTGGCTTTTGCTGACAAAAACTGTTTAATAATGGTTAGCCTGAATATTCACTGTGAAATGACCACTACTACCTCCATGAGCATAGAAAACAAGCTTGTTCCTTTCTTCTTTGTGTAAGTCTGTTCCTTTTCCATGGTCAGTATTTTCTTTTTGAGGATACGCAAATCTTAATTTTCAGTTTTTCATCACAAGACAAATTCTGACAAATCTTTTTGGTGTTCACTAGACTGGGGTCTTTCTTTAAAGACATCCTTTCATACAGGGTGCAGAATTATGTATGGGAGATTACTTTGTAAATTCTGCAAACTTGTATAGTCTTATATACTATACTTGGCTTATTTGCCTTTTTTGCAAAGAATTTATTCAGATATTGTGCTTGTGATTCACTACACCCCTGAATTTTGTTTTAAACAGCTACCTACAGATTTGTGTTAGTTATTACAATAATCCCCACTGAATTAATTTCTTTTTTGATTTATCAGTTTTCCAGTTTGATAGGGCAGTTTTGAATTCTGATCACGTTTTGCAACTTGAACTCCCATCTTCTCATTACTGCAAATTTAATAAGAGTAATGAGCAGGTTTTGGTACAAAAGAAGGGAATTTCAAGGTCTGAAGCTGGAGAGAAAACTATTCTAGATTTGTTTCTAACCTTCAGAGGAAAACTGCTTCAGACTGTGAGAGTGCAAGACAACTTGCACCTTGTAAAGGTTCACAAACCATTTGAAAGAAAAGAGAAGGAACAGAAAAATAAGAACAGTGGACTTCAAGAATGCAAATATAAGTAAAGTCAGAAAATCAGTAGATAAATTTTACAAATACAAAAATTTCCTCAGGGAAATAAAAAAGTTAAGGAAAGCAGTTGTTTTCTTGTAAGGAAGCAATGCAAAGGACAACTAGTTAAATTACCTTAAAATGTAAAAATGTGAAAAAGAATATTAGAAAACAGCTTGAATAAATTTGGCTAAATAGAAAAAAATAAAAGAAAGCAGAGTTTGGTCAGAATATGAAGGATAAACACAAAAGGAAAATCACAAAGGCTGAAGCACAAAATAAAGATGTTTTCCAAGACTTTTTAGATAGACTGTTTTAGAATTCTGGCAAGGTGTCCTTTGTTTTGTTTTTTTTTTTTCTTGAAATCTTGATTGGTTGGTGGCTTGGCTTCACAAATGAAGATTTGGGAAGGGCTTTACCCATGCTTACTACAAGCACGATGGCCAAGGGCAAGTGGGATATGCAAAATTGGTGGGAATAAAGGCAGTTTAGGCAATCGGGAAGTGTCCGACCAGGACTGACATCTCCTGGGCAATCACGAGTGACCCATGCCCTGGTTCGCCCCCATGCAAGGCTGGATCTGCAGCTTCCCATGCACCTTGTCATCTACTGTTTCGACCCTCGCCCGTCCATACAGACAAGTGAGAGTGAGCCCTTCCAGTGGATTTGTTAGGTGAGGCACAGCTTGTGCAGAACTGGCCCCACCCTTTACATCTCAGGTTTAACGGCCATGGCCTAGTTAGCTAGGATGGTGACAGCAAAGTCCTCAGGTCGTAGGTTTTGTAAGAGTGTCCTTCTCTGATGGAAGACCTCACAAGGCTAGACGAGCTCCATCAGCCCAGGTTTGAAGATAGGAGTTTTCCTTCTCCTATGAGGAAGGCCTGCCTTCACTTATGAAGATTCAGGAAGGGCTTTAACCCACGCATTCTGAACAAACTGCCATCTCCTGGGTCAATCTTGAGCAGCTGATGATGCAACAGCACAATATCAAGCGTCAAGACGCGATTCTGACTTAGAGGCGTTCAGTCATAAGCCCACAGATGGTAGCCTTGCACTAGTGGCTCCTAAGCCAAGCACACGCACCAGGAGTCTGAATCTGCAGTTCCTCTCATACTGAGCAGGATTACTATTGCAACAACACATCATCAGTAGGGTAAAACTAACCTGTCTCACAATGGTCTAAACCCAGCGCATGTTCCCTATTAGTGGGTGAACAATCCAATGTTTGGTGAATTCTGCCCTAAGGCGAGCACAGGGATGATGGAAATTTCCCGCAGAGCAGAAGGGCAAAAGCTCGCTTGATCTTGATTTTCAGTACGAATACAGACCGTGAAAGCGGGTCCTCACGATCCTTCTGGCTTTTGGGGTTTTAAGCAGGAGGTGTCAGAAAAGTTACCACAGGGATAACTGGCTTGTGATGGACAAGTGTTCATAGTGACGTCACTTTTTGATCCTTCGATGTCTTGAAATCTTACCATATCCTCAAATAGCTTAAATTTCACCAATACTGTTAATTATGTAATCTTGTAAATTTAATCTGGGGGAGGCTTATATCTGTATGAGATATACGTATCAGGATGATAAAACCTGGGAACAAGAAGGAATTTACTGAATGAACTTTATGTCTCTGGAAAAGCTCTTTATTTTTGTGAAAATGCATCATAGCTGTGAAATTAGTAACTTGTTAGCAGTGAGTGCTTATAGGAAGAGTGAATAATATAAAGTTTCTTAGATAGGTAACTACTCATCTTCCTCCTTATCTATTAAATTACTCAAAGCTAGTTCCAAACATTTGCTTTTCTTAGGTCAGCTTAAAAATTGATTTGAAATAGGATGTGTTTGTCATACAACAGTTATATTTTTATTTATTCTGTTGTTTATCAAAGTTTGGGGGGGAGGAGAGGGAGAGAAATCAGATGCTATTAGTACTGTTAAAATGTTCTAAAAGCTTCTGGGCAAGCAGATATCGGTTTACAAATGTGGCATTTCTCATACTGCTGAAATAATGGAAAAGCAAGTCGTGAAGCTTTATGAGTGGCAGTCCACAAATAATAATTCCTATTAATAAGACGTATAATGTTCCTCAACATGTGTCCTATCTGCAACTATTATGTCAATAAACATAACTAATCAGTTTAATGTGCTTAGGGTGAGACAAGCAATGAATACCAATACAGAGATAACAAGAAAAGAATCTCTTTTATCATTTTTTCTGTGGTAGGGCAAGCCTGGGCATCTATCTGTGGTTTATTCTCCTAATGAATACTAATTGAAAAATCTTCTGAAAAGGCATTTTTCACATTAAGAAAAGAAATCCATTAGTTCATATATTTTTGAGAGACACTTTTTTTGGTAAAGAATCTGATAGTTTCTTTATGTAACTTTAAGATGTTAATATCTCCACACTAAGCCATTTTTACTGAAGCTTGTCAATGTTTAATAAATAACAATTAGACTTTGACTTTTTCCAAGAAAAATTATAAAAGCTTTAATCTGGGGTAGGTTTCACCTTGCAATAACCTCTTTCTTTGTACTGCCATGAAAATTGTCCTTAACATTCTTTTCTATCTGTTCACTCGCTTTCTTTCCTTTTTTTTTTTTTCCCTCCAATCTGGGATATTTATAACATTGAACAAAGCATGATTAATGTTTACTCAGTCTTGAGATCTGTTGTATCATAGTAATTTTGAAATTACATTTATGGGTTTATCGAAGAATGACGAAACTGACCACAGATAAGCAAAAGGATGTACTTTTTTTTTTCTTACATTAAGACTCCAACTTACTTTTTGCCTTATTACCTCAACTACTCCATATTTAAATGAGGGGATAAAGTGTACATAAACATAATCAGCAGAATCTGACACACACTGCTGTGGTTTCTTTTTTCTAAAGATTAAAGTGAGGAGATTCTGCAGTGCATTGAATTTCTGGACTGTTTGAACGTATAGACTTAGTCTTAATTTTTACGTCATGGATAAGAAATAACACATACTTTCAAGCATATTGAATATAGAAATATTCCTCTAATAAACAGATGTGAGCTACTGAAAGGCCATAGAATAAATTTCAAACACATTTCATTAGATTTTGTAGTCTTGCAGAGCTACATTAAAACAGAAAAAAGATAATGGAAGAGACCAACTAGATCACCTAGTCTGTCCCTCAGGGGGTCAGTAAAGGATTGTTCCCTACAGTGTACAATAATCATTTCATCTAATTATGCAACTCCAAAGAACAACCAATCAATTAAATCTCTCAATTAACAAAGCATTCCTTGAGTCTTTTTCAATAAATAGGGGTGTTTTGGTTCCTAAGTAAGTGAGCTATTACAGACAAATAAAAAAAAAAAAAGAAAAAAGAAAAGAGAAAAAAAGAAACCTACTTACATTAAAATAAGATTTTTAAACAAACTTCTGGAAAAATCAGGGCTGCTTTGCCGTTCTTTGTAGATTCCAGGACAAAATTGCATGAAGCACTGCAGTACAGAGTAGTCAAGTGTATGAGGATAAAAAGTTGTGAACTGTCAAGTAGATAACTAAAAATTAGTGTGCTCTTTCTTATCAAATGGGGTTGATATCTCTGATGATAAGAAGCCTCAGTTCTGGGCAGGTTTTTTTTAGCCTCTCCAAGCTGTCATTTAACACAAGAAGTTTAGTATTTCTCAGTATGTAAATTTAGTAAATATTTCATAGTATTTTGAAGACAATATGAATTAAGTAATAACACTTTGTGCCAACCAAGAATCACCTTGTGTCCTAACAGAATCTTATTAAATATTCTGTTGGGTTATTAGTTTCCAACTGAGCTATACTCTGTCTGCTCACATTTCAGCTGATGCCTTTGTCTTCCTTTAGTTTTACAGCAACCTGGATATTTGCTTCCCATTAAATCAGAATAAAAAAGTTAACATATGAGAACCTATGCTAATTTACTGTCTACAGCTAAAGCATGTATGACAGCCTGGATACATTCTTGCAACTGACTGAGATTCTGTTTGTGTTGCTGATCTGTCCCTTTCCCACCCTTTTTTTGATATTGGATGGAACTTTAGCAACCTCTTGCTTTGCTGACAGTGCTAGGTTTTTGTGTGACTTGGTAAGGTTTTTTCTTCTAATCTGATCTTTTCTTGATTGTTTTCCCTTTGAACATGTGTTTTGCTGAAAGAAAGTTTCCCAACCATTTTGACTGGTAATCTTTATAAAGTCCTTAAATAAACCTGTATGCTCTTTCCTACTAACATAATTGAGAGTTTTGGCTAAGTAACGATGAAAGAATCTTTCTTTCAACATTTACATTATTTCCACAATGAATCTTCATTGCTGTGTGCATATGTAGCCTACTAATGTTTATAATGTAACTTTACAAGCACTACCAAAAAAACAGGTAATATTTAACATAAGAAATCTCAGGAGATCCTTCACTCTTGGCCACTGATATTGTACCTGCTTCTGAGAGCCTTAATCTGTGTCTTCACCCTTTATCTATTTGCTCGCCTAATAATTTAGCTCTTCTAATAATTTACTTTCTCTATCTTGTATGCAGTTGGCTGAACTATCAGTTCACTGAACTGAGTTGACTGAACTGAGTCCTGTCAGTCTGACAAGGACTGGGCAAGTCAACAGGTGCTGAACTAAATGGATTTGTGATTCATTTTGAAGGTCACCACAGGCAGATACTTCAAAAATTTAGTATTTAGGTGCATTTTCCTCCTTAAAGTTTCTGAAAACTGTGCAAGGTGATTTATTTGTTCTTTTTTAATTTGTTTGCTAGCTGGTTTTTATTTGCTTGTTTTCTGAAGTACAGTGTTAATGTTTTAAAAATTTCCTTGACTTGTTAATGGGTAAGTTGTGGCAACTAGCTGCCACTGCTGCAAACAGCCAGAACTGCTAGTTTTGGCATTTACCAAATGTGCATTCATTGAGAGACTCCTAGTTAATGATAAAAGTAGATTTTTTTCCTGTTTCTTTCTTCACTGTAAAATAAGGTTGTGATTGTTTTTTAAAAAAGAGAATCTGATTAGGAGCACTCAATTATAAAAGAATATTAGAGACACTAATCTGGCTGATGAAATTTAAAATAGCCTTCAGGTTTATTTATGTTGCATATCTCAAACAGATAGATATGTTGGAATGCTGGAGATGGGTAAAACTTCATTAACCCTTCCAGAGTTGTACTGTCTGGAGACTATGAGGCTTTGGGTCTCTTCCTTCCAACCTTTATGGAACTTTCTTCTTCACCTATGCAGTAAAATCAGGAAAGTTCCAGATCACCTTTTTTCTAGACATGTCAATGTAACAGATATTTGCAGTTAACAAGTGTTTTTCACTGTAAACATTGGAATCTCGTAGTCTATATTTTTTCTTCTAGTTTCTTAAATTGGGAGATAATTATAGCTATATGAGTTCATTACTTTAGTGTCATTGGCTATACTTATATGATTAAATTAAACAGAATGTTCCTGGGTACTGGGGCACTGTCAGTATAGTCATTGGCATAGTTTACAAATAAAACTATTTCAAACAATTTGCAGGCGCGATTCAGGAAGTAGCATGTTTCAGGGACAATTCCCAACAGGTAAATTGAATGAAGTCACCTGGTTTGGAAGGCTACCAGAGTCAGATTGTATGCTAGATGTGAGGAAATATGATTGGTCTATTTTCCTACAAAGAAAAAGTTAGGGAGAATATTCTTTGTGAAGATGAGAACAATTATTTTTAATGAAAATTTCAGTCTTTGACTGAAACTTTGACTAGTTTCTTCCTTTTATTTCCTATTGGTTAAAATTCTGACATGTCTCAACAAATCTGTGACATTCTCTTTTCTAATTATGTATGTTACTTTAAATTTCTTGACTATTGTATCTCCAGTTGTTAATATATTTTTTAAGAAAGCCTATGATGTCCAGGATTAAGATGTCAAGCACATTCAGAAATGTCTTTTTTTCTGGCTGACACTTTCATTGTCAGCAAAATTGCTGTTTGCTCCTGCCTTCCAGAATTGGTGGCAAGTGTCAATTTAGAGTGGAATTTGAACTGCATGAGTGATAAAATAATTATATGGTCAAAGATTCATTATATTTCCATCATAGCATTAAGTTTTCATAAATTCTGTAGATTTAATATTGGGCATGTGATTTACATGACACTCAGTTTTCTATGTTTTTAAATACCAGGGTATACAGCATAATATACTATAGTGTTCATCTATTTACAGATTGTAATATTTCTCTTGCAGTATCCTTTTATTTACTACACTTTTAAATTATCTAGAAGTCTTTGACAGTAATAGCAAAATGCGGTAATCATGCTGATCAGAACTCTTTCCAAATCAGAAGAAATGCCTCCAGTATACAATAAACCTTGCCTACCATCTGTAGAGGAAAGGCTATATAACAAGGAGTCTTTTGTTGAGCTGGAGTGTCTGATATAGTAGTTATCATTATTTGCACAAATCATTTAAGATCCATGTTAAATTTAAATTTCTTGCTCCCAAAGCACATCCAATTTACTATTGAAAGTGCAGAAATGAAGAATTTTTACAGAAATCCATGTGCAAAGAAAGTTTATTTGTATTCTGCAATGTGGCTCCAATTTAAACAACTCAGCTTGATTAGCTGATAAAATATTAGTTATACCATATTATAGGAACTAACAACTCTTTTGCTAATTAAGAGATTACATTAGGAAGATCTGTTCAGCTGTAGGTTGCAGATATGTCTTATTTTCATGGAGACGGTTGTTAAATATCAACTCTGAATCAAGTTTTGCTTAGTTTCTAGGGTCCATATATTTCAGTGTCTCTGTAGGGCTCTAGAATCTATTTTTGTTGCCATTGTTTTTATTTAATTGCAGAACCATAAGAAAGGAGAAAAGTATCTATCTGGCCTTAAGGTCATGTTGGTGCTTTGTTAATTTTTTGTTATATAGGTAAAAAGGACTATTTATGAAATAAAGCCAACCAACCTATCAACAGTTCTCCCCTGCTAAATGAATAGAAGAAATGTGTTTTCTTATCTTTCTTACCTTAGTTGAATTTTGTTGCAAGAATGGAAAGTCATCAATTTTGACAAAAATCTGGTCCTCTCTAAAGATTGGAAGTTAGTTATTGACACTGAGACCAAAATAAATAAAACACAAGAAGGTAGGACATAATGCATGGTGTCAAGTATATCTGAGTATATGCAAGCCACACCTTCCCTCCTTTGAAATGACCTCCTCATCAAACATTTTTTTTTTACAAGAATTAGTAAAATTAGCTGAAGAGTAACTTTTTAGAGTTGGAAGTAAGAAATTAGTGGAAATGCAGCAAAAAATGTCTGACTAGAATTCTGGTTGGGAAATTCCTACCCATGATGTTGGCTACTATATAAATAATTCTTTCCAGTCTCTGAGATACATAAGTTAAAAAAGAATTTACCTTTGCTTTGAATGTTATGGTTAATAAATTATGAAACTTCCAGAGCACCTTCAATAAAACTGTTTTGTTGAATGAACCGAAATATTTAATAGGGGGGATTACAGATAAAAAGTCCCATATAAAATAGAAATATAAAATATGTTCTCATAAAGCTGGAGCCAACACTTTCCTTCTCTTAAATTCTTTCTGAAATTTAAAAGTTCCACAATTATTTGTCCTTTTTTTAACTGTTTGCATACTGTCTGTCCTGGGTTCAGCAGTAGCAGTCATGTGTTTTTGGTTTTTTTTTTTGTTTTTTTTTTCCTTTGTGGTAGCTGGTGCACTGCTGTGTTTTGACTTCCAGCCTGAGAATAGTGTTGGTGAAGTCGATGTTTTCAGTTGTTGCTAAGTGATGTTTACCCTGACCAAGGACTTTGTGAGGCTCATGCTCTGCCAGGGAGGAGGGGAAGCCGGGAGGAAGCAGAGACCAGGGGCGCCTGACCCGGGCTAGCCAGGGAGGTATTCCATACCACAGCACGTCATGGCCGGGGTGGGGGGTGACTGGGAGTTACCTGGAAGACACGGGCTTCCGGGTGGAACTCGTCTTCCCTGCCGGTGGTATCGTATTCTCTTCCCTTGTTATTTTCCCCTATCATTGTTGTAGTTGATAGTAGCGGTGGTGATTTGTGTACATTGGTTGCTGGACTGTTCTTGTCTCAACCCGTGGGAGTTGCACTCTTTCGATCCTCCTCCCCGTTCCTCCGGGAGTGGGGGAGAACCCCGGTGGGGGAGGGACACGGACCTCGATTGTTGTCAGCTCGGCACCACTCACTGGGAGTGAGTGAACAAGTTACCTGACTGGGTTTAAACCACGACAGTTCTTAGTCCAGGTGCTGGTGCAGGTGTGAGGAAGTGTAGCCTTGTGCTACTTCCAGCCCAAATATAAACAGGAAGTAGGCAAAGATTTGATGAAATGCTGAGAATGCTATCTTTATTCTGGAAATTCAAGAAGTACTACTCGGAAAAGCACTTTTTAGTACTAAAATGATGTCTGTTCTCAGAATATTATAGTGAGTCTTTATTATCTTCACTGGCTGACTGGCTGCTTCTTCAAGTTCCAGAATAAAAATAAAAACTGAAGCATAGCCCAGAGGTTTACAATGGAAATAATAGTTTCAAAACCTGCTGAGTTCCAGATCAGGTAAGAACAGTTTATTGATATACTAAAATCATGAGTCAATGTTATGTTTTTAAAATAAATTATTTTTTATTTCAATGGAAATATATTTACAATAAATCAAGAATTTTTTCTATTGTGCAGTACCATTACAGGCTATATAATACAAACAAGGAGAGCTGGTTGGAATGTATTTGTATTCCTTAAGTGTGACTTTCTAAATTCTTTACATTTTAAACTAATGCTGTCGTTACGGAGCTGCCATTTGAATCAGGTCTTAGAGGTGGGAGAAAGGCCACTTTTGCCTTACAAAAACATTGTGTTATTTAGGCCTCATGATTAGGTCTCATATTTCCAAAGTGCCATTAAGTACATTTCCATACTATACCAAGTTGTGTAGAGATAATGAAATAATACTTCTGAAATAAAATAGTCAACATTGTATTAGTGTTGACAACAGTGTCAGTATTAGCATAATATTTTCCATACCTTTTTTCCTGATATCATTAATTTAGATGCTATGATTTGTTTTGCCTATGTCATCCTTTTCTAGTGGATATATGTCAGAGAAGACACAAATGTCTCAGTGCAGTGATTTCAGTACTAAATGAACACTTTTTGAATTAAGATTTTTCACTAAGTGTAACTTGGGAAGTAGGAAAAGAATGAGAAAAGAGAGAAAACACATAAAACTAGCAGAGAAAAAGTAGTTTTGAAACAGAATTTAATATATTTGGAAAATACCAGATGAAGGAGACTGTGAGTTAATATTGTAATAGTGGGCTTTTGACAATGAGATTAAAGTCAGGCAGAAGGAAAAAGTAAGGAAAAAAAAGATTTACTGGGAATGAATAAACTCTTGAATAGTCAATGCAGATAAGCAGTGGTTGTAAATGGATAGATCTATCAAGCTTGTATAATCTTTTGTGAGAAAGTTGTATGAAAAACTTAGAGTGGTGACTAACAGAATTTTCATATACTGATTGCTACCAATTGTTTTGCAAGCTTTATAAATTATACTGAAGGAAAACTAATCTGTCATTCACAATGGGGAAAAACATAATTTTCTTTTATTTATGGTGAATTGAAAATATATTTATAAGCATATTATTGGAAGTTTCAGAAAGTCACCTGCATGTTAAATTTCCCAAATATATTAAGTTTCTGCAGTCTAATATTTAATTTAGCAAGGGGCACATTGATTGACAGAGTTAAAATACTGGTAAGCCCTCTTTGCTTAATATGTAAACTTTCACACATTTGATGAATTTTGTTTATGTTTTTAGATGGCAGAGATTCATTTTCATTAAATTTGTTTAACATTATTATGGAAGGACTGTCACAATAACCATTAAGTTTCATTTGTGTGCGTTCCCACTTCTCTCTGCCTCACAGAATTTTCATTCCAGGCACAAATGCTGGTGTTCCTTAGTTGTACATCTGGTACGGTGTTTCTGACAGCAACATCACTCCATGGGGACTGGATGAGCCATCTGTATGACACTTTCAGTATCTAATGTTTTAAGAGCTAGAGACTCATAAATGCCTGAAAAAAATGCATTTTCCAGGATGCTGTATTTTTTTTTTTTTGCCTCTGATCCACATTTTGCCAACAAAATATATATTACCCAATGTTACAATTCTGTGTTTCTTACTTTTTAAGCATGAGAAAAGAGAGGAAGAGGAACCTCTGACTTCACCATCCAGGTTGTGTTTATTATATCTAGCTGCAGGCAAAAGTAAAGGAGAGGAAGATCCAGAAAAGATTACCAAAAAGGTCCCCAAGAGTTACTAATCTCCTCAGCAGAAGATCTGATTCTAATAGAAATGTAATGTGAAATCATCTTGTGAAAGGAAAAGTGTGCAAACAGATGTTTAGCACAGCCTATAAAACATGCAAGTGTTGCCTTAAACTACAGTAGTTAAAGGGATGAATCAGTATTTCTCAAATTAAAAAAAAAATAATTAGATTCCACATGAAAGTCACAATAAAATGTTCATTAGTATAAATTTGTTCTCCTGCAATCAAGACTTCTATAAGACATTTGCACTTGCCTGAACTTCAGTGTGATTATGCAGTGAAGATGTAGAACCACCTAAGCGAAACTGAGCCCGATGAAACTACACAGGGAAAATTTTACTCATAAATTTCAGTATTTTTTTGTAGGACAGGGAGAAAACATCATTTATGAGGCACTAGTCTGATACAGGGGAAGATATCAGTTAGTTAGCAGAACACTTAAATTCTAGCCAAAAGAGAAAAGTAGTGCTGGAAGGTAGGAGGCTTTCAGACAGCCTCTCACATTTTCTACTTGTTTTTATTTCTCTTGAATTCCTGCTGTTCATTAAAAACCAGTTTCTATTACTTCCTTGCATTAGTGGTTTATAGGTACCTCATTGCTCCAGAAAAAAGAGCATATGCACAAAGTATCCATTATTTATGAGATTTTCTTAACATTCAGGATGGAACCCTTTTAAAGTTAGTAATGCAGTTTACATAGAAGCAGTCCTGGTGTAATCAATTTTTTTCTAATGATCCTGCCCATGGCTTATTTTCTTCTTCAGCCTTTTTAAACAATAAAAAAAGGAACATTACTTGTTAAAATGTATAACTCAGATGCATGTGACTTTGTTCCTTGGAGATATTTACAATTTACAAATATTGTTTTTAACTTTTACAAATAGTAATAGAACTTACAAATATATTTGTCTACAGAACATGCCAGCTAGTGAAAAAATTTTCTATGTGACGATTTGTAAATCAATATTATAATTATTACATAGGTATTCATAATGTAGGAAAAGCAGAAAAGAAAATTGGAATTAAGTTGAGAAATTTAAAGTCAAAGTTGTCAGCCAAGGTTTTAAATATTGTAATTCAGTATAAAAATGAAGACTTTTGGAGGTTATCCCAATTTCTCATATACCAAATAAATCCATTTAGGGAATTATATGGTGCAACATTTGTGTAGGTGTCGTGGTTAAGCCCAGCTGGCAATCCAGAAAACTACACAGCTGTTCGCTCACTCCTCCCCCTTCCTCCCCCTGCTCCCAGAGGGATGGGGAGGAGAATCGAAAGAATGTAACTCCCACAGGCTGAGATAAGAAGAGTCCAGTAACTAAGGTATAACACAAACCGCTACTGCTACCACCAATAATAATAATAATGATAAGAGAAATAACAAGGGAAGCCCCTCTAATAGTTATCACAACATTGGCCACTTACGTCTCGTTGACAGGGATTAGTCTCTATCACAGGAGCTGGAGTACAATCAGCTCTTCCACTCCATCTGGGCACCTGCTCACCAGAGACTGAAGTGGCAGCTTTCATGAGATGAACATCCTTGACCTCTGTTCTTCTCTTCAATTCACGCACCTGTTCCTCCAGACGTGAGGTAGGTTTTCCATCCCACTTCCTCATGTCTTCTCCGTGATCCCACAGGTAAAACCATAGGGTGGCCCATTTGTATACCTCCTATATCTTCTCTCTCGAGCATTAGGACACCTTTTGTTAATAGCTGAGACATGGGTTGGCACACATGGGGAACTGGATAGATCGCATAGATCATCTCTCAACTGTCTGAGGTGCTGGGACAGTTTTTCCTCAGCTGAAATGATGGAAGGGGTGAGATTGTCTTCGAACTCTTGGAGTTGGCGAATCATTTCATCCACTGTTAGTGGTGCTATATCATTCCAGGTTATTGCTGCCAATGAGTGGGCATATGATGTCCCGGGTGGTGAGTAAATTATTTCTTCATCTTGCTTCATCTTCCTTGCCTCCTTTTTTGCTTTTCCCCTTGCATACAGGGGCAACAGATATTGGCACGAACTGGTCCTCTGGTTTAGCTGCAGTGATTATCAGTGTGGTTGGAGTGGCTGCAGTATCTGTTGTTGGGGTTTGGGTAGCTGCTGTACTTGTCACTGGGGTTGGTGTAGCTGCTGCACTTGGAGGTGAGTGGCTGTGCTGTCTGTTGCAGTTGGAATTTGAGTAGCTGCTGTACTTGTCGCTGGGGTTGGTGTAGCTGCTGTGCTTGGAGCTGGAGTACCTGTGTTATTTGTTGCAGTTGGTGTTTGAGCAGCTGCTGTACTTGTCACTAGGGTTGCTGTAGCTGCTGTATTTGCAGTTAGAGTAGCTGCGTTGTCAGTTGCTTTGCCATCAGATCCAGAGACATTTTTTTCCCCTTGAAGGTGCTGGACGGTGTTGAACAGGGCTCTGTAACCATAGGCTAAGCCCCAGCAGGTTGCCATGATTTGTTCCTCTCTGGTATGACCAGGATGACAGCACACCTCATTTAAGTGTTTTACTAATTTTTCTGGATTTTGTACTTGTTCAGTGGTGAAGTTCCAAAACACTGGAAGGGCCCACTGGCCTAGATACTTGCCCATACTATCCCACACACCCTGCCACGCATGACTATTCAGCCTCGCGGAAAAACTCTTGGTCCTCCTATATTGTAGTCTAACTGTAGAAAAGACCCAAACTCAGTGCTGCTTAACTCTTGAGATCTGACGAAATGGTCACGGGTAAATCACAGTCTGTATGTGCGCCAACATGGTGATCCCCATCACAATCAGCAGTCAGGTCTCAAAGGTACCCAAGGGCCATTCAAAACCTTCAGAACACTCTAATGATGCTGTAAACAGTCCGGTGGGGGGGCTGGGAAGGTAAGGGAATATCTCCTTTACAGGTTGACCACTCAACGAGGGAAAAAAATATGTGTAATTGCTAAACACTTCTACTATATACCTCCCAAAGTATAGAGGTGGTGAGCACACTGGGAACGCAAGTTAGATCAATTTCATGATCAATGATTATATTGTATTACAAGTCATTACCATAAAGTACAATGAGACAAGAACCTTAGCTCAAGCCCCCCCAGCCGATAAACATTAACACAGCGAATGCCGGCTGTAAGTAAGGTACGACATGCTGAAACTCTGAGCTCAGGAGCAACAACTTTGAGAGCCAATAACCAGCATTGTGATGAGTGACTATTAATCTAAAACAATGAATGCTTATCACAATTAGACACACTCTGGTCAGATTTGTCACTATCTCAACCCTTCATGCCCCATGTTGGGCGCCACAAAGAACTGTCATGGTTTAAGCCCAGCTGGCAACCCAGAACCATGCAGCTGTTCACTAACTTCTCCCCACCTCCTTCCCCTGCTCCCAGAGGGATGGGGAGGAGAATCTTAAGAATGTAACTCCCACAGGTTGAGATAAGAAGAGTCCAGTAACTAAGGTATAACACAAACCACTACTGCTACAACCAATAATAATAAGGATAAGGGAAATAACAAGGGAAGAGAATACAACTGCTCACCACTCACTGACGGATACCCAGCCTAACCTGAGCAGTGATCTAGCTCTTCCAGGTAACTGCCCAGTTTATATACTGGGCATGATGTGCTGTGGTATGTGTATGGTGTGTGGTATGTGGAATACCCCCCCTAGTTTGGGTCAGCTGTCCTGTCTCTGCTTCCTTCCAGCTTCCCCTCCTCCCTGGCAGAGCCTGAGATTCATAAAGTCCTTGGTCAGAGTAAACATTACTGAGCAACAACTAAAAACATCGGTGTTATCAGCGCTGTTCGTAGTCTGAAAGTCAAAAACACAGCTCTGCACCAGCTATTGAGAAGAAGAAAAATTACTGCTACTGCTGAACCCAGGACAGTAGGTAAACAAATCTGAGTATGACTACAATGTTAGGTATTCTTTAAAATTTGGTATTAGTGTAACAGCTGTAGTTGGTATTTGTCTAGGTCATTTGTTTTGTTTTTCAGTCTTTGTATCAAATGAATTTGGTATATCAGTTCTCCAGTGCAACAGTTACATGGGTTTTCAAAATCAATCAGTAATCAATCAGTCAAACTTCTTGGTATATCAGTTCTCCAGTGCAACAGTTACATGGGTTTTCAAAATCAATCAGTAATTCAGAGTTTATTCTTCCCCCTTTAGGAGAGACCTTGTGAAAGTGAATACTTGAGACAGACATGCATACGCGATAACCTGCTAGATTAGTTTTTTCAGTAACAGTCATGTTGATGCTGTGATTCCACCTCCCTTCTTATTGTTCCTCTTTTTTTTTCTTTAAAATGGAGTAAAAGGTGTATTAAACTAGTGAGGAAGGTAAATATTTTCTACTTGGAATGAGCTAATGTTCTTGTTCAAAGTTTATTGTTGCTCTCCTATGTCATTTGCACTTGGACTGTCATTCAAAGGAACTGGAGACATAAAGGTGGAACTGTTACCAGAGAAATGAAACTGCTGTGTTGGCTGAGCAAAGACAGAACTGCTCATTCACCCTCTTAATGTGAAGGACAGCCTAGAAGTCATGGTCTGTCTGTTTTTCTGCTGCATATATAAAGCATCAGTATGTCATACTTCTTTTTGCAGATGCAGAAAGTCTGGCTTTTGTAATGGCAGGAGTAGAAGGAAAATTACTTACCTTGTAATTTGAGGAGGTTACTATTAGCATGAATGTACTTTGATTAGTCTAGAATAGGATTAAATATGAGGTTATCCAACCACATGATTTTTTTTAATAAGCCTTCTAATTCAGGATAACCTACAGCAATGAAGTGACAGAAACATACAGCAAAGTCATAGAATAAATTGCTTTTGATCCCTGACAGCATTTCAGTGTTTAAGGAGAGCTTTATATTCAAAACAGCAACACTGATTTCAATGCAGAAGAATTACACAGAATTTATCAGTGCTAATAGTGCACTGTATGGCATTCTCCACTGTAACAGGTGGCCTACTATTGACTGAGTTGATTGTACACCAGAAGCAATGTAGAAATAATAGTGTATGCCAGAACTGGGAGAGACACTTTTAAGTGCAATGCCATTACATTGAAGCTAAACTGTCCCCGGGGCTTGATCTAGCACTGCTTATGGACAGTGTATTTTTCTAGTGTTATCTACGTGTTGGATTTAGCTGTGTTGTCTATGATTTGATTCTGTGTCATGGTGCCATAGACGTACTCAATGGAATATTTATAAAACATGAGAAAAAAATCACAGTCTCTAGAAGATAGTTCCAGCCATGTTGACTCACTTGGTACATGTGTCTTGACTTGCACTGGGAAAATGAGCTTAGAATATTTTCTATGACCTGTGTAAAACAGAGAAGAAGTATGCATTTATTGTGTTTCTATGCCATTAGCTTAGAGCAGGGAAGCAGAAAAATTGTAGATAATTGTAGCTGATGGTTTTACGTTTATATTTTAAGTGTGGTTTCTAAGTTTGAATAGTGAAGAAGGAACAAAAACCCACCGCTAAAAAAGGTCTCTGAAGCCTGTCTTCTACAGTGGTTGTCTGACCTAGAAAGAAAAGTAATGGATCTCAGGTATCTGTTATATAAAGTGTTACTTCTGGTTGCTTAAGGGAAATGTGGGACATGACAGCATGACTATAAACCGAACTACAATCAACATTCTATTCCTAAATACCACAGATGTGTCCCAGTTCAGATTGGTCCTACTCTTTCAGTGACGCATCTTTTGTAACATTTTACCAATCTGCCACAAAAATAGAAAGACTCCTCTATAAAATTGTTTCCCTACTTCTTCATACCCCCACTATTTTCTGGGATCTGTTGAATTAATTACTATGCTTCCAGACAAGTTTTTCCTTCATGCTACCTGAGACTGGCACTCCAGGCGATCCAAAAAGTCTTCAATTGGCATTTGATGTTCAGGTCCTGAAGATTATGGTAAATCCTTGTGGAACTAGCATTTTAGTGCTAACTTTCTGACAAAACCTTCATCCTTGTCTTCAAAAAACACTAACTTGCAAATTATTCAAAATCAACTAGCAAGTGTAAGTAGTAAGTGCATAAAGGCCTAAGAAAGAAACAAAAAGGGACAGTCAAGGTGGGAAAGTGAAAGAGCAGGTGTCCTGGGTGCAGCGGTAGCAGTCATTTTTTCTCCTTAGTAGCTGGTGCAGTAGGACCTGCTCACCCCTTAATAGCCCCATATGAATAGTGTGAAAGTCTAATGGAGAGTGGAGACTAACAGTAGACTATCATGGCCTGAATGAAGTCACACCACTATTGAGTGCTGCCGTACCGGACATGCTAGAACTTTTACTTGGAGGGGTGTCCAGTACACTTGGAACTGATTGCTCCAGGGGTGGAAACACAGCACTACCATCTGCCGTGAACTGATCTAGACTACACTGGAACAGGGGAAAGGTCTTGAGCACCTGCAATACATTGATGAAATTATCGTGTGGGGTGATACAGTGGAAGAAGTTTTTGAGAAAGGGAGGAAAATAATCCAAATCCTGCTGAAAGCCGGTTTTGCCATAAAATGGAGTAAGATCAAGGGACCTGCGCAGGAGTTTCAGTTTTTGGGAATAAAATGGCAAGATGGATGTAGACAGATCCCCACAGATGTGATCAACAAGATAACAGCAATGTCTCCACCAACTAATAAGAAAGAAACACAAACTTTCTTGGGTGCTGTGGGGTTCTGGAGAATGCACATTCCAAGTTACAGTTTGATTGTAAGCCCTCTCCTTCACGTGACCCAGAAGAAGATGATTTTAAATGGGGCCCTGGGCAACAACAAGACTTTGAGCGAATTTAACAAGAAATAGTTCATGCAGTAGACCTTGCACCAGTTCAGACCAGGCCAGATGTAAAAAATGTGCTCTACACTGCAGCTGGGGAGAATGGTTCTACCTGGAGCCTCTGGCAGGAAGCTCCAAGGGAGACTCAAGGTTGACGCCTCGTTTTTTGGAGCCAGGGATACAGAGGATCTGAAGCCAGCTATACCCCAACTGAGAAAGAGATACTGGCAGCCTATGAAGGGGTTCAAACTGCTTCGGAAGTGATTGGCACTGAAGCACAGATCCTCATGGCACCCCAGTTGCCTGTGCTGGGCTGAGTGTTCAAAGGTAGGGTCTCCTCTACACATCATGCAACCAATGCTACATGGAGTAAGTGGGCTGAACTAATTACACAACGAGTTCGAATAGGAAATCCCAGTCATACAGGAATTCTAGAAGGCATCATGGACAGGCAAGAAGGCAAAAATTTCAGAATGTCACCAGAGGAGGAGGTGATGCATGCTGAAGAGGCCCCACCATATAATAAATTGCCAGAAAGTGAAAAGCAGTATGCCTTGTTTACTGATGGGTCCTGCCGTACTGTGGGAAAGCATTGGAGATGGAAGGCAGCTGTATGGAGTCCTGGACAACAAGTTGCAGAAACTGCTGAAGGAGAGGGTGAATCAAGTCAGTTTGCCGAGGTGAAAGCCATCCAGCTGGCCCTGGACATTGCTGAACGAGAAAAGTGGCCAGTACTTTACCTCTATACTGACTCATGGATGGTGGCAAATGCCCTGTGGGGGTGGTTGAAGCAATGGAAGCAGAGCAACTGGCAATGCATAGGTAAACCCATCTGGGCTGCTGCACTGTGGCAAGATACCGCTGCCCAGGTGCAAACCTGGTGGTGAAGGTATGCCACGTAGATGCTCATGTACCCAAGAGGTGGGCCACTGAGGAGCACCAGAACAGCCAACAAGTGAATAAAGCTGCTAAGACTGAAATGGCTCAGATGGACTTAGGTTGGCAACACAAGGGTGAATTATTTTTGGCCCGGTGGGCCCATGACACTTCAGGACATCAGGGCAGAGATGATGCCACATAGAGATGGGCTCATGATCGAGGGGTTGATTTAACAATGGACGCTATTGCCCAATTGAACCCAACATTATAGACCAAATGGACTCATCAGCTTTATAGGTATCGGTCCATGCACTAAGGAATTATCTCTCTCTCTCTCTGTGTATGTACATATATATATATGTAAGAGGAATGATATATTGAAAATGTGGGATCTGAGCATGACGTGAATGGTATGAAATAAGGGGTGGATACTGTCCTGGGTACAGCAGCAGCAGTCATTTTTCCTTCTTCTTAGTAGGTGGTGCAGTGCTATGTTTTTGACTTTCAGTCTGGGAACAACACTGATAACACCAATGTTTTTAGTTGATGCTCAGTAATGTTTACTGTGACCAAAGACTTTCTGAGTCTCATGCTCTGTCAGGGAGGAGGGAAAGCCGGGAGGAAGCAGAGACAGGGCACCTGACCCAAACTAACCAAAGAGATATTCCATACCACAGCACGTCATGCCCAGGATGTAACTGAAAGTTACCCAGAAGGGCTAGATTACTGCTCTTTTGGGCTGGGTATTGGAGGGTGGTATTGTGTTCTCTTCCGCTGTTATTTCCCTTATCATTATTATTACTGGCGGTAGCAGTAGTGGTTTTTGTTATACCTTAGTTACTGGACTGTTCTTATCTCAACTCATGGGAGTTACATTCTTTTGATTCTCTTCCCCATCCCTCCAGGAGCAGGGGGCGGGGAAAAAGGAGGGGAGAAGTGAGCGAGCAGGCTGCATGGTTTTTGAGTGACAGGCTGGGCTTAAACCACGACAGCAGGTAAGAAAAAAGTTAGCTCATTAATTCTTTTATTTCAGTATGCAATTCGTCTCATCTTGGTGTATCTGAATGTTGGTGGTTTTGTTTGTTCGTCTTTTTATAGATAGGAGTCAGACTTAAAAACGCACTGGAGTATTTAATCTATTGGGGTTTAGTGAGCTGTTTATGTACATCTCTAAATTCAGGTCCTAAATCCAATGAAGGTAATCCCACAATTCTCATTTGGGATTGATTTCACATTACATGAATGAACAGGAGAACGTCACTGTCCTGGGTTCAGCAGTGGCAGTCATGTCTCTCCTTCGTGGTAGCTGGTGCAGTGCTGTATTTTGACTTCCAGCCTGGGAACAGTGTTGGTGAAACTGATGTTTTCGGTTGTTGCTAAGTGATGTTTACCCTGACCAAGGACTTTGTGAGGCTCAGGCTCTGTCAGGGAGGAGGGGAAGCCGGAAGGAAGCAGAGACGGGACACCTGACCCGGGCTAGCCAAAGAGGTATTCCATACCACAGCACGTCATGCCTGGGGTGGGGGGTAACTGGGAGTTCCCCGGAAGGACACGGGCTTCCGGGTGGGACTCGTTTCTTGGCCAGTGGTATCGTATTCTCTTCCCTTGTTATTTTCTCTTATCATTGTTGTCATTGGTAGTAGCGGTGGTGATTTGTGTTGTACATTGGTTGCTGGACTGTTCTTGTCTCAACCCGTAGGAGTTGCACCCTTTCGATCTTCCTCCCCGTTCCTCCGGGAGCGGGGAAGGAGAGAGCCTGGGGGTGGGGGGGCCCTCGATTGCTCTGAGCCTGGCATCACTCACTGGGAGTGAGTGAACAAGCTATCTGGCTAGGCTTCAAACCACAACAGTCACACAGAATTTTCTGAATGAAGCTTTTATATGATTTACTTGCTTTCTACCTCAAGAAGTCAGACCGAGAGGGACAAAACGTTGTCAATCAGTGATTTGAGATGCAATCTTTTAAAGTGGAGAATGAAGACGAGCTTTTGTGCAGGTAGTAGAATAGTCTGATCTGAAAGTCCAGCCTAGAACTCAATATTGGTGTTTGCAAACTTTACATTTAGGGATGGTGCATTCCTTGATTATTTTTTTTTTTTCGAAAATGATTGCCAGTAATGATGAGACTATGGAAAAACACAGCCTGTACAAATTGCTGGAGGTATACTAAAGACTAATATTATTCTCCTCAAATTGTTCATGAAGTTTTCTTCCTGTCTTGTCAATATACAAGGTCAAATCAACACTGAAACAAGGTTTCAGTCAAACACTACTTCTTATGCAAACCAGTGTCTGCATTTGAGTATATTGTCTACCCTACAATACTCCCTGACACCAACAAATTTAAAAAGAATCTGTTTTTTATAATTAATTCTAATCAGCACCGCTCTATACCCGTATAACAGCGATAGTGATTCTACTTACAGTTCTGTGAAAATAAATGGATCATTATTCATGTTACATTATTTTGAAAATTGCCTTACATTTTCTTATGAGGAGAAAATGACCCACAACTTTGGTTGTAGCTCTCCAGAATGTTCTATGCCCATTACTGAAGTCCTTGAGATACAATTGCTTAACCTCACAAAAGTGTATAAAGGTAGTAGGAGACAATTTAACTCCAGGTTGAGCCACAATGAGTGGTTCCTCCTAAAGGGTGGGAATAAGAGTAGCCAATATGTATCTTAGAAAAGAAAGGAAGAAATCAACTCAGAGGAATTTCTAATAGGGTTATAGAGGCAAAATGTCCTTCCCTTGCTGGTTACTGTATCTGCTCCATATACGACTTATAGGTATTGAACATCCCAGCCAGGCCAGGCCAGAGACTATTCTCCTGAGAGCAACTCCTTCATTACTCCTGAGAAAAACCCTCTGCCAATGTCCAGAAGTGTAATCTTTCAAGAGTGCTTTACATTGTTCTGATAAAAAAAAAAGAAATGAATTTAATAGTGTACATGTCAATGTATCCAGAATAATTTTCCATTCACTAGGAAGAAATGTTGAAGCATTGCAATTTATTTTTTTTTGTGAGGAAAAATCTGGTTCATGTGAAAAGCTCAGGTCATGTTGTATTAAGGACAAATACTATTAGAGTTGCTTATATCTGGCAGTTATTTAGATTAAAGTTTCTCTTACTTGCAGTATTACACTTTGAAAAATAATAACTGAAAATCAATTCTTTTCTTCTGTCAAAATTCAAAATTTTGGAGAGAAATGTAGTAAAAATATTACATATTTGGAAAAGTTCAATGACTTTCCGTGGGTAGGTGTCGTACCACAGGTACTCTTACTTCCTTCAGGTTTTTACAGATAGGGTTTCAAGAATTAAAAGGAATGCTATTCTTATAAGAGATCATCCTCTGATATCATTTCCCATTTGTAATCAATTTTAGTTACGTCATTCCTATATTCTTCTAAGATAATCAGAGGTAAGGATTTCAGGTGGGTATAAATAACAAGAGAAGATGGACTTACGTAAGTGTTCAGTAAAAGCCCCTACTAAAATAAAAAAAAACCAACACCCCCCCCCCAAAACATTGGTAGGGAAAAATGAAAAAAGATATTGTTAGTTGTCCTTTCCACTTTCTCCCTTCTGAATTCACTTACTTTTCTCATAAAATACTGACTAATGCTGGGTTCCAAAGTTGGAGCAGTCTGGAAAAAGGTGGTCTGAAAACCAAGCTTTTTAGATGGCTGTTACTAAGGCTATAAGTATAAACACTAGTAAATATAATTCAATGAAGTATCAGACACTGTCACTGAATTAATCTGCCAGGGAAAGGTTTAAAAATCTTTAATGCTTGGATGTGGTGTATGTGGAAGAGAATCCTATTTACGTGCTAGTACAAACTGCAGCTTACTCAAAGGATGATTTGTTTGGGAGAGCAGAGCCTGAATTTTTCATAAATTTGATGCTGGAAAATTCACAATGTTACCCCAGCTATTTCTATCCCCAGATTTGCCCCTTAAGGCACAGTTTGTTTTGTAATACAAGAAGGGAGATATCAAGAGGACCTATCAAATTGTCGTCTTATGTGCCTGTCTTAATACTTGCAGTAAGATGGCCCAAAGTGCACTACAAATACAAGGTTAGCATGTCAGAAAACATAGCACGAAGAACAGGACTTCCTCTGTGATTGAAAAGTCATATAACTAATTAATTTTCTGCCTGTTATCCATTATGCATTGGACACTTAGCCATATGTTTTCTGAAAAATATCTAATAGTGTAATTAGAATGGCAAATAGTTGGAAACTACCTTTTATTTTTTTATTTCAATGTATAGAGAACTGTCCTGTGAAGTTCAGTCTCTACCAACACAGTGTGTTATGTATTTAGCTTTAATTCCTAAGGCATTTGTTATTCAAGCTTTCCACAGGAATGCTGATTACCTGTAAGTGGTCACCAGAGCATAAAGAGACCTATTTCAACAATACTACGGTTGTATATAATGCAGGTAACTCAGGTTAATGAGTCTCATTTTCTCATTACTTTGTACTGGATTGTGCTATGAAATTTTGTAAATAATAATAAAACTAGAAACATTTAAGATAATTTCTTTTCAGTTCCCAATACTTTTCATACAGCATATTTCAGTTTCTGAAAAAGGTAATTCCTTAGACGTATTTTAAACACTATTTCTTTTTTCATCTGTAACCCAAGAAATTACTCTTCCCTATTTTTTGGTAGCTCTTAAGATTAGCTGGAATGACAGGTAGTGTACAGTACAAAGATGTCTGTCAGACTTGTATTGAAACACAGATTTTTACAATGGCATATGGAAGAAGAAAATGAACAAAGAATCCTTTCATTGAACAACAGCTAGTGTAATAATGTGTTAACAACCCTTTAATTGCAATTTTCTCTATTTATTTAATTTTAGTAGAACAAAAAAAAAAATTCTCCTAGTATTTCATTTAGAAAAATGACAGTTTACTGTTCCTATTCTTGGGCTCAGTTTGCAAGTTCTTTTTTGCAAACAGTTTCTGAAAGGGAATACATCTGAAGTACTAGTTACAGCAACGAACAAGAGGCAAACCATTCTACTTAGATTTTCCACATGAGATCCTTGGCATAATTAATTTCCCTGATAATATCATATAATAAATAGCTGTAGGCTACCACATATAACAGAAAATGCACAAAATTATTGATACTGTCATGTCCCAGATTCTCTGCTTGTCATAACGTTATATCATAACTTTCATGCAGTTTTGTAGAAAAAATAGAGCTGAGGTTTGTCTAATATTCTCATGTATTTTCATCCTCCTTCATCCTAGGAAAGACCTGTCAGTCCAATGCTATTTTGTGTGGATGCAAGTTTGCAGCAAAGAAACGGCATACTATGGAGGACTGTCATGCAGCTGTGATTCACCAGAAACAGGACTAGTTGTCTAGTGAAGAGGAACAGCAAGATGCAGTGTCTGTCATATCATCTCTGTGTGAGAGTTTCAATTTGTCAGTGCAAAACAGAGCCTTTTCACAAGGCTCTGCTAGAGGCCTACATATCTGGAACTAAAGATATCACAAGCTTTGCACTGTTCTACTTCAACATCAGTTACATCATTGGAAAGAGGCAAATACTGGAAATCAGTGATTTTGGACTTGAGAACACTGATGTGGTTTATGTCCAGATTTCAGTTTAAGTACATATTACAGATGCTAACTTCAATGCATGTGTTACTTACATAAATATATGCAGACTTGCAGGATGGTGGTCTTTCTTGGAGATCAAAATTATACTGCTTATTTTTACTAAATCCAATGAAAAATGAAATGCATAGAAAGCTGTTTAATTAAAGGAACTCAGAATGGTCTTGTATTTTTTTTCAGTGTTTGCACAATTCCAGTTACTAATCTATCAGTAACAGAAGATGTTAATAGCAGCTTATTTACAATACATAAACCAACAGGAAATCAGAATAAATGATGTAATATCAAAAGAGAAAAACAGAGGACAAAGAGTTAGAACAAACTTTTTTTTTTTGTGATAAGGGCAGATGTAAACAAAACATCAGATATTAACAACCATGTTTTTTGTACAGAACACCAACCTTAAATGCAGAGAGGGAATTTTTTGAGGTCCTTTATAAAGTCATGTTGGTCACTTAAACAACAGAAAGGGCAAGTCAGGAAGGAAATTAACTCTGAGTGGCTTTCTCAAATAGTGTCATGTACGAAAGCAGGATTCAGCATTAATCACAGCATGGTTCCCCCCCTGTTCTCCTATGCTGGAGGGGTGTAACGCAGGTAAAAGTCTGGAATTGTTTCTGCTGCTGACACTACCATCAGTCACCTATGGTCCCTAATGAATTTGTTATCTGTAAAAGCCTTGTTTAACTTATACTTTTCCTGCTGTTTATGCTGAAGGCTTCTTATAACACTTATAGTTCCATGTTGTGCCTGTGGATTTGGGGATATAGATGGATACATTAAAGTGTGTGAAAATTTCTATGCTCGTATTTCTGTCTTTAATAAAGTATCAACCAACAGCTACAAATGTGTGAAGAAGTTTAAGAGATACGTATTCACTCATCCTTTGTATACATAGATAAGTCACAGTAATGCAAAATATGATGCATCAGAGGTACCTATGTAAACTTACAGTCAGAAATAGATTACTATGAAATTGCAGTGATATCAATGAAATGGTGTTTACTGAAAAGCAGCTATTGATAAAGATACACAGTGGATATAGGACTTAGCTAGTATTCTGCTGTGGAAGAATTGACTTTATTTCTTAAACAAATAAATGCAATGAATGACTAAATCAGGATTAAAAAATCACATTTGCATTATCATATCAGTTTTACCAAGGTAGAAATCATATTGACTTCAGAAATTACATTGAATATGAATATTTCGTGTTTGCTTAAACATCTTTATAACAAAGCCATTCGGGACGATATGACCTCCTAAGAGAGAATTACAGTTCTAGGGCTTCATTTTCAGAAACGAAACTTCACCTTGCAGCAATGCCAAATAAAAGGCAAATTTTGTTTGCATACAACTTTTTAAAACTCAGCTGAAGGTACAGCTTCCTTTGTAGATTTGCACACTGAAAACAAAAGCAGCACAGGAAAGGAGACATTTACCCTAGAGGCACAGTTACAGTGGGAGATTTTAGAGTAGCAGGAAAATCGCAGCTCTTCAGAACATCTACTTCCTATTCAGAGCAAAAGTATTAAAGTATTACATTAATTATCAGTTGTATACCCTGTGAGGAAGTGTTCAGGGGTAAAGCAGCTATCCAAGCTAATAGTGAACAGATATATGGAATTTCTTTTGTGATAGCTGCCTGCTTAAAGCAGAAGGTGAAAACAGCTTCTGAGCTACAGCTTCAGAATGCATGAAGCTGCTTTGCTGTTAGTTTTACTTGTCTTCTCACCCCAATTCTTTTTGCATCATTTAGATCTACCGGTATTCACTTCAGGAACACGAAAGGAATGGATGTCAGTTCTGTCAAAGTTAGCATCTTGATTTGGAGCAATAATGCCATTTGAAACAAATATCTTAATCATTTCCAGTTACTGAGAGTCGGTTCAATTCAAAAAACTTAGGTGTGCATGAAGTAGTTTTTTTCTTAAAATTAAAAAAAGAAACTGAAAACTTCACTCCAGGTGTGCACCAGATGTGTTCCAACTTTTCACTGGAATCTGGGGTTTTGGCTGTTTTTTTTTGGATAACATTGCTGCACTTACATGGTATGCTATACCAGGAAACCAGACAAAATGTGTCTTAAGAAAAGACCCTGAGCTGCAAATTATGTAGTTGTGGGGCCCAAGCACCTGTTGCTTCAACCTGCTGATCAGCTCTTATTTCTCTGCATTAATGTAGACATAACATAGACACGGCCCAGGATTACTTAGGACAGTTCTAAGCAATCAAACAAATCAGGAAATGAACTGTAGATTGAGGTACAATTAAAATTTCTGCCATCAATAACATCCCGAGTATTCTGGTATTTAAAACTATAGGTCCAGGATCAGCATATTTGTTCCTTGTAATTGCAAAATTAATTTGAAGATCACAGATCAGAAAAATATGAATAGAATCAAGTGTCACTTATTGTCTGGAGAATACATTTAAAATGTCTGCATCATTATAGATGACATAAACCTTATTACTATACGATAAATTCACTATCACATTTTAGGTAGTATTTAGAGTTTTAGTTTTAGACTAGTGGTTCTGGAGAATAACAGTCTATTTTCACATCCAAAACCTTCAGTTTACTGAGAGTTTCTGCAAGCTTCTGATTGACAGCACATGCCTGAATTTGGTACTTTTAGGCATGAGAAGTGTTAGCTTTAGGAGTTTTAGCAGTTTAAATATTTAAGATCTAGCTCTTTTGTCATCCATTGTCAAATCCACTTATGTTTTGTGAGGTGGATTAGAGACTTCTGGAAAGAGGACTGAGACCACCAAATTAATTTTATTTCAAATGGGAAGCAGGCAGCAGATGGTAACAATTTTGACAACTGCCAATGAATATGAAAAGATTTCTTTGTGCCTGTCTGCTATTATTAAACTTTTGAGAAATCCAGTCTCAGAAGTGGCTTAATTTTAGCTTTGACAAAAAATAGTTCTTCACTAAGCTAGAGATATGCAATTTTGTTAGTTTAGATCATAGAGTTTTTCAGGTTTTACTTTTAATAATGAATGGTCCCTTTTTTTTTTTCTTTAGAAAAAAGGATGAAGAACAACTATGAAAGGAACAGTTTCATAAAAAAGAACAGGTTATCTTCCTAAATTCAAGAGCTAACATCTTGCTAATACATATGATGAGGGATGTTATAATGCTCTTTTATATTCTGTGTAATATTTTTTTTTACATCTTCAATAAATGGTTTTAAGTTAGGGGCAGGACCAGAAAGGACAGAGAGCTCTACATAATGAACTTGTTATCAGCAGCAGAAATAGTAGTGGAGTCTTTCTAAAATGAAAAATGTTGCAATTTGTTCCACAGTAATGGTGAGAAATATAAGATATGATTATGACACAGCCTTCACAGATTGAATTAGTGACAGATTAATGAAGAGAAAAAGAAATGCATTGCAGGAATCATGAACCCATGACAGCTCTGTCATCCTTTTGGGGAAACTCACAAATGAAGTATCCTTATGAGGCCAGAATAAGTGTGATTACCTCAGCATTGCTTTTTTTCTCCCACTATAGGTTTCAGTTGTAAAAATAATTAGAGAATAATGCCTGAATCCCATCTGGATAGCTTTAGAGGTTTAACTTGCTAAAGCTATTCACAGAGCTGCACTTGTGAGGAAGAGACTGAGCAGACCTGCACAATTAATTGTGGATTATTACATTGATACTTCTCACATATCAATTGAGTCTACCCAGAATATCTCCCAATAATTTTAATAGAGACAAATTTTTAATCTGGACAGGTATTTCTCTGTGTGCATGAATGCACTCTTGTCAGTAAGACTTACAGTCATGCTCAGGATCCTGACCGACAAAGATTTCCACAGATGTTTAGCCATGAGAATAGCAAATATTCCGTTCCTTTCTGAAGTGATTTTGTTCCATTAGGATAAATAAAAAGAAAAACATAATAAAACAATATTGCATAATATGTACGTACAGAAATACTATTATAAGTAACTGGAAATTTGTGGAAGATGGTAAGAAAAGATCAGTGAAAGAGTGTAGAAACAGCATCAGATTCCTTTTTGTAATGGGAGCTTCAGTGAAGCTAATTTTCCCAGTGTGGCTTAGTACTCTCTAGATCTAAGGAGATTTTTAGGCATTAGTCTTCAAAGAGGGTCTAGTGCCTAAAAAAGTTTCAGAATTTTATTAATACTTTAATTTAGATGCTGGCAACACAAAAAAATAATGTACATATGAAGGTGTGTCATGATTTAAGCCCAGCTGGCAACCCAGCACTATGCAGCCGCTTGCTCCTTTCCCCCCACATTTCTCCCCCCATGCCCTGAGGGATGGGGAGAAAAATCAAAACAATGTAACTCCCACAGGTTCAGATAAGAGCAGTCCAGCACTAAGGTACAACACAAACCAATAATAATAATGATAAAGGAAATAACAAGGGAAGAGAATGCCACCGCTCAACACCTGCCGACCGATACCCAGCCTGACGTGAGCAGCCATCTAACCCTTCCGGGTAGCTGCCCCCAGTTTACATACTGGGCATAACTTGCTGTGGTATGGAATACCTCTTTGGTTAGTTTGGGTCAGGTGTCCTGTCTCTGCTTCCTCCCAACTTCCCCTCCTCCCTGGCAGAGCATGAGACTCGGAAAGTCCTTGGTCAGAGTAAATACTACTGAGCAACTAAAAACATCAGTGTTATCAGCACTGTTCTCAGGCCAAAAGTCAAAAACACAGCACTGCACCAGCTACTAAGAAGGAGAAAAATGACTGCTACTGCTGAACCCAGGACAGTACCCACCCCTTATTCCATACCATTCACATCATGCTCAGTTCCCACATATTCAGTATACCATTGTAAGCGGCGAGGAGAAGCAAGACACGCCAACCCAATATGGGTGATAAGCAAACTTCTACTTTATTTGTGGCGCACTTCGCTCATATAGGCGTGGTGTTTAGCCACGCCTCCTAGTCACAACAGTATTGGTTAGTTCTACACAGCTTCCTTCACATTCTCCTCCCACATCCAGTATCCGATTACCTGTGAGGTCTACACCTTGCTTTGCTCACACAAGGCCTCTAAGCATCCATGGCCTTGCTCTTGGAGCCATTCTGCAATATACCATCACTCTTATCTCATATATACATATATATATATACACACATCCTCTTATCTCATATATATATATATATATATATATATACATATATACACATCCACATAGAGAGAGAGATCATTCCTTAGTGCATGGACCAATAAAGCTGCTGAGTCCATCATGTCCATAATGTGGGGCTCCATCTCTTGTAACAGACTTTCAGAGCAGTAGAGGCTGTGTGCAGTGCTGGATCATTGCCTGCTGATGATACCGCAGAACTCGTCTGGTTTCATCACAGTTCATTCTTTGTTGGGATGACGGTTGGAGGGAAGTCAGGGCCACATGATGGTGACCTGAAGGCATCTAGTTGGTGGGCTGAAAAAGTGCTACATAGCAGACAACAGCATACAGTTGAATTAATTGGCTGTTTTCCCCTTGAGGTACACATCAGGCTTCCCCATATTCCCACATTACCCACCAAGTATATCCATGTCCCTGAGCAAAAACAATCCCATGAGTGGGTTTGCCTTTACCCGAAGCAGGAATAACCCAGACTGTCTTCCACAGCAAATTCTTTATGTGCACCACAGGAACCTTATCCCCTTCTACAGAATGTGAAAGTTCTGAATCGGCTGGGCCAGCCCTGTTGGCAGATCCTCTGGTGATGACCAACTAGTTGGCCTTTGCTAAGTGTGTATCCCACCCTTTGCTCTCAGTGTAGTTTTTAACAGCCCATTGTACCGCTCGATTTTCCAGAGGCTGGTGCATGGTAGGAGATATGATATACCCACTCAATGACAAGCTCTTTGGCCCAAGTGTCTATAATGCTGTTCAGGAAATGAGTCCTGTTGTCTGACTCAATTCTCTCTGGGGTGCCATGTACACCACAAAATGTTTCTCAAGGCCCAGGGTGGTGTACCAGGCAGTGGTGTGGGGCACAGTGTGTTTCCAGCCATCTGGTGGTTGTTTCCACCATGGTAAGCACATGGTGCTTGCCTTGGCAGGTTGTTGGGAGTGTGATATAGTCACTCTGCCAGGCCTCCCCGTATTTATACTTCAGCCATCATCTTCCATACAAAAGACGCTTTAACGACTTGGTTTGCTTAGTTGCAGCACGTTTCGCACTTGTGAATAACCTGGGCAAGTGTCCATTGTTAAATCCACCCCTCGATCATGAGCCCATCTGTACGTAGCATCCATCTCTGCTCTGATGGCCTGAAGTGTCATGGGCCCACCAGGCCAAAAACTATTCACCCTTGTGTTGCCAATCTAAGTCCATCTGAGCCACTTAAGTCTTAGCAGCTTTATCCACTTGTTGGTTGTTCTGGTGTTCCTCAGTGGCCCACCTCTTGGGTACATGGGCATCTACATGGTGTACCTTCACCACCAGTTTTGCACCTGGGCAGCAATATCTTGCCACAGTGCAGCAGCCCAGATGGGTTTGCTTTGCCAGCTTCTCTGCTTCCATTGCTTCAACCACCCCCAGAGGGCATTTTTCACCATCCACGAGTCAGTATAAAGTACTGGCCACTTTTCTCATTCAGCAATGTCCAAGGCCAGGTGGATGGCTTTCACCTCAGCAAACTGACTCGATTCACCCTCTCCTTCAGCAGTTTCTGCAACTTGTTGTCCAGGACTCTATACAGGTGCCTTCCATCTCCGATGCTTTCCCACAATACAGCAGGAGCCATCAGTAAACAAGGCATACCGCTTTTCTCTTTCTGACAATTTATTATATGGTGGGGCCTCTTCAGCACGCACCACCTCCTCCTCTGGTGACATTCCAAAATCTTTGCCCTCTGGCCTGTCCATGATGACTTCTAGAATGCCTGGATGACTGGGATTTCCTATTCGAACTCGTGTAATTAGTGCAGCCCACTTACTCCATGTAGCATTGGTTGCATGATGTGTTGAGGAAACCTGCCCAACCTGAGCAGTGATCTAGCCCTTCTGGGTAACTGCCCCCAGTTTACATCCTAGGCATGACGTGCTGTGGTATGGAATACCGCTTTGGCTAGTTTGGGTCAGGTGTCCTGTCTCTGCTTCCTCTCGGCTTCCCCTCCTCCCTGGCAGAGCGTGAGACTAGGAAGGTCCTTGGTCAGAGTAAACATTACTGAGCAGCAACTGAAAACATCGGTGTTATTAGCACTGTTCCCAGGCTGAAAGTCAAAAACACAACACTGTACCAGCTACTAAGAAGGAGAAAAAAGACTGCTACTGCTGAACCCAGGACAAGGCGAAAAAAAATGCCTACTTTAGAGGTTTTGGAAGTAGATAAGTAAGATATAGCACCAATATACTCTACATATGCAAATTCTCAAATTCTAATGCAACTAATATGCAACTAATTCTGTAATATACTTGGTTGATTTCAATTAATTTTTGACATGCTGCAAGCTTGTTTTAGTATTTGCTGTTAGTAACACATAGAAACATTAACACAGCTAAGGAAAGATACGCTCTCTCCATGAAATTTATTTTTGAATCCCATCATGTTGTGGCCAATAAGACTGAAAATAGTGTCAAGATTTTACGCTTTTAGTTGAAGTTATTACTTTTCTAGTAGGAGGCAGGTAGAAAAGAGGTAAAATTTTACAGTGTTCCCTGCACATCTGCAGCAGAAAGCAGTGAAATCACATTAAATATCCAGAAGTCACACACAGAAGAAAGTATTAATTATAGATTTTTTTGTATCTGTATCATCTACAAATAATGTTAGCTTATGTTATTAGCCAACCTTCTTTTTTGCGCACTTCATTACACTGATAGCAACAGTGATAGAAACTGACTGGTGTGTGACAGTGTGTCATGCTGACACTTCTCAGAAGAGTGGACAAGCATGATTTTTGAAGCATATATTGTTTTCATGAAAAAATAGCTTTGTCTGCTAGAAATTTTAAATTTTCATTCCATTCAGAGTTGGAAATATTTAAGGAGAACTAGGTATTATAGACTGCATCATTTTAATGTGCATAAAAGTAGCCAGCATGTTTTATTTGATGAATTACCAATGCTGAAAACTTTAGGTAAATCTAAATTAAAATAAGACCACTAGAAACTGAGCCCCCTGATTTCAGAAATCTTTCAGTGTTTAGAAATGAAAGCCTGTATAGTATTTTTAGAGACCAGTGCTGATCAGGAGTGGTAATGTGCTAATATTGGCTTGAACTAAGTCTGATGATGATGATGATGATAATGTAAAATTATTTTTGTTATTGCTGTGAAGTTTGTCATTAGGTAATGCTCCACTTAGAAAACTTTTAGATAACTTACGAATTATGCTCAAACAGTATTCTGACAAAGAACTGACTGTTCAACCCATCTAGATGATGTACTATGAGCTTTAGACCCCTTTCAACATCCAAGATAGTCTATGCACGTAAACTGTTTTATGATGGCATAAGTGCTTAAATTGCCTAAAATCCTCGGAGTACTGTGTGGTTTTAAGGCCATAATTGCCTAAACTGCCTCAGGTTTTTCAAGTGGCATAAACTCTCAAATCATCTTAAAAAATATTTGGGGTGGTGTAAGGGGCTTAAACTGCTCAATGGAGGTATAAATGCTGAAATTACTAGTAGACTATTTTGAAAAGTGTTTGCTTTTGAATTTATGCAGCTTCTTAGAGACTGCTTGGTCATGAAGAAAATAGTAAGGATCTATCCCTGATAACGCATTATATATAGTGCTGCTTTCAGATCTTGGCTGGAAATTCTTTGGTCTTATTTTAATGTGCTCCAGACACTTGATGAAGTACATCCATAAAAAAACACCTTCCAGAAATGCACGTTATACTGCCTGTATTTGCTTGTTACTAAAATCACATAGGTCATTCTGCCTCACCTTATGCATGGCCATGTCAGTTTTTCCTGCTGTAAGATCCCTTTCCATTCCCATGTGTAGGAAAGGAAACCTTACATGTGCGCCCCCAACCCACGGGTCAGTACAGAGGTGAGCAGACGTTTGTGGCAAATGAAGAATGGATGGTGAGGGAACTTGCGATCCTCTTCCACAAGGTGTCAGGTATGCTATCTACTTCTCTGCTACTTGATATGAATTATAAGTGTTGCCATGGCTCTTCAAAATGCTGCTACAGTGGTGTTAGCTGCCAAACCCCCTTGACTTGGCAGGACTTCATGACTGCTCTTGTGTTCTCCATTGTAGAAGAGTTGTACACAAAAGGAAATGAATCCCTCCTGGCCTCTTTCTTCTCTCAGCATTTCTTATAACAAAACACAGCTTGTCAGAAATACTCTCCAAGTGTAGATGAGGTAGTTGTAATGGAAAAATGAATATGTACGTCTGTTGCAAGAGTACATAGTGAAAGAACTAATAAGTCAATAGGACATACTACTTTAGCCTGTCTGCAGGGCTACTTCTACTCTGCAATTTTGGGCTTAATCAGACCTCTGAGCAATCAAACCTTTCATCCTTAAATGAGGACAATGAAAACCTGTGTAGAAATACCTTTAAACTGTAAATATCAACCTATAGTATAAATTCTGAAATGTCTTCCTCACAAAGTCCTTGGTCAGGGTAAACATCACTTAGCAACAACCGAAAACATTGGTTTCACCAGCACTGTTCCCAGGCTGGAAGTCAAAACACAGCACTGAACCAGCTACCACGAAGGAGAAACATGACTGCTACTGCTGAACCCAGGACAGTACCCACCCCTTATTCCATACCATTCACGTCATGCTCAGATCCCACATTTTCAATATACCATCGCTCTCCCACATATATATATACCATATACACAGATATATATATACCATATACACAGATATATATATACCATATACACAAATATATTCCATATACACACAGACAGAGAGAAAGAGATCATTTTCTTAGCGCATGGACCAATCCCTATAATGCTGCTGAGTCCATTCAGTCCATGATCTCAGGTTCCACCTCTCGTAACAATCTTTCAGGGCAGGAATGGCTGTGTGCAGTATTAGATCGTTGCCTGCTGATGCTGGTCGTTCCTTTACTGCGAAACTCATCCAGTTCTATCAAAGTTCATTCTCTGTTGGGATGATGGTCGGAGGGGAGTCAGGGCTAGTCGCTGGTGACCTGGAGACATCTAGTTGATAGGCTATAAAAGTATTACACAGCAGGCAACAGCATAGAGTTAAGTTCATTGGCTGCTTTCCCTTAAAATGAAATCCCCTTGAGGTATACATCGGACTTCCCCATCTTCCCGCATTACCCACCAAGTATATCCAGGTCCCTGAGCAAAAGCAATCCCACGAGTGGGTTTGCCTTTACCTGAAGCAGGAATAACCCAGACTGTCTTCCCCACAAATTCTTCATATGCACCATGGGAACTTTGTCCCCCTCTACAATATGTAAAAGTTCTGACTGGGCCCTGATGGTCTGAGGTGTCATGGGCCCACCGGGCCAAAAATAATTCACCTTTATGTTGCCAATCTAAGTCCAATCTAATTCCATCTGAGCCACTTCAGTCTTAGCAGCTTGATTAACTTGTTGGTTGTTCTGGTGTTCCTCAGTGGCCCACCTCTTGGGTACATGGGCATCTATGTGACATACCTTCACCACCAGGTTCTGCACCCAGGCAGCAATATCTTTCCACAGTGGAGCAGCCCAGATGGGTTTACCTCTGCATTGCCAGTTGCTCTGCTTCCATTGCTTCAACCACCCCCACAGGGCATTTGCCACCATCCATGAGTCAGTATAGAGGTAAAGTACTGGCCACTTTTCTCATTCAGCAATGTCCAGGGCCAGCTGGATGGCTTTCACCTTGGCAAACTGACTCAATTCACCCTCTCCTTCAGCAGTTTCTGCAACTTGTCGTCCAGAACTCCATACAGCTGCCTTCCATCTCCGATGCTTTCCTACAATACGGCAGGACCCATCAGTAAACAAGTGCTTTTCTCTTTCTGACAATTTATTATATGGTGGCGACTCTTCAGCATGCGTCACATCCTCCTCCTCTGGTGACATTCTGAAATCTTTGCCCTGTGGCCAGTCCATGATGACTTCTAGAATGCCTGGATGACTGGGATTTCCTACTCGAACTTGTTGTGCAATTAGTGCAGCCCATTCACTCCATGTAGCATCAGTTGCATGAAGTGTAGAGGAGACCCTGCCTTTGAACATCCAGCCCAGCACAGGCAACTGGGGTGCCAGGAGGAGCTGTGCTTCTGTGCCAATCACTTCCGAAGCAGCTCGAACCCCTTCATAGGCTGCCAGTATCTCTTTCTCAGTTGGGGTATAGCTGGGCTCAGATCCTCTGTATCACCAACTCCAAAAGCCGAGGGGTCGACCTCAAGTCTCCCTAGAGCTTTCTGCCAGAGGCTCCAGGTAGGACCGTTCTCCCCAGCTGCAGTGTACAGCACATTTTTTCATCTGGCCCGGTCCGGATGTGTCCAAGGGCTACTGCATGAACTATCTCACGTTTAATTTGCTCAAAGGCTTGTTGTTGCTCAGGGCACCATTTAAAATCATTCTTCTTCTGGGTCACATGATAGAGAGGGCTTACAATCAAACTGTATTTTGGGATGTTCATTCTCCAGAACCCCACAGCATCCAAGAAAGCTTGTGTTTCTTTCTTATTAGTTGGTGGAGACATTGCTGTTATCTTGTTGATCACATCTGTGGGGATCTGTCTACATCCATCATACATTTTTATTCCCCAAAATGGAATCTCCTGTGCAGGTCCCTTGATCTTATTCCATTTTATGGCAAAACCGGCTTTCAGCAGAATTTGGATTATTTTCCTCCCTTTCTCAAAGACTTCTTCTGCTGTTATCACCCCACATGATACTGTCATCAATGTATTGCAGGTGTTCTGGAGCTTTCCCCTGTTACAGTGCAGTCTGGATCAGTCCATGGCAAATGGTAGACCTGTGTTTCCACCCCTGGGGCAGTCGGTTCCAAGTGAACTGGACACCCATCCAAGTAAAAGCAAACTGTGGCCTGCACTCTGCTGCCAAAGGAATTGAGAAAAATGCACTGGCAATATCAATCGTGGCATACCACTTGGCTGCCTTTGACTCTAGTTCATACTGAAGTTCTAGCATGTCCGGTACGGCAACACTCAATGGTGGTATGACTTCATTCAGGCCACGATAGTCTACTGTTAAGTCTCCATTCTCCACTAGACTTTCGCACTGGCCATATGGGGCTATTAAAGGGCGAGTGGGTCCTGCTGATCACTCCCTGAATCTCCAGTCTACGGATCAGCTGATGGATAGGAATCAGGGAGTCTCGGTTGGTGCGATATTGTCGCCGGCGCACTGTTGTGGTCACAACTGGCACTTGTTGTTCTTCAACTTTCAGCCAACCCACAGCAGAAGGATCTTCTGAGAGACCAGGCAAGGTGGACAGCTGCTCAATTTCCTATGTCTCCAAAGCAGCAATACCAAAAGCCCATCTGTACCCTTTTGGGTCTTTGAAGTACCCTCTCCTGAGGTAGTCTATGCCGAGGATGCATGGAGCCTCTGGACCAGTCACAATAGGGTGCTTTTGCCATTCCCTCCCAGTCAGGCTGATTTCAGCCTCCAGCACAGTCAACTCTTGGGATCCTCCTGTCACGCCAGAAATACAGGTGGGTTCCACCCCTTGACAGCTTGATGGCATCAGGGTACACTGTGCACCGGTATCTACTAGAGTCTTATACTTCTGTGGGACTGATGTGCCAGGCCATCTGATCCACACAGTCCAGTAAATCCGATTGTCCCCTACCTCCACCTGGCTGGAGGCTGGGCCCCTCTAATGGTCGTCACAACGTTGGACACTTAAGTCGCGGTGAAAGGGATTATTCTTCGTTATCACAGGAGCTGGAGGAAAATCAGCTCTTCCACTCCATCTGGGAAACTGCTCACCAGAGACTGAAGCCGTAGCTCTCATGGGACGATCTGTCTTGGCCCTTGCTCCTCTCTTCAGTTCACTCACCCGTTCCTCCAAAGCTGAAGTAGGTTTTCCATCCCACTTTGTCATGTCTTCTCCGTGATTCCGCAGGTAAAACCATAGGGTACCCCGTGGCGTATACCTTCTGTATCTCCTCTCTCGAACAATAGGACGCCTTTTGTTAATAGCTGAGATGTGCGTTGGTACACGTGAGGAGCTGGATAAATCAGATAGCTCGTCCCTCAATTGTTCGAGGTCCTGGGACAGTTTTTCCACAGCTGAGATGATGGAAGGGGTGAGATTGTCTTTGACCTCTCGGAGTTTATGAACCATTTCATCCACTGTTAGTGGTACTATGTCATTCCAGGTTACTGTTGCCAATGAATGGGCATATGAAGATGATGCATTCCGTGTAAGTTTTCGCCACATGGGTCGTGTACATTCAACTTCATCTGGATTTATGGGTATTATCCCCGTTATTCGGCTTGATGTGATAGATCATCTCTACGATGGCCGATTCCCTCAGAGACTGGATGCCTTTGTCTATAGCAGTCCACTTGGCCGAACGACTCGTAACATCGTCCTTGTACGGAAACCTTTCTTTCACAGCTGCCAAGAGCCTCCTCCAAAGACTGAGGGACTTTTTCTCTCTTGCAATTGCTTTGTCAATTCCCCCTTCTCTAGCAAGTGATCCCAGCTGCTTGGCTTCTGTACCTTCTAGTTCGTGACCATCGGCCCCATTGTCCCAGCATCGGAGCACCCAGGTTATAATGTCCTCCCCTGGTTGACAGGTAAATCTTTTTGCATATTCCCTAGCTCGTTTGAGGTCCGAGGTCGAGAAGTTACCTCTTCTTCTTCTTCGTCATGTGATGACGACTCCTGATCAGATGCTAGATCAGGTGCTGAATACATTGTTTCTTCATCTTGCTTCACCCTTCTTGCCTCTTTCTTGCTTTTTCTCTCATGTACAGGGGCAACCAACATTGGTACGAATTGGTCCTCTGGTTTGGCTGCAGTGATTATCACTGTGGTTTGAGTAGCGACTGTACTTGTTGCTGGGGGTGGTGTAGCTGCTGTGCTTGGAGCTGGGGTAGCTGTGCTGTCTGTTGCAGTCGAAGTTTGAGCAGCTGCTGTACTTGCCACTGGGGTAGCTGCGTTGTTCATTGCAGCCAAGGTTTGAGTAGCGTCTGTACTTGTCACTGGGGGTGGTGAAGCTGCTGTGCCTGGAGGTGGAGTAGCTGTGTTGCCTGTTGCTTTGCCCTCAGATCCGCTGACATTCTTTTCCCTTTGAAAGTGCTGGATGGTGTTGAACAAGGCCTTGTAAGCATAGGCCAAGCCCCAGCACGTTGCCATGATTTGTCCATCTCTGGTATGGCCAGAATGACCACACACCTCATTTAAGTGTTTTACTAATTCTTCTGGATTTTGCAGTTGTTTGGTAGTGAAATTCCAAAGTACTGGAGGGGCCCACTGACCTAGATACTTGCCCATACTATCCCACACACCCTGCCACTCATGACTGCCCAGCCTCAGGGAAAATCTCTTGGTTCTCCTATATTGTCGTTTGACCCCAGACAAGACCCAAACCTGACTCTGCTTAACTCTTGAAATCAGTCGTGGGCAAAACACACTCTGTATGCGTGTTAGCATGGTGATTCCCATCACCATCAGCAAACAAGTCTCAACAGCATTAAAAGGCCATTCAAAAAATTCAAAACTCTCAAATGTAAATGGTCTGGGGGGAGGACTAGGAGGGTAAAAGGATGTCTCCTTCACAGGTTGAGCACCCGAGAAGGAGAAAAAAGATGTGTAATTGCTAAGCACTTCTATTATATACCTCCGAAAGTATAAAGGCGGTGACCACACTGGGAACATAAGCCAGATCAGTTTCATGATCAATGATTCTATTGTATTACAAGTCATTACCATAAAGTACAATGAGACAAAAACCTTAGCTCAAGCCCCACACTTGAAAAACACTAATACAGCAAATACTGGGTGGAAGTAAGGTACGATATACTGAAACTGTGAGATCAAGAGGAACAACCTTGAGAGCCAATAAATCAGCATTGTGATGAGTGACTATTAATCCGGTCAGATCTGTCATTATCTCAATCCCTCGTGCCCCACGTTGGGCGCCAAAAAGAACTGTTGTGGTTTAAACCCTAGCCAGACAGCTTGCTCACTCACTCCCAGGGAGTGGTTCTGGGCTGAAAGCAATCGAGGCCCTCCCCCCCGGGGCTCTCCCCTTCCCCGCTCTCAGAGGGATGCGGAGGAGGACCAAAAGAGTGCAACTCCTACGGGTGAAGACAAGAACAGTCCAGCAACCAATGTACAACACAAATCACCACCGCTACTACCAACGATAACAATAAGAGAAAATAACAAGGGAAGAGAATACAATACCACCTGCCAAGAAACGAGTCTGATCCAGAAGCCCGTGTCCTTCCGGGTAACTCCCAGTTACCCCCCACCCCGGGCATGACGTGCTGTGGTATGGAATACCCCTTTTCTAACCTGGGTCAGACGTCCCATCTCTGCTTCCTCACAGCTTCCCCTCCTCCCTGGCAGAGCCTGAGCCTCACAAAGTCCTTGGTCAGGGTAAACATCACTTAGCAACAACCGAAAACATCAGTGTTATCAGCACTGTTCCCAGGCTGGAAGTCAAAACACTGCACTGCACCAGCTACCAAGAAGCAGGAACATGACTGCTACTGCTGAACCCAGGACAGTGGTAAATAAGATGCCCTTTGTCAAGATTGTTACAGCACTCCAGTAAGCATTAAAACTCCTTGACTTTGTCTCCAGAATGATAAACTTGATTCAGTAAAGGAACAATCCCAGCCACTGCAAACCAGCATGTATAATCTGGAAGTGACTTCTAACTTCCATAAAGGAATCCCGAATATTTATTTGGATTGCAAGCTCTTATCTGGTTTTGGATTCTGCCAGTGTGTATTGTTACTGACAGTGAAGTAGTGTGAAAATGTCTTGGTTCACAGAGAGGGATTACTTTTGAACTGCATTTAGAATTTTTGATAAAACACACAAAGGTGTAGGAGTATGAAGCTGTATAAAGATCAGTTAATTTTTATTCTATAGATAACTGGGGTTATTGTAAATGGGTGCAGGCGCAGGTCTGAGGAAATAGTGTCCCTTAACTGGTCCTCCTCAGGAGCAGCTCTTTAAGGTATTGCTACTCAGAAACAACCAGACTGTATCAAATGATATTCACCCCGTCAGTTCATTATGAGCCAGTCCCTGTTGTTAAAAGGGAATCTAAAAGCCAAGTAGTGAGACTACCACAGGTAGTTGGAAAAACAATGCTCCATGTTCAATCTTGTTATTGGTCTGCTGTGTATGAATTTGGAATAGGGGTATATTCTTCTTCATGTATTTGTATTGTTTTGGGATTTTCCTTCCTCTTCATTCTAAACTTTCAAATTAGCATCTTGACAGCCCACCTTAGCTTTCCACTGACTTAGTAACAGACAATGTAATTCTATTAATACATTGTTGTGCATTAATCTCAAATCTGCATAACAATAATAAATGCACTAGAAGCTTTCAGATACATCAGTTAGAGAACAGAGGTGTTCAGATTTTCTTCATATATCATTTTGATTAGTTTGTACTACTAGAAAAAGATGGGACAAAGTATATATGAGAAATTTTTAACATTTTAACGAGAATCATGGAAACTGGATTTTATTTTAAATTAGTTAAAATTTAGGGGATTAAAAATATGTGATTCATATTTTTGGTAACTGGCTGTTATTCAGTCCCCTTCAGCTAAACTAGAGAGATCTGTTTGAATAACTGATTTTACAGTTGGCTGAAAAAATACATAGTTTTAGGTTAAAAAAAATTAACTTCTAGAGAAATTTTAGCTGAAGGAAATAATAATTTTTGGCTGAGACAAACATTTCTTTTTGTCTCTGGCTGTTTCTAAAAATAAGAAAATGAAGCGCCACTCTTAAAATGAATGACTGTTGTGAGTTCAGGAAGACCACCCTAACCTTCATCTAAGTGAATTTAATGAAAGCACTGTGATCTTTTCAAGTGATGCTCCACCTCCTTGAGATTATAATCAGGCTTCTCCTTCCAAAATAATCTTGAATGTGGTGCTATGAATGGTTTAAAGAAGTGAGTCGCTTTTTTTCCTGGATTAAAATATCACTGATTTTAACCCTTATTTATAACTCCCAAAATGTCAGGTCAGCTAAGAGCTTAAGTAAAAAATATTCTTTTCCATATCTTAGTAACTTATAACCCATACAAAGTCATGAGAGAAACTGATGTTCTTTTAGCTACTGAATTTTCCAAAAATGAATTTCTGAAATTATAATTACCTAAAACCAAAATCCTGATCAACCTTAGCAAAAATCCTTTAAAGATACAGTTTTCAGTACAAAAGATAGACAGCAGCTGCTAGGCAGCATAGGGGACTAGTTAGAAGCTGAACTAAGCACTGATGAGAGAGGAAACAGCATGCGAGCACCCTGGTGAACTACAGCCTGGAGTACTAGAAGAAGCTCAGTGTGCAGCAAGGAAACTGCTAACACTAGGGTTATTTCAAGACTTGTGAACAAGTCCTATTAAGAAGAAACTGTGGTCAGGCCTCATGCCCTTGCTGTCTTCCTGTCTGCAAACACGAGGAAAAATCTTTCCCCTCTGGTTAACTCCTTTGATCACCTGGTGTTCATTTGTTTGAGTGTTGCTCCAAATATCTCACTCATGAAGCTCAGAAAAATAATGAGGGAGCAGGAGCATAGCAGAGGGACAAACTGTGGCTAAAATTTATCGTGTGGATTAGTTACTCTGCTGACCCTTATTATAAGGCTGAGAAAAAAATATACAAAGTTTAACAGCTATGTAATTGAGCTCTAGTACACATGGTGGTATTTGCAGCAGCTGTAATAATTATAAAAGTGGTTGCTGTGTTAAAATTTGAAAAAGTTTGTAAAAGCTTTTGTAATAATTATGAATAAACTCCCAAGCAGCCATGAAAGTTAAGTGTATTTTTATGAAACTGGTCACACATTTTAAGGAATGCAGTAGGTACATCCCTGCCAACTTGTCCTGGATCCAGCAGTAGCAGTCATGTTTTTCCTTTGGGTTAGCTGGTGCAGTGCTGTGTTTTGACTTCCAGCCTGAGAACAGTGTTGGTGAAGCCGATGTTTTCGGTTGTTGCTAAGTGATGTTTACCCTGACCAAGGACTTTGTGAGGCTCAGGCTCTGCCAGGGAGGAGGGGAAGCTGTGAGGAAGCAGAGATGGGGCGCCTGACCCGGGCTAGCCAGGGAGGTATTCCATACCACAGCACGTCATGCCTGGGGTGGGGGGTAACTGGGAGTTACCCGGAAGGACATGGGCTTCCGGGTGGGATTTGTTTCTTGGCGGGTGGTATCGTATTCTCTTCCCTTGTTATTTTCCCTTATCACTGTTGTAGTTGATACTAGCGGTGGTGATTTGTGTACATTGGTTGCTGGACTGTTCTTGTCTCAACCCGTAGGAGTTGCACTCTTTCGATCCTCCTCCCCGTTCCTCTGGGAGCGGGAAAGCAGAGAGCCCCGGTGGGGGGGGGGACACGGACCTCGATTGTTGTCAGCTCGGCACCACTCACTGGGAGTGAGTGAACAAGTTACCTGACTGACTTTAAACCACGACAGTTCTTTTTGGCGCCCAACGTGGGGCACGAGGGATTGAGATAAGAACAGATCTGACTGGATTGATAGCCACTCGTCACAATGCTGATTTATTGGCTCTCAAGGTTGTTCCTCTTCATCTCACAGTTTCAGTATATCATATCTTACGTCCATCTGGTATTTGCTTGTCCTGGGTTCAGCAGTAGCAGTCATTTTTGTCCTTCTTGGTAGCTGGTGTAGTGCAGTGTTTTGACTTTCAGCTCGGGAACAGAGCTGATAGCGATGTTTTGGTTTGGCCAAGGACTTTGTGAGCCTCATGCTCTGCCAGGGAGGAGGGGAAGCCAGGAGGAAGCAGAGACAGGACATCTGACCCAAACTGACCAAAGAGGTATTCCATACCACAACACGTCATGCCCAGGATGTAACTGGGAGTTAGCCTGTCATTCTGGCCATACCAGAGATGGACAAATTATGGCAACGTGCTGGGGCTTGGCCTATGCTTACAAGGCCTTGTTCAACACTATCCAGCACTTTCAAAAGGAAAAGAATGTCAGCGGATCTGAGGGCAAAGCAACAGTCGCTACTCAAACTTTGGCTGCAATGAACAGCACAGCTACCCCAGTGGCAAGTACAGCAGCTGCTCAAACTTCAACTGCAACAGACAGCGCGGTTACACCAGCTCCAAGCACAGCAGCTGCACCAACCCCAGTGACAAGTACAGTTGCTACTCAAACTTTGGCCTCAATGAACAGAGCATCTACCCCAGTGGCAAGTACAGCAGCTGCTCAAACTTCAACTGCAACAGACAGCGCGGTTACCACAGCTCCAAGCACAGCAGCTACACCACCCCCAGCAACAAGTACAGTTGCTACTCAAACCAAGGTGATAATCACTGCAGCCAAACCAGATTTTACCCATCAACCAGGGGAGCACATCATCACCTGGTTACTCCGATGCTGGGACAATGGGGCGAACTAGAAGATACAGAAGCCAAGCAGCTGGGATCACTTGCTAGAGAAGGGGGAATTGACAAAGCAATTGCAAGAGAGAAAAAGTCCCTCAGTCTTTGGAGGTGGCTCTTGGCAGCTGTGAAAGAAAGGTTTCCGTACAAGGACGATGTTACGAGTCGTTCGGCCAAGTGGACTACTATAAACAAAGGCATCCAGTCTCTGAGGGAATCGGCCATCGTAGAGATGATCTATTACATCAAGCCGAATAACGGGGATGCACCTATAGATCCAGATGAAGTTGAATGTACACGACCCATGTGGCGAAAACTGACATGGAATGCACCGTCTTCACATGCCCATTCATTGGCAACAGTAACCTGGAATGACATAGTACCACTAACAGTGGACGAAATGGTTCATAAACTCCGAGAGGTCAAAGACAATCTCAACCATCATCTCAGCTGTGGAAAATCTGTCCCAGGACCTCGAACAATTGAGGGACGATCTATCTGATTTATCCAGCTCCTCACGTGTACCAACACACGTCTCAGCTATTAACAAAAGGCGTCCTGTTGTTCAAGAGAGGAGATACAGGAGGTATACGCCACGGGCTACCCTATGGTTTTACCTGCGGAATCACGGAGAAGACATGACAAAGTGGGATGGAAAACCTACTTCAGCTTTGGAGGAACGGGTGAGTGAACTGAAGAGAGGAGCAAGGGCCAAGACAGATCGTCCCATGAGAGCTACGGCTTCAGTCTCTGGTGAGCAGTTTCCGAGATGGAATGTAAGAGCTGATTTTCCTCCAGCTCCTGTGATAACGAAGAATAATCCCTTTCACCGCGACTTAAGTGTCCAAAGCTGTGACGACCATTAGAGGGGCCCAGCCTCCAACCAGGTGGAGGTAGGGGACAATCGGATTTACTGGACTGTGTGGATCAGATGGCCTGGCACATCAGTCCCACAGAAGTATAAGGCTCTAGTAGATACCGGTGCACAGTGTACCCTGATGCCATCAAGCTGTCAAGGGGTGGAACCCATCTATATTTCTGGAGTAACAGGAGGATCCCAAGAGTTGACTGTGCTGGAGGCTGAAATCAGCCTGACTGGGAGGGAGTGGCAAAAGCACCCTATTGTGACTGGTCCAGAGGCTCCATGCATCCTCGGCATAGACTACCTCAAGAGAGGGTACTTCAAAGACCCAAAAGGGTACTGGTGGGCTTTTGGTATTGCTGCTTTGGAGACATAGGAAATTGAGCAGCTGTCCACCTTGCCTGGTCTCTCAGAAGATCCCTCTGCTGTGGGGTTGCTGAAAGTTGAAGAACAACAAGTGCCAATTGCGACCACAACAGTGCACCGGCGGCAATATCGCACCAACCGAGACTCCCTGATTCCCATCCATCAGCTTATCCGTAGACTGGAGAGTCACGGGGTGATCAGCAGGACCCGCTCACCCTTTAATAGCCCCATATGGCCAGTGCGAAAGTCTAATGGAGAATGGAGACTAACAGTAGACTATCGTGGCCTGAATGAAGTCACACCACCCTTGAGTGCTCTCATAGCAGACATGCTAGAACTTCAGTATGAACTAGAGTCAAAGGCAGCCAAGTGGTATGCCACGACTGATATTGCCAATGCATTTTTCTCCATTCCTTTGGCAGCAGAGTGCAGGCCACAGTTTGCTTTTACTTGGAGGTTATGTCCAGTTCACTTGGAACCGACTGCCCCAGGGGTGGAAACACAGGTCTACCATTTGCTGTGGACTGATCCAAACTGCACTGGAACAGGGGCAAGCTCCAGAACACCTGCAATACATTGATGACATTATTGTGTGGGGCGATACAGCGGAAGAAGTCTTTGAGAAAGGGAGGAAAATAATCCAAATCCTGCTGAAAGCCGGTTTTGCCATAAAACGGAGTAAGGTCAAGGGACCTGCACAGGAGATTCAATTTTTGGGAATAAAATGGCAAGATGGACGTAGACAGATCCCCACAGATGTGATCAACAAGATAACAGCAATGTCTCCACCAACTAATAAGAAAGAAACACAAGCTTTCTTGCGTGCAGTGGGGTTCTGGAGAATGCACATCCAAAATTACAGTTCGATTGTAAGCCCTCTCTATCATGTGACCCGGAAGAAGAATGATTTTAAATGGTGCCCTGAGCAGCAACAAGCCTTTGAGCAAATTAAACGCGAGATAGTTCATGCAGTAGCCCTTGGACGAGCCTGGACCACGCCAGATGTAAAAAATGTGCTGTACACTGCAGCTGGGGAGAACGGTCCTACCTGGAGCCTCTGGCAGAAAGCTCCAGGGGAGATTCGAGGTCGACCCCTCGGCTTTTGGAGTCGGGGATATAAAGGATCTGAGGCCAACTATACCCCAACTGAAAGAGATACTGGCAGCCTATGAAGGGGCTCGAACTGCTTCAGAAGTGGTTGGCACTGAAGCTCAGCTCCTCCTGGCATCCCGGTTGCCTGTGCTGGGCTGGATGTTCAAAGGCAGGGTCTCCTCTACACATCATGCAACCGATGCTACATGGAGTAAATGGGCTGCACTAATTACACAACGAACTCGAATAGGAAATCTCAGTCGTCCAGGCATTCTAGAAGTCATCATGGACTGGCCAGAGGGCAAAGATTTTGGAATGTCACCAAAGGAGGAGGTGGTGCATGCTGAAGAGGCCCCACCATATAATAAACTGTCAGAAAGTGAAAAGCAGTATGCCTTGTTTACTGATGGGTCTTGCTGTATTGTGGGAAAGCATCGGAGATGGAAGGCAGCTGTATGGAGTCCTGGACAACAAGTTGCAGAAACTGCTGAAGGAGAGGGTGAATCAAGTCAGTTTGCCGAGGTGAAAGCCATCCAGCTGGCCCTGGACATTGCTGAATGAGAAAAGTGGCCAGTACTTTACCTCTATACTGACTCATGGATGGTGGCAAATGCCCTGTGGGGGTGGTTGAAGCAATGGAAGCAGAGCAACTGGCAACGCAGAGGTAAACCCATCTGGGCTGCTGCACTGTGGAAAGATATTGCTGCCCGGGTGCAGAACCTGGTGGTGAAGGTACGTCACGTAGATGCCCATGTACACAAGAGGTGGGCCACTGAGGAACACCAGAACAGCCAACAAGTGGATAAAGCGGCTAAGATTGAAGTGGCTCAGATGGACTTAGATTGGCAACATAAAGGTGAATTATTTTTGGCCTGGTGGGCCCATGACACTTCAGGCCATCAGGGCAGAGATGCAACATACAGGTGGGCCCGTGATCGAGGGGTGGACTTAACAATGGACACTATTGCCCAGGTTATTCATGAGTGTGCTGCAATTAAACAAGCCAAGCGGTTAAAGCCTCTTTGGTATGGAGGACGATGGTTGAAGTATAAATATGGGGAGGCCTGGCAGATTGACTATATCACACTGCCACCAACCTGCCAAGGCAAGCGCCATGTGCTTACCATGGTGGAAGCAACCACCGGGTGGCTGGAAACATACGCTGTGCCCCATGCCACTGCCTGGAACACTATCCTGGGCCTTGAGAAACAGATTTTGTGGCGACACGGTACCCCAGAGAGAATTGAGTCAGACAATGGGACTCATTTCCGGAATAACCTTATAGATATTTGGGCCAAAGAGCATGGCATTGAGTGGGTATATCACATCCCCTACCATGCACCAGCCTCTGGGAAAATTGAACGGTACAATGGGCTGTTAAAAACTACACTGAGAACAATGGGTGGGGGAACTTTCAAGCATTGGGATACACACTTACCAAAGGCCACCTGGTTGGTCAACACCAGAGGATCTGCCAACAGGGCCGGCCCAGCCCAGTCAGAACTTTTACATATTGTAGAGGGGGACAAAGTTCCCGTGGTGCATATGAAGAATTTGCTGGGGAAGACAGTCTGGGTAATTCCTGCTTCAGGTAAAGGCAAACCCACTCGTGGATTGCTTTTGCTCAAGGACCTGGATATACTTGGTGGGTAATGCGGGAAGATGGGGAAGTCCGATGTATACCTCAAGGGGATTTGATTTTAGGGGAAAGCAGCCAGTGAACTCAATTGTATGCTGTTGCCTGCTGTGTAATACTTTTATAGCCTATCAACTGGATGTCTCCAGGTCACCAGCGACTGGCCCTGACTTCCCTCCAGTCATGATCCCAACAGAGAATGAACTTTGAACATCATGGACCGAATGGACTCGGCAGCATTATAGGGATTGGTCCATGCACTAAGAAAATGATCTTTTCCTCTTGGTCTGTATGTATATGGATGTATATATGTGGGAGAGCGATGGTGTATTGAAAATGTGGGATCTGAGCACGACGTGAATGGTATGGAATAAGGGGTGGATAATGTCCTGGGTTCAGCAGTAGCAGTCATGTTTTTCCTTTGTGCTAGCTGGTGCAGTGCTGTGTTTTGACTTCCAGCCTGAGAACAGTGCTGGTGAAACCGATGTTTTCGGTTGTTGCTAAGTGATTTTTACCCTGACCAAGGACTTTGTGAGGCTCATGCTCTGCCAGGGAGGAGGGGAAGCCGGGAGGAAGCAGAGATGGGGCGCCTGACCCAGGCTAGCCAGGGAGGTATTCCATACCACAGCACGTCATGCCTGGGGTGGGGGTTAACTGGGAGTTCCCCGGAAGGACACGGGCTTCCGGGTGGGACTCGTTTCTTGGCCGGTGGTATCGTATTCTCTTCCCTTGTTATTTTCCCTTATCATTGTTGTAGTTGATAGTAGTGGTGGTGATTTGTGTTGTACATTGGTTGCTGGACTGTTCTTGTCTCAACCCATAGGTGTTGCACTCTTTCGATCCTCCTCCCCGTTCCTCCGGGAGCGGGGAAGCGGAGAGCCCCGGTGGGAGGGGGACATGGACCTTGATTGTTGTCAGCTCGGCACCACTCACTGGGAGTGAGTGAACAAGTTACCTGACTGGGTTTAAACCACGACACAACTGCAACAAAAAATGTATGAGAACAGCCTATGAACATCTCTGGACAGTTTAGTTCAGACTTCAGAAGCAGTCTCCAAACTGAGTTTCCTCCTGTAAACTCAAGTTTAGAATGGGGTTTTCTGTCAAGATTAGTATGGGGTTTTCTGTCAACTGCAACAAAAAGGTCATTCAGAATTTCATACAAAGTTGCAGATTGTACGGACAATCAGGATGGCCTCTCCTATTTCTCGTTTCCTTTTCTTTCTTTTGAGTAGCACATGAATGCGAGTTGTAAAATTATTTATGTTATAGATTATATGCTATGGTTACAAAGTATTCTTTCCATTCGTAACTGCAAGGGAACAGCAAGCTAAACAAGAAGGATTAAAAATCTCTATAAGCAAACATGTTAATCTTATTGTTTTCACACATCTGTTAAATCGATGCAGAGGAGGAGACTATTATTGGAATAGTTGTCTTGTTCTGGTGAACATGTCCCCGAGGAATCGTCTTCCCAACATGAAGCAGAGAGCTCCTCCCAAAGCAGCAAAAGCAACAAAAAGAAAGGAATGACAGGAAAAGCAGACATTTTCACAGTATCACAGTATGCTAGAGATTGGAAGGGACCTCAAAAGATCATCTAGTCCAATCCCCCTGCCGGAGCAGGAACACCTAGATAATGTTACACAGGAATGTGTCCAGGCGGGTTTTGAATGTCTCCAGGGAAGGAGACTCCACAACCCCCCTGGGCAGCCTGTTCCAGTGTTCCGTCACCCTCACTGAGAAGAAGTTTCTTGTCAAGTTTAAGTGGAACCTCTTGTGTTCCAGTTTGTACCCATTACCCCTTGTCCTATCATTGTTTGCCACTGAGTAGAGCCTGGCTCCGTCCTCGTGACACTCCCCCTTTATATATTTATATACACTAATAAGGTCACCCCTCAGTCTCCTCTTCTCTAAACTATAGAGACCCAGCTCCCTCAGTCTTTCCTCATAAGGGAGATGGCTCCACTCCCTTAATCATTTAGTTGCCCTGTGCTGGACTCTCTCCAGCAGCTCCCTGTCCTTCTTGAACTGAGGGGCCCAGAACTGGACACAATATTCCAGATGGGGTCTCACCAGGGCAGAGTAGAGGGGAAGGAGGACCTCTCTCGACCTACTAACCACCCCCCTTCTAATACACCCCAGGATGCCATTGGCCTTCTTGGCCACAAGGGCACAGTGTTGGCTCATGGTCATCCTGTCGTCCACTAGGACCCCCAGGTCCCTCTCCCCTACACTGCTCTCTAACAGGTCGTTCCCCAACCTATACTGGAACCTGGGGTTGTTCCTGCCCAGATGCAGGACTCTACACTTTCCCTTGTTATATTTCATCAAGTTATTCCCTGCTCAACTCTCCAGCCTGTCCAGGTCTCGCTGGATGGCAGCACAGCCTTCTGGCGTGTCACCCTGCATTTAAACTGCAGTGTCACTGAAATCAGGACCTTAAAGTGCACTGCAGGACCATATTGTTTATTTTTTATGTCCTCAAGATCTGTAAGAGTCTCTTAAACATAGTTAATATCCCTTTTCTGAAGTTCAGTAAAACCTTCACAGGATCTTGAAGTGTGTTAATTTTAGATCTGCATGTCTTGCTGTTTTATAAACTTGTCCTACATATGTTATAACATTCACATTCACAGTACATTAGTAGTGTCATTTTCCCATTTTCTTTTGAGTTTTATGGTATATTGGGTTTTCATTTAATAACTAGTTATACTGAAGGGGATTGATGTGGTTTATGTTTTATGAGTTTCAGTGGATTATTAATGATGAAATCATGTGGGGGTGGATGAGTTCCTGCATCTATATATATTTAATTTTTCTTACTTGAGGGCTCTTTACAGAGTGATGCAGTTGTAAAACCTGAGAGGAAGAATTCATCACAGCTTCACTGACATTGTGAATTTGGCTCATAGTTCTTGTCTGCATTTTCTAACTCTGCTTGGATGTGCAAATCTTAAAATATAACATATTGATTTTCTGAACGTAGGCTGTTTTGCTTTTTTTAGGAATATTTCTCTTTTTTTTTTGTATTGTACTGGTGTTTTACAGAAAATGCTGCTGCCACACTAGTGAGTCTGCAAGCAGTCTTATGAGTATTTCCTGTAGCATTAGTGTCACTTTTAAGTATACAATAAAAGTAGTGACACTAAATAAAGAGTTACGGGATTTTCAGGACATATATTTCCAGGATATGCGGTACAAATACTTGTATTGATGAGATTAATACAGTGAGACCTGTCCTTTATGTTGTGAAAGAAAATGAGAACACTGTGTAAATAATATGATTAATTGCCATTTAAATTCCTAATACATTTTAAGTTTTACATAATTGGCAGTCTAAAGCACGTATTTAAGGCCTTTCCTCTTGAGGCCTCAGAGAGAAATGTTAATAGGATTAAGTAAATCTTTACATAAAGCTAAGCCCTTCTAAGGTCCAGGAACAAATTTTAAAGGGAACTTCCTTGCTAGCAATAGGAAGGTGTGAGCAGTGCATTTGTGCCAGCTTTCTCTAACAGGAACACCAACTAAACTGAAGAAGAATCAGCAAGGTGTCACTATGCACCTGCAAGCAGAGTATGCAGCCAAGTATCCCGGAGGAATAATTTCCTGAATACCAGTACCTGCAGGAAACACACCACAGCACTTCACTGTGCTAAACTAGCAGTGCTGTGCTACAGTGACATATTAATTTTTGTGTATATACTTTATATGACATGTCAAGAGACAAAATATTGATATCGCCAAGAGCAAGCACGTTCTTTTACTGTTCACTAGCCCTGAAGTGGAAATTTCTTGCTCCAGCCGTTTTTTGTTGTCTGTTACCTTGACACAGCTAGACAGTCTGGGCTGTGGCTTTATCCTTTGAAGACTAAGTTCAGCAGATGGATCCTTATGTGGCCACTGAATGTAAATGAAAATTGTTACTAAGAAAGCAAACCTTGTAAAATTCACCCTTTTCCTGTTTCAATACAATGCTATAAGGTGACTTTCCACCACATACATCTAGTGAAACATTGACACAAGCCAAATCATTACAGCTTGTTATATTATTGAACAGCTCATTGAAAAAAAGCTGTTAGACACAGTCTAAACTATTATAAAAAGCTGCTGAAATATTCTCTTAATTGGAGTGAGCTTACAGTACGTTTTATTGCAGAGAATACAAACTCATAAGAGAACCTGTCATCAACACTTTCCTCTTACATTAGTACTGTTATAGAAGCTTTTTAAATGAATAGAGGATAGTTGGATAAGATTTCAAGAAATTGGAGACAAAAACTGTGGTTGAACACATATGATAATTAACATACTTGAAGCCTTATAAACATGATTGTTTAAAAGCCTAGGTTACTTTTTCCCTACTGTAGAAAAAAAAAAAAAAAAAGCAAACCAAAAATATTTTGTTCAACAGAATTTGATAGAATAAAACCCACTTTGGATGAGAACATCACTAATATTGAAGAAGGAATTTCAGTTGTCACTTTAGTATGCCTAATGTGAACTATTTCACAGTTATCAATTATTTTGTTTCCATAAAAATCAAAGTTTCTATCTCCTACAGCCCATTGTGTATCTGCTGACTTTTCATGAATCTCTGGTCATTTTATCTTGGATAAATGAGTCAGGTTTCTTAAAAAGAGAAGGCAAATCTCTTTAACATTATTAGCTATTATGAGCTTTTCACAGGCTTCTTCTTGAATAATCTTTTGCTAATAAGAAAGAACAAAAAATATATATAAAAAAATAAAAATCAAAACCTAAGAAGACAGCAATGATACTGATACATGATTACCACATGACTGAGAAGAAGACAGCAGTGATACTGACTACGACATGGCTGAGAACTTTTGATTTATACAATGGATCTGTGATAGAAAGCACATCCACAATAATATATTTTACCTGTTTCCTCCACTGTATGTGCTTTCATATTTAAAATAATGATTCTATGGCTTACCAGCAACAATACAATATTTACCAGCAACTGCTACATAACAGCAACTGAGATTTTTTCTCTTATGATTAAATAGGAGATATCTGTTTCAATTTTGTGGTAATAGTGGTGTCACATGGTGCCTCTATTGTTACGTGAAAAAAAAAACAAAATACTATCTTAAAATGTACTGCTGCAGAAAGTTTTCATTCATAAGCATGTAATACTGTTGAAATGAGGAGAAAGACTGAACACTTCCCTCAACTCAAATTTCTTTGTTTGTAGTAATGCTGTTCACATATAGTAAGTAGCTAGGCTTGGTGGATTTCTACAATTATTGTGGTTTTAGGTTCTATTGCTGTGAGTTGGCTTTACTTTCTTCAAATTCTCTTCCCACTACACTTCTGGTGAACACTAACATATTATTCTTTGAACTCTAAGTCAACCACTCTCTCAGAACCAGACCAGAAAGCCTTTTTTTTCAATTTAATTTCTTTGCAGAGTGATTTCCAAGAAACTTCATGTGCATTCTCAGTGCTCAGCAGAGATCTGGAATGCTTTGTAGAGAATGGGAGGTTCCTTCCTTCAGTTTTAACCACTAATTACATTGTTTACAAGTATATCCACCATCCCAGATGTCAGAAGCATGGGGCATATATAGAATATGAGGAGTGCCTAAATGGGTTGGTATAGACTATATACAAACAGCAATGAAAAACTGGATTAATGGTATGTCTATGCTGTCAGTTACTCATACAAAAAATTTTGACAGATAAATTGAATGTGCCTTGATTTTAAAATAGTTTCTCTTACACCAAATCGAAGAAGAATCTTTTAAAAGAATGAAGTTTTCAACAATTCGTTATCCCCAGACTGATTACCAACCAAAGGATTTCTGTGGCTATTTGACATCTTATTTTCTGAAATATTAACTAAGAGTATTTAAACTTTTGGCTCTGCATGGCCTTGACAGATATTAAAAGCATTATAGAAGGAAATACGCAATTGAATTTGTAACTCTTAAGTACCAGATTTTTTAGCAATAGCATGGGAAAAATACAAGCAATTTTTCCTCCTAGCTTGAGTTGATGCCAAAGACATTTCTGAAACTTTTTCTATTTTGCTGTTTATATGTCAATATTTTGAAAATTATTAAAAATTTATAAATCATGAAAATCCCTCGTAATTTTTTTTCTCTATGTTTGGTTTTTGCATACCTTCGCTGGGTTCCCAAATGCTCACCAAGTTAGTTAGCACATAAATGTTGTTAGCAAATGAAAAATAACAAAATGCAACTTCAAAAATAAATAGTAAAAGCTTACATCAGTCAATTAAGCACCTTTTAACAGGGAGCCTGACCCCTAAATAATACTGTAATTTTTTTAAGCCTTTCTGATCTTCTTAGTCTCTCTGGAAGGATCCACAAATGGTCTTCAGAATTACATGATCAAGGAAGTGCAATAATGTTCAAATTCAGATTTTTGTTGTCCTCTTTTAAAATTCTGCTTCACCTACAGGAAAAATGCAAAATTTTTTGAATCAGCCTTTATATTTGAAGTATCCCACTCTTTAATTAAAAATTTACAAAGATGAATATAGTGATCCCTTCCACTTTGTGGGACAAGGCAGCCAAATTATGCAAATTATGAAAGTCTGATATTAGGAGCTAAAGAAAAAAAAATACAATTTTTATATTCTTTTGGCCATGACTTGATCTCTTGGAAACATGGTCTGGGGTTTGGGGGGGTTGGCTTGTTTTTTCTTTTTTTTTTTTTTTTTTGTGTAAATCTCAGCCTCTTAGAACATGGTGGAGATTAAGGGATGTGTTGGTGGGAATTTTAGTGAAACCTCTTTCTCCCAGAAGAAATATTAAACCAAGACTTTAAACCTTGAATTATTTATGCTTTTTCAGTGTCTGTAATGCTTTAATCTCAAATTCTTTGGTTCTTGATCTCCTTATAATTATATTTATGTTCCCCCTAAAAAATACGACTTTTGTGTACCATTATAAAGGATTTTTCATAAATAATAATTTAGAACTGTTAAGCCATAACCTACTACAATTACAGATAGTAAGATTTTTAGAGCTCAGAAGTTGAGCTTTTTAATTACATTCGTTTAGCAAAAAGCCAGCTTCTGGAAATGTTTGCTCTTAAAGCAGACAAGTTATTTTAGTTCAAGGAGCTGAGATTCAATTTTCATTTGTGTGACTTACAAACTTAATACATTTATAGAACATCATTTGAATTCTTTCAGTGTAATTTCATGCTGCTATCATTTCTTTGGATGCAAAGCACTTAGAAATCTTAACAGAAAAGAAGGAATAATTCCATCATTCTCACATGCCTGATGACCTGGTAAACAATTGTACCTGTGCATCTATACATATACACATCAAAAGGACCGATGAACTAGTGTAATTTTGAGTTTACAGACGTGCATATAAATTTTGGTCTGCTGTTCATTACAGCAGACTAAAAAACTACTTAGGTCAAAGTGTAATTTGGATTCAGTTCCTTCATTGTCATGGTGAGTGGGTAGTTTAATTCACACAAACCTCAAGTCTCAGCTGGAACTGCTGTTAAACATTCTGAACTGCCAGTTTAAATTTTACCAACAAGGAAAGTACATATTTGGCTCACACTATAAAGGTTCCTTATTCCATTGCAATGGCAAAAAAGGTTATTCTAGGATATGTGATTATCATAAAATAGTCTCAGTCCTGGATGTCATGGACTCTGAGTATTCCAATTCATGACAGCCACTCTAGTATTCTAAATCTTTTATTGCCTAGCTAATGAAAACCATACTAAGTTGTATATAACTGACTAACTTCTTGTTTAAAGATTTTAAATGTTTTTCTCTTCTTTTTCTCTTTACCTCGTGTTTCTAATTTTTATTGATAGATTTCTGTCTGCATAATGAAGATGCAGTTCACAGAAAAAAATAAAAGATATCTATTTCAAAGCCTTGCCTAACTTTGGGATATAACATTTCCCTTTGCTGTCATGAAATAAACTAAGAAAGTGTCTTTATCATATGCTGGTGTTTTGTTTGTGAAATCTGAGATTCCTAGGTTATCCACTTCTTCTATTTTGTTGGACACTTAATTGGTATATCATTAGACTTGAGTTAATGTCCACACATAGTAAATTCCACAAATCCTTAATTTTCTGTATAACATCACCATAATTTCAATGAATTTGAGGACCTCGCTAGGAGGTTTTATTATTCAGTGTAGAAGATTGTGGCTCATTTTCATAGCTGATACGACGTATTCAAACCTCAAAGATAAGATAACAAATACACAAGGTCTGTTTAACATCTGAAGCTCTTTGATTCTGGGGCCTGATTTCCTTAGGGGCTGTGAAAGATAAGAAATAAGAACAAATAAAGGCCATTATCTTTGGAGAGATTTTTCTGAGGATCCCCAGCAGAGGTCTTGGCTGAATGAAATTCCTAATTTTGAATCAAATCATAAGCTATACCAGTATTTTGTCTATTTTGTTTTTATCTTATTGGATAATAACTATGTTTTTCACATGCTCATTTCAAGCCTAAACCAGGTCACTAAAACTAGAAAAGAACTATGCCTGAACAGAGAGACCAGGATTAGGCTTTTTCATTGCAGTATTTATATGAGGTTTTTATACAGAGTGTCTGAAAATACACTGGCTTTGTCCTTAAGCAGTTGAACTAGCTCAATCATTATTTTCCATAATAGGAGGTAGGATAAGGTACTAGTTCTGTGCCTATTTATAATATGCATGATTTAAACAGAGCTCTTTTCTCAAAAGTAACTTGGCTAAAAGCGTTAATTTCTCTAATGAACCACATTCATTAATGAATCATAAGAAAGTGATTTCTTAATTACTTTTAAGGAGTTTTCTGCATAAAATATGTTAATTAACAATGAAATACATAACTTTTATGTTTGTCGACACTGAGAATTCTCTGTCAGCTCTGAATATGTCTTTCATACTGAAAAAAACCTTAAACTCAGCATTCACTGACATGAATCTAGCCCATGATCTTAAAGTTATGACTCAGCAGTACAGTGCAACTCAGAAATTACCTCTCATGCTGTAGTGCAGGGACAATAGTGGAGTAAGAACAGAAGCTGAAATGGGAACTATGAATTAGTGCTCAGGTGATTAGAGTCAAAAACAAGAATGTGGATTTAGGTTGTACCAGGTGTTGAAGTAAGCAAAGTCTTGAGCGATCAAGAACTTCACACAGCAGAAAAGGATCTCCATGACTTTGAGTGGATCACACTGCTTGGGACCAGGGACAAGGGCTTGTCACCTGGACATATGCCAGTAATCCTCTCTGAGTCAGTGAGCATTCCAGCCAGCTCCACTCCTGCTCGAGATGTATGTACTGTTCACTTCTGGCCATCCTGTGCAGATGTCTTGGTAACTGAGACCATCTCTAATGCCGGTAGATACCTGTGTTTAGACAGACTGGATCCTGTCCCTCTGGCCTTGGTTCCTTCCACATGAAGAAAGAAAAAAGAAGGAGGCAAAGAAATACTTCTCACTTTGTGAGAACCAATGAAGGTGTTGTCTTTGATCATGGTCACTGTTAACCTGTGTCTGACCCCCAAGGACTCAGTATAATGGTAAGCTCTAATGAGTTCTAAAGATAAGGAACTAATTATATCCAGTGATACAGTAAATCTTCCAGGGGGCAAATCTGTCCAAATGAGCCATAGCATCAGTTACAACGGTCCCACAGGGCCCACAGAAAAACAGAAAGGCTTTCAGGCTGAAAAGTGGCAGAAATGTTTCGGCTAGCAGACTACTGAGGCACTAAACTTTGGTTTCTAAGAGTGGCATATAAGGCATTTCATCTGACAAGCTCATCACAGCAAATTAGACAGACATGTCCACAGGTTTTCTTGATCTTTTTCTGAACTTCCTTCTTGTTTCTTAGGCTCTTGGCAATTTCTGTTAATGTTACAGAGACTGGAACATATTTTCAGGCTAAGGAGGGAGTAGGAAAAAGAAGCATTTTCCACTGATTGTGACTATGAGAAATCCTCTCTCTTCCTTCAGTTTCCCAGTTTATTAATTGCACATTTTCCAGCTTTTGTAATAAATGAAACAGTCTGCTCTTGAAATGTTCAGACATGGGGTATGGGTTAATTTACAAGCAGATGCTAGGCCTCCAAGATGCGATATTCACCCACATGCTTTCTGTCATGTTAAGAGCCAAGAATGAGTATGGTAGCAATTGTGCTATCTTCATGGGATTCAGGTGGTATAATCTGTTATATTGGGTTTACATGGCAAGGTTTTGATAGTGGGGAAGGTACAGAGGAGGCTTCTATGAGAAGACACCAGAAGACAATGCCAGCTGACTCCAAGATGGACCTGCTGCTGATTAAGGCCAAGCCCAGCAGCGACGGTAGCAGTGCCTCTGTGATGATGTATTTCAGAAGGGTTAAAAACTGCTGCACAGCAGCAGCCAGGAGAGAACAGAATTTGTGAATCAACATCAGTAAAGAAGTGCTCCAGGTGCCAGAGTAGAGATTCCCTTGCAGCCCATGGTGGAGACCATGGTGACCCGCACTGGCGCAGTACTGTTCCTGAAGGACTGCACCCTGTGGAAGAGACCCACACTAGAGTAGTTTGTGAAGAACTGCAGCTGTGGGAAGGACCCACACTGGGACAGTTTGTGAAGCACTGTATTGCATGAGATGGACCCCATGCTGGAGCAGTCTCTTCTGGCAAAGTGTGAGGAGGAAGGATTGGCAGACACAGTGTGTTACCAACTTACCACAATCCCCTGCACTGCTCAGAGGGAAAGGGCAGAAGAGATGGAAGTGAGACTGAGCTCTGGAAGAGGAGAGGGGTGGGAGGAAAAGGTTTTTTAAGATTTTTTATTTCTCATTTTCCTACTCTGACTTTTGATTGGCGTTAAATTAATTTCCCCAGTTGAGTCTGTTTTGCCTGTGACAGTAACTGGTGAGTGATGTCCCTATCTTCTTTTTGACTTACAAGCCTTTCATCATATTTTCTTTCTCCTACCCAGTCGAGGAGGGGCAGTGATCAAGTGGCTTGGGGGGTACCTGGTGACTAGCCAAGGTAAACCTGCCACACCTGTAGATGGCCATTTAATCCAAGTCTGTCTGCGATGGGATGAAAAAGAGATGCAGTAACTGGATCATCATGGGAAACATAGCTTTGAAACTTTCCAGGAGGGCTCCTCATTATGGCATAAACTTAGACTTTCACACTACATTTCAGAGAGATGCTTGATCTTATCCCTGTACTATTGCAAAGCAGCTTTATTGCCAAGTGGGATCTTCAAAGTCTTTAAGCAAAAGGAAAGTAAGCTAGGTATTATTGCTCCCCTTAAAGGAACATTTTAACTGACAGTCTAAATAACCAACCATATTCAATCAACGCAGATTAGACTTTAAGAAGTGTTAAAGGAGGATTTGGAATATTGATATTTGTTATACAGCATCTGAAGAAGGAAATAGGGCTGTAAGGAAAAAAATAGGTATGATATTAACAGCAAGAAAACTTTACTCTGAAAAAAAAAACCAACTTAATTTGTAAATATATAAGTACTCTGCAAAAGTAATACTGCAGAAAAGCCTTTCCTTCATTTTACTGCTATGTCCCGTGGCAAGCAAGAAAGAGAAAATGCTCTATAAATTGTCATTCTACCAACTTCCTTTGAACACCACTGCATAAAACTTAGCTTTGCTTCAATGTCATTTGCATTAAATGTTCATGAAGGTAATTCACTTCATGTTGCATTCTGCTTTGTGGTAATAGTTTCCCCTGCCACACTTTTTTTTTTACAGGCCTAATAAGTATTTGTTTACTAGCATAGTGTTTTCTGAGCTGCTGCCAAACTTCAAGTTCTCTTTGTTTCAGCCACAGGAAAGTCTTCCTCAGAGCTTGACACTGAATATTCAGAGATTATTAATTGTATTCAGACCAGAATTTAATGCAAGGCTGCTATAGGATTACCATGTGGAATTTCCCATACTTAAATTATGTTGAAATATCCAATTAGTGTATTGTAGACAGGCATGACTTTCATTGTAGTTAAACATTTGCTGACAAGCTGGCTTTTCAGTTTAGCTTTGTACATTGAGAGAAGAAATCTGATCTCATCTGGCTTTCTTTTCAGCAAATTCTCAAAATATTTTCCCTTAGATCTTCTGCCTTAGTTGCCTTTCTGCGTGAATAAGAAGAACCCTTTATACACTCCAAGCTTATTGTCTGCAAATACCATATTTGAACAGAATGTATGTTACTGGTGTTCACCATTCACAGCAAAACTCTTGAAAGGGAAGATGTGGTTCAAACTGTGTATATATATATATACTTCTAAATAAAGATTATATGGTGGTATTATGCTACATTAAGTCTTGGGAGAATAATACTACCATAAATATGCTTTTTATTTGATCATATATTAATAATTTAATGTATGAAAATTAAATATTTTACCATCTACACAATTTAAGTCTGAGTGTTTTCCTGAGCAAGGTTTGCCATGTAATGTTGAGAGAAAGCTGCAACAGTTTTCCCTTTTTCTTCAGGCAATATGCCCACCTGGTTTTTGTAGTGTTGGGGTTTTTTTTGGTGTTTTTTTTTTCCCTCCCAGTGCAGCTGATAATCAGGAAAGTAGTTATATTCTTGCTTTGAAATTTAACAAATATTGATTAGACAGCAAGAGGTATTTCAGAGCTGATATTTTCTCTTTCTGATGTCTCTGAAAGCAATCATCTCAGACACATTTATACAGTGAAGAATCTAATCCTGTAGTTGGCATGATTTTAACTTTGTTCATTGGAAGGGTTACTTTAAATTATTCACATGGGCCCACTTCTCAAGTGTGTTAAGGTCCTTCTGGATGGCATTTCTTCCCTCTAGCTTGTGGACAGCTTGGTGTTGTCAGCAAACTTGCTGAAAGTGCATCAATCCCACTGTCCCTGTCACCAACAAATATGCTGAATTGCACCGGTCCCAGTACTGACCCCTGAGGCACACCACTCGTCACTGGTCTTCCTCCATTTGGACACTGAGCCATTGACCGCAACTCTCTGAGTGCGACTATCCAGCCATTTCCTTATAGACCAAGTGATCCATCCTTCAAATCCATGCCTCTTCAGTTTAGAGATAAGGATTTAATGCTGGACAGTGTCAAATGCTTTATACAAGTCCAGGTAGATGAAATCAGTTGATCTTCCTTTTTATAGCCATTATAGAAGGCTACCAAATTTGTCAGGCACAATTTGTCCTTACTGAAGCCATGTTGACTATCACCAGTCTTTATTTTCCATGTGCCTTAGTGTAGTTTCTAGGCAGATCTGCTCCATGACCATGTCAGGCACTGAGGTGAACCCATCTGGCCTGTAGTTCATGGGTCTCCGTGATTTACCTTTTTTAAAATTGGGGGTTATATTTCCACTTCTCTAGTTATGAGGAACTTCACCAGACTGCCACAGCTTCTCAAATATGATGGATATTTGACAACTTCATCCACCATTTCCCTCAGGACCTGTGGATGTATGTCATTGGGTCTCATGGAACTTATGCACCTTCAGATTCCTTAAATGGTCTTGAACCTGATCTTCTCCTACAGCAGGCAGTTCTTCGCTTTCCCAGTACTGGCCTTTGCATTCTGTGCCTTGGGTGATGTGACACTGCCACCAAATGCATCCCTCAAGGACCCAAAGTCTGCTCTCCTGAAGCCCAGGCTAGCAAGCTTGTGCACCCCCCTTGCTGCTCTAAGGATCTCAAACTCCACCATTTCATGGTCACTGAAGGCAATGCTTGCCCTTCCCATCAGTCCCTCCCTGTTGGTGAGAACAAGGTCCAGGATAGCCCCTCTCCTTGTTTGCTTCTTTATCACTTGGGGAAGGAAGTTATCACCAATTGCAAAGGATGCATGCATGTAAATTGTTCATGCAAGTATTCCAACAGACTATCCTTGACAGGAAATGTTATGCTTATGAACATTAGTAGGTTTTATTGGGACTCCTGATGTTCACTGAATCAAGCATATAGAAAGGATTTCTTATTTATTTTTTTCTCTTTAAAATATAGCTAAATGTTGCAGGTTTCTCATTTTATAGCATTCTTCTCCTGTGACATAGTTTTACTATCGTTCTTGGATCTCTGGGGTAGTGTAAATGAATTTTAAGTCTTACTTTTCCAGTTGGTGAAAGTTCTTCAGACATAGAGACATAGGTTTTTGTTTATTTTTGTTTCTTTATTTGTTTGCTTCCAGTGAATAAGAATATTGAATTAGTCTCCAGACTGATCAAAAAAATCCTTTGTTCAGTACCTGTTCTATTATCTCTAATCAGATTTAAATCAGATTTGAGGTTAAAAGCTCAAACCTACATAACAGATTTCAATTTCAGTTCCTGCTAATTCCAACATATGTCAATGACAGCAGAACATAATGGGTAATGATGTTCTTGCAAGTCACTCACCCCCCTTGAGAATTAATGTGCAAGTATGGTCACTGTTAGGAAGAGTCTTAGGCATGATATTTTGCATTCAATTGTGAGTTTATTTTATTCCTAAATTTTTGTTGTCAACAAATTGTCAACCTTTGCAACAACACTGAGAGTTTACTTTATTACACAGAGTTTACATTAAATTGCAATGATTTTTTACATTTTTAGATGCAAGTGTGAGGAAAGAGAGGATTAGAATGATTTAAAGACCTTCCCTATTCTCAAAAACATTATTTCTAGTCTTATTGACTTTTAAGTAACTAGGAAAACAGCTGGGCACAACATTGCTGCTTCGTACTTCCCACTCTGAGGATATTGGTCTTTTATTTTGGAGGAAATTGCCTTATATTTTTTTGATTACTCAGGATGATCGTTTAAATGTTGCAGCAACATCCATTTACAATATCTATTGTCATCAAGCTCTGAGCTTTCAACTGTTTCTTTATGGTTGATTCAATATGAGGTCATGTTCCAGTGATAAGTCTAGTCAGTGACTGCAATCTAGTGAGGTTATGAATCCTTATGTTTTGAGGACTTTTTTCTCTGAGAAATGTGAATTTTTGTAAAGCCCCTATATGGTTTCTTGTTTACTCAAAAGAAGTTAAATAGGAACAGAAAGGTGAGAATTTCGCCACTGCTGTGGTTTTGCTAGGTTGAGAATGCAGACCTAGACTAAGCAACCACTCTGGCTCCAGTAGAAGGATAAAAATAAACTTTATAATATCTGATATTGCCATAATTCTTAAAATTTTTATTTTAAGAAAATACTTTGTGTGTAGGGAAGAGCTACTGTACCCATTTTATAGGCAGACAGCTGAGACTCAGAGAGCCAGATCTGTGAAAGAGCTGGAAGGGAGGCACTTAACCCTCCTATCAAGGAATCAGCAAAGATATTGCAACCCTTCGTCTAAGATGAATGCTCGTGTTTCAGTACCAGAAATAAAATTTCTACTGCTGAACATACAAGGTCACACGACTGCTGAGCAACAGGTATTCCAGCTGACTCCATACTCCAAGCCCTGTCAGAATCTCCAGCAAAATACAGTAGCAAACCAGATAGATCACCTGTTTTACACAGGAGTGAAATTAGATTTGTTTTAAATGACAAGTTCAAATCTTCTCTGATTTGAAACAAATTTGAATGTTTTCCTGCTATGTGGGAAAGCTAGATTCATCTCTTGGTCTATGTCTACAGGCTATCTCTTCCAGCCCAAACTGAACAATGCATCCACCAGAGAATTCAGCACAACAGACCAGATTTGTAAATCATGTAAAGGAGGGGATGTATATAGAAACAGTTCAAGCAGATGTGCTGTGACACTGTTCATTAAACAGAGTCCCAATACCTGATTCAAACATCCTTCAGGAACAGAAATGGAAGACAGGGCTGCAGAGCTTTAGGATTTAGGAGTTTTTTGTCAATGGTCCCTTTCAGAAACTTAAGCGATATGAAAGTTCACATGCTGCAGGATTGTATGCATCTGCAGATCTAGATGTCACTTAAGAAGATTCACAAAGAATCTCAGTGGCATCTCTGTGCTTGTGTTCACCACCTAGATAAGACTGTGAATTAAGCTGTAAGTTTTTTGCCAGAATAGGAAAGAACTTGGTGTTCTATGATGTTCTCACTATCAGGTTTTCTGGCTTATCTCATTTTTATAGCTATTGCACTTTAGGAAATTGTAGGCATATTGATTACAGAAGTCAATAAGCCCTATTCTCCTGTAAATTTATACTTCCAACAGGCATGATTACCTACATAACTCTTTTGCATTATAATTTTAAATATGGTTTCCTGTATCTTTTTATACTCTGTTGATTCAAAGCTAAATGTAAATACTCTAACAGGTTTCAGAGCTATTAACCCAGACTGTTCTTGTTTTACTCATCTTAATATTTTAATAATTTTACCACTATTTATTGACGTAATGCCTGCCACAGTACCTAGATAAACATGATACTGAATCAGGGACTGAAGTTCTGAGCTGACAGTTAAATATATTTTAAAATATAAAAAAAAGACTTGCTTTATTGCATATTTATTCTGTGTCACATTATTTTCTACATGGTCTAATTCTTAAGGAAAAAACAATATTTTTTTTCCCCTATGCCATTTGTCATAGGGCAGCCCTGACAAGTGGCTCCTCTGGTGATAGGGTATATTGTGCCTCTGATTGCTACCAGCTGCACACAGTACTCTTTGTTGCAGTTTTTGTGTAGATGCTCTCTGTTTGATTTTCCAGGGTGAAGTGCATAAAAATTTGTGCTTACTGGACTTTGCATTCACAGAACATAATTGTTATGAAAACCTGAAAAGAAAATCACATTTTTCTACTGTATTCCAAAGAAAATAAATGTGGCATTATAACTCAGCTATTTGTATCACTGATACCCCCTGAGACCAAAGGGACTAATATCATGCTTTATAGTGTGACAAATGATGTTAAGGTTGGGATTGCCCCGTGAAGACAGAGATGGCTACAAGAGCATTCAGAGAAGGCTCAATATAAAGCAGTTCTATACCAAACATTTGTGTATGGAAAGATGCTTAGGCACCTGGTGCATATGTCATTATTGCATTTGTTAATTAGATACTTTCTACCTTTGTTATTTTGTCATGTCTGTGTTCATTTATACTTTGTTCTTGAAAGTTTTTATTCCAAAAAAGGTTTTGGCATCTAGCAGTTCTGAGACAACTGACTTTTTGGCATGCTTCTCTCTCAAGCAGAAATTAAGGACATAGTACATTAAGTCTGGAATGGTAATTTGAAGAATTTTAGGAAGCTTGAGAAAGTAAGCAGAATCTTCAAAACATTACAGAAAAATACACCTCTTGCTTGCATCAAAGACACCCTAACAGTATTTATGGGGGAAAAAAAATATCTATTTTTGGATTGATTAATTTATTTTTAAAGTAAATGATTTAGGATGGGCAAAAGTGATCATCTCTTTGTTATTGCTGCCAATAGATCTTATGATGATCGAATTCCTAGTACTCCATACAGCATTTGGACTTACTGTGACCCACAGTACAAAAACAAGTATACGAGTATATAAATGTCAGTCAGTACTTGGAAGATATTGTAAACTATATAGGCTAGCTTCCTAAGAGTGGTGAAATAAAAATATAATGTTATTTTTATAAAGCAAATCTCTACTTAAAATTCTGCTGGGCACAAAGAGCAAGCTAAAACCACAGAAATTAGGAAAGTATTTATCCAAATCCTTTCTTGCAAGACTATTGTGTATGGATTATTCTCTGTTTTATTCTTAGGACAAGATACTATTTCTTACTACTGACTGTTCTGGGAAAATTTGTTTTCTGCAGTATGCATTCTGTAAGACACAAAAGTGATACTGTATCTGGAAAATAAATATTAATTCCTTCAGATCTGATGAAAGAAACGTCTCTTGGGAAAAGAGGCCATGCTTTTGAGGAAAACGCAAAGCATGGACAAGAAAAACTCATTCTTGCTAGAACTAGAAAAATGCACTCATTATACAAGATAGGCAATCACTTTTCTTGCGTGATAAAAATACTATTAAACAAAGCATGCATTTGTGGAGTTTTGGGGAGACCCGTTGAGTTTTGAAACAAGAAGGTTGGAAATACAGATCAGGTAACCAATCACACTGCATCTACTTTAATATTAACAACTAGATAATCTATAAATATATTTATTTTGGTAAATTTATTGAATGTATTTAACAAAGCTTGTGTCTTCCTTCTTTCATGTCTTGCTCTTAGAGAGTTTACACTTCAAAAAATTTATTTATAACAATTATTTTCTTAAAAGTTTCAACAATCATATTTGTTCTGTGCGTACTTTGTACCAAATTACAGAATCAAGTGAATAGTCTGACATATTCCCGTAGGTTATTTTTTCTATTCCCTCAATAGTCATCAGGTTTGAAGAGACTTTTCTAATACAAGCGGTTGTGTTTATAAGGTTATCACTCACAACTTCTAACAATTATTGCTTTCATGTATATTTTTGTCAGCTTACTGACTTGCTAGAATTCTGAAAAAAAAGTATAGATTAGGTCTGCTTTTAACTGTGCATTAAAAAAAAAAGTTTACTTCAGAAGTCTCAGTTTTTTCTTATTACTTTTTAGACTTCTATTTGAAAATGTAGATGTGAAATAGATTTAATGTTATGCTTTGATTCTGTTATTGTTTACTAGTCTGCTTAGCTATTCCCTCCCCATCTTTGTTGCACAAAAGATAACCTCACTGTAATTACAGATATTTATATGTTTTTTTAACTATTTCCTTATTCCTCATTTTAGAGGAACCTCTTTTTTTTTTTTTTTTTTCTGGAAACTTACTAAATTGTCTGGGTTTAAGAAGAAATATGTTGCAATTCACAATAACAGTTCCTGACCACACAGAAACCTCTGTTATTTCTGATTCATATTTGGTATAAATACTATAGTTCTTAAGAAATTAAAATGCTGAGGGTAACATTTATATACTCGTTTAACTATGAAACTGATTTGTCTTCTGATGAACTGAAAGATAGGTTTTAAAGACATGTTTTGTTTTAATTTACAAAACAAAATGGAATCTAACTTGTCTAAGCTATAACTTTACTGGTATCATAGTACCACACATAAAAATAGATTATGGTGTTAAAAGAGGTTCTGAAAAAATAAATCAATGAAAAAATAAATCAACAAAGCATATGTTTATTCTGCCAGGGTGTCTATCATGTCCTAGATCAGGAATTACTCCAATGCTCAAAGGAGTGATATTAACCAACTACAAAAAAAGTGAAAACTCTTTTCCAAAGACTATAAAATCTGTGCAAAAGGAGGATACTCTCATTATGAACAGAAAGTCCCTAGAATTTATGTTACATTCACACTTGCAGTGTACACAGAAATGAGAAATGAAATTTAGGAAAAGTTGGTGTTCAAATCAAGAGCAGAAGAGTGAAAATCTGGCTTTGAATTTGGCAAGGCTCCTACTTACACCAAGCAAGACTGATCATACTTACAGAACAACAATGCATCTGTATCAAGTGTCGTGGGTTTCCTCAGTAGTTGGGCTAAAAGATGCTCTTATATTAACCTTTGTTTCTGTGTCAAACAAATGCTCACCTAATTACATTTTCCTAAATGATTTTGCAAGTTCTCCTTGAAACAGAGTAATATATTTTTTATTTTAGGAAAGAAAAGGGGGAGAATTAGATTTCGTTCTCTGCACACAGAAATATTACATGTTTGATGATATAAAGTATTTAAATAATTATGGGTAGAAATACCTTCTGGCAAAAGAGCACTCTATGTATTCTGTGTGAGTGGTATAGCAATTACCCAACTATATAACACAAAGTAATTATCAATGATTTTTCTTGTGCTATGTTTTGAATGCACTCCAGTTTCCTGAACACTCTCTGGGAATGTCCTGCTGTTGATGGAAATGGAAACACTGATGTAGAAATACTAAGTACATATAATGTAATATACTTGATCATGAGCTAGACACCTAGTTACTTAACACTGAAATGATTCCAACACTCTGGGCATAGAAGCAAACAGTTTTAGCAAACCTTATATTTCTAGAGACTTGAAGTAGAAAGTCAGTAGTGGATCCAAAGATCAAAACTAGAATGAATACTGTGCCTAACATGGAGAACCAAAGGCAGGCAGGAGATAATGTCCACATCAAGAGAACTGTAGTCACAATGTGGATTAATAGACAACTTCACAGTTTGCACTTTGGTTTGTATTAATAAACATGTCTGCCCTTTAGTAGTCTTGTGCTGGGAAGAAAATTTCCATACATATCCTGGAGAATTTATATTATTCCTGTAGCTGTGCCTAGAGATATTTTTGTAGCACTGATGAAGTGTGTAAGGCTATAAAAAGTTTTGTTGGAACTTCAAGAAATAGCCTCTAATTATAATTATGCCAAAAATGCCAATAACTTCCATACCATTTTCTACAAAAAAGACTATATTGAAATATTTTGTTGCAAACCAAAATATCTCAATGGAATGATTTGTTCTTCCTTTACTCCCCTCCCCTTTCTCCTGTCTCCTTACTATCTCGTTATAGGATGCATAGAATGCTATCTTAACGCAAATTGTAGTGCTCCCTGTTAGTGTTTCCACTCACAGAATTTCTGCTAAGTACTTTCTAAGGTCTGTCCTGCTCTTGCAAATATAGTAGATGAGCATGACTGTCTTGTTATAGTTGCTGATCCAGATCACATATTACAAGGTCTTTCATGTCTTTCAGCTAAGCATTTAAACAGGAAAAATTGATATTCCCTGCTAAGACGATGCTAAACCAGTCTTTGAAAACTTTCCAGACAGAGAGGGAACTCCTTTCCCACAGAAGGGATGTGAATTGTCAGAGGGCATATGGTTTCTTTCTCTAAATCTCATTCAGTGTGAAAACAGCAGGAATTTTCATCCTTTGGCTGTCAGATATGTTCATGTGTGCATACTATAATGACCAAAAATGCAATTCCTAGAGATTTCTCTAGTTCGTTGTTACTTTTGTCTTATGTGTGAATGCCTACATTTGCATGAGCATTACATTTTTATTTTCCATCTTCACCATATAAATGAGGCCATTATGTTTGCTAAAAGTAACATTTGTACTTAGAAAGTCACTTGATAAAGGCATTGATTATTAGCAGTTAAGCATTTGATTGTTACTCAGCAGAAGTATGGGATTCGGTTGATTTAATCATTTATTGTGTAATTATTGTTGGAAAATTCAATAAAATGTTAAAACAAAAAAGGTAGTAATGTTAAAGAAAATCTGTTGGATATTCAACACTAGCTGTAGGATGAGCAACAATAAAGCAGTGCTGATTATCTGATTTATAATGAAAGAAGGCTTGTGGAGTTAACCTTAGGTCTATGAAACAGGAGATTAGCAAAACAACTCAATTGTTTTAACTGTTGATTATGCATTTCATTTTGACAAAAATGGCTTGCACTAAGAGAACCATGATACTGCTCTGGCATTTTACCTACAAGGTATACAGAACAATCAAGCAATTTGGCTCCTCTGAAGAGAAAAAAAGGATAATTCATCACTGCAATAAACACAGCTGTTTTTCTCAGCAAGAGTCACATGAAACGTGACAGATTATTTTTAAAGGGTAAACGTGATTTTCACAGAAGTCGAAGTAGCTAATGTATTTCTATTCTTTATAGCCAAAGACCTCTTTTTCTCCGATAATTATTTTTGTAAGGATTACTATACATTTACAGTGTATAATTGTAAAAAGTTACTTACATTGTCTTGTGTAAGCACAAATTCAGCCACTCCTTTGGTTACTTTTGAGACCCTGTTTGTAGTAGTACAAAGCAACTCTATTGAGTGAAGTGTGGAGGATTGAAGGAGGACAGTATACAAGCAAGTAGTTTATTTAAGGGACTTGCTGCTGCTGCTGTTCTATATGGCATGTGATCCATATATGATCTTTCTCCTACTTGACCCATATGCCATATGTGTATTAATGCATTTGAAGAAGCCAGCCATACACAGGAAAACCTGATTAAGCAATGAAAGTACTTTCATGATCAGGGAAATACTTTGTTGCAAACATTTCTCTACATAATATGTCTGGTCACCTCCTGATTCCGTGTGGATGATGATAGGAGATATGCTAACCTCTGACAAGCTCTAACAAATGAATGTGCACAGGGTGGAACTGAATCGCCGTGATACTATAAAACCACAGAAAACTGAGATGGAATCTAATCTGGCACCTTAACTGAACCATTATTCCTGTGTATAAGCCGTACTTACAGCCCAGCTTCACACTGTAACAACCTTTGTTCATTTAGTGGTTTCTGTTCAAAGATAGGAAGAAGAACTAGCATGCACAAAGCCCTTGAGGTCTTTAAAAATACTATGTTGGTATAAAACACACAGTTGTTAAGAAGCTTGCTGGCAAACATAATTTTAATATTTCAAACATTCTAGGTTGCATTCTGACAAAGGACATCAGAAACCAGACTATCCTCACATTCTTAAAATATTACCCTCTTTTCCTCTACATAGAGGAAGAACTTGCATTAAGTATCCATGTATAGTACCTTCCTTGCATACAAAGGAAAGAGTTTTACATTTTTTGCCCTTTGCTTACTTGTGTGACATATTAATCACTTCAAAATGTTCCAAAATCTAATTTCTTCGTACATGGGGAAAAAAAAATCAGGACCAATTGTACCAACTTGCTTTGTCTTATTTCCTCTGGTAGGACCTCACACTTCGGTGGCCTTTACAGCTGTAGGAAGGAATATTCTTTGAAAATCTCATTCTGTAGGCAATTTTACATAAGTTGAAGCTAAGTTTGAGGTATGAAGTCAATTGATCTCTCTCCTACCTGGAAACACCTTTTTGTACAGCAGTTTCATTTAACTGGGGAAAACTACAAATGTTATGGTAGCAGTATTTGTACATGCAGTTAAAGGTTGTGTAGTACTTTTTTTTTTTTAGGGTTTCTAACTTACCTATTAAAGAAAAACTGCTTCAGGACAACATCTTTTGTTCACAACTAAAATTTAATGTAGTGACATATTGACTAGAAGGGTGAGAGAGAGCAAAGAGGAGGGAAGCACTGAGAGGAAATCAAGTTTTCTTCTAATCATGTTTTTTGCTCATTAATACCTGAAAAAGAGATGTAATTTTTCAAACAATAAAAAGGTCTTTATTTATACAATGGTTCCATTACAGCATTCTGGGAATCACCATATTTTGCTCTAATAAATAAGCACATGCAGTGGCTGATTTATGAACGCTGTCTTTTATTCTTAAAAGAGGATTGTCTTTGGTCTTGCCGTTGTTTATGCAGTAATTCAACAGAAGGCTGCATTTATGGGAAGAGATTGGGAAAAAGGTGAAAGAATAGGTTGAAAAGTCCAAAGACATTTTAGAAGGCATGAAGATGAGATAAACAAGGAAAAATTAAATTCAAACATTAATTGAGAAGGAATAATGAAAACTAAAATAACCTTAATATTTGTTGTAAAAAAGAGTTAAAACAATAGAAATACTGAAAGATAGCTAGAGAATTGAATGGAAAAGCAGACAAATATCACATATGGATATCCAAAAATCTAATTATGATAAAGTCATATATAAAGCAAACATTAAAAAGCTGCAAGAAAAAAGTGCATGTGAAAGAAATAAAATAAAGACTACATAGTGTTTTCATTTTAATACTCTTTCTAGAAAGCATTGCAGTTGTAGTAGTTATCGCTTTAACAAATGCATTAATTATTCCAGAACTAACCAAAATCTATTCCTAGACTGCATCTGGGACCTGAAAGAAAAAAAATGATTAGAAACTTTTAGGTTTTCCTGATGCCAAGCTCCTAATAGGAAGATTTTAGGTTTTGAAGCTCTCCACATGCTGTGCAGTGCTAGCTACTCAAGGTGAGTATGAGAAAATTGGCAGATGTTTGGAAGAGTAACAAGTCTAGTGCTCAGTCTTCCCTTTAGAAAATACAGACTATTTGTTTCCCTATTTCTGTTACACAAATGCTGCAACCCTTCACCTTCAAATGATGTTAATGTGGACTCCTCTGGAAAATGATGGGGGAACCATATATTACATAAAAGAATACAGTCCCTTCCAGTTGAGTCAGAGGGCACTGCTGGATCACAGGGTAACAGCGATGAGGCTTAAAGGGCTAAAATGTTGTTGTCAGCCCGGCATCACTCACTGGGAGTGAGTGAACAAGCTGTCTGACTGGGTTTAAACCACGACACAGACAGAACATAAAAAAAATAGTAGTTGTTTATTAAACTTAGTGTGAAAATAAATTATATATTAAAGCCTGAATAGCAAAATTTTAGAGTAAAATTACATTATTGTAGAAATTTGATTATTTTTTCTCCTTTTTTTTTTTTTTTACAAAATGCAGTACAGTACATGAGAAAGATCATAAATTTATCCACCATAATATGATATATACTTTTCTGTAGGTAGAAAATCTTGTAACACTCAAATATTTTTCTCCTGGAAAAGTGAGTAACATGCTTGTAAATACTAACATAAAGTATGAATAAATGTAATTAATTTAACTTTAGATTCTTCAGTTATTTGCATTCAGTCAGATAATTTTATCCACTGTCAGCTTCAAGGGCTCATTTAATCAATTACAGTATAATCTGTATGATCAGAATATTCATTCTGGTTGAACATAGTGGTCATATACATACTAAATACTGCGCAAAGTGATGGTTCAGCAGTGGAATTCACAGAGCCAATGTATTTATGATTAAATATGTTTATGATTAAATAATGCCATTTTCAGACAATCATGCAATTATTTATTAAAATACCACTGATCAATGACTTTTTCTCCTGAGTTAAAACATTATCCTGTAAAAATGGCATCATGGAAGTATATATTCAGGTGCAGCAGGGCAGACTGAGAGTACAGACCTTGTGATGGCACTGATCACTTTTTAAAAGGATTTTTAACTTTACCATTATTACACCCAGTCTTTCTCTTGCAAATCCTTATGCACCAAAACAATTTTGGGACCAAAATGAAAGTAAGTAGAAGCAACAGATGAAATTCTTCACATATCTAAAGGTTTGGATGAGTGTACATAAAGGAAAGTTATTATTTGTTCCAAATGAATCTCTTGATTTGTATCCCTCTGTATCTCTCACTTCAGATTTAAATGACCATTTACCTTCTTTTAATTAAATAATAAGTAATGCAATCATAATTGAAGAAAGGATTCCTATTTCTGAAGTAAGTATTTCATCTGAAATGTTAAGATGCTGAAGACATTAAAAAGTAAAGGAAAAAAAAGCTTTAGCTGCTTATCAAGAATGTCTGAAGAGCCTGATGCCATGAAGCAGAAATGCTGTACATTCCTATGCTACCAAAATTAAGGGATAAACTTTAAGCATGTTAAACTGAGCAGAAAATGAAATGAAAAAGAATATATGAAGTAAAGTGTTATATTAATTGTCATAGAGAGGTAGCAGGATTCAGCATTGGGTTTCATTTTGACCCTCTAATAAAGCCATGTGTACAGCTGTTAAATCAGATAACCAAAAATTTTGGTAAGACTTTGGGCAAAGTTGATTTTTTTGTTGAAGACTTGTTTGTATGCAAGACAGATGATAAAAACTTGTTTCGTTATCTTTGCAGGGAAAATTGGTCCTTCTGTTTGAGAAACTTAAAAACATGCTTTGGTTATTCCATGCAAATAAGTAAATAGAAAGGGGTTAAATTTATCATGTCTCTTTAAATCTGTACTATTGCTCTTGCTTTCTCTTTTCAGTGGAAACCTAGTGTTAGTAATGCAGGCAGCCTGCTGTGGCCAGAAGAGTAACTTCATAAAACAGGGCAGTAGTAATGATATCTGTGAACCCCACAGAGATAGCTCAAAACTTCTGATAGTTGCTTAATGAAATAAGGTCTTTCTTTTTTGCTTGGAAATCTTTTTATTTCACTAATTAGGTTGTATTTTAAGGTGATGAAATACATGGATAAAACTTACATCTGTGTTGTATCATTTTTAGTTTCAATCTCTTATGTTCTTGACCTGTTTATTTACTGAGAACAATTATCCTTTTAGGAAGTATTATATATTCTTACCAGCTGAAATGGCTCTTGGAAGTTAAAATAATTAAGTATTCTACCATATTGACAACAAGCTTTACCTGATAAAAATCTGCGCATTAGCTAAAAGGTAGAGTTTGTTCTACAGGAAAGGTTGGTATGCCTCACTGAGTACCACAAATGGTTTTATGAGGAGCTAATTTTTCCATTTGTCTTAACTCAAATAACTAGAAGACCTGGTCAGTAGGTTTGACCACTGTGCAGTATTTTTTTGTTGACTGCAATCTGCAGTGTAACAAGAAATGAGATTTGGAGCTGATCTTCACCCCACAAATAAAGTTAGAGCATCCAGATTTTGAAAATGACAGCAGTAATATTCCCTTAGTAAAGCTGGAGCTTAGCCCTGTTATACTTATTAAAAAGACTATTCATACAAATTAAATCCATTCCATATCCTGGCCTCTGATGATAGCTCCATTTTTTTTTCTTTTCTTGTCTGGTTTGAATTACGTCAAGTCTGTACCCAGAAAGAATTTATCCTTTTCAAGAGACTTCTCCAAGCCTATAATAAATTCACATGGCTCATCCCATCAATGTGGTGAATTTGCATTATTATTTCATTATGAGAAGGAAAGAAAGAGGATTAGATCTCTTGAAGCATTGGCAACGTCTAATTCAACCTGAACATATGATTAAAGTTGGCATTTATGACTTTTAACTGTCAAAGAAAACTAATTGTAAACTGAGAGCTGTGGATAATTATGGCCTTTGCTATTAAATCATTTTTCTTCCATTTAACACAGGATAAACTACAGACAATACTACTGTTTGCATTTAGCTCTGGGTTACTTGGAGCCTGTTTATGCAAGTGAAAATTGATCTGGATTCTAAATTGATGGGTCTATATAAACTTAATTTCAATCATGCTGTAAAAACCATGAAGACAAGGTGTCACTTACACTGCAATATCCATGACACCGCATTTTTTTATTGTCTCACTCATAAGTACCCTTTCTTTAGTATCTGCCTGGTTAAATTGTTTCACATGAATGCTACTGAATAGGTAAGATACTTAAACTACCTTCTCACAGGATGTATTTTCCTTTATCTTTTATTATCATTCATATGTTGCTTGCATGGATTTTTTTTTTTTTTTACCTCAGAGAGCTGTTTACATCATAGTTTAATAAACTGCTTATACATTTATAAAGGAATGAATCTCTGAGACTGTGAAATAAAAGTTGTGATAAAACCAGGTTTAATGTGTTTTGTTGCAAAACAACTAAAGGAGTAGTTTAGTTTTTTTGGTCTTCATACTACTTTGTTTTTCCTTTCTTTTTTTTCCCTTCCTTTCTTCCTTCCTTCCTTTGCCCTTGGAATGGATTCCAAATAGCAAAGATAAGACATATGGAGACCACAAAATTCTGGATGTTGCAAGCAATGCAAGCTACAGGTTTTGAACTTTGATTGAGTTAGTGTTAACTGAAAACCGGAACCAGACTACATCAACGGGGCATATGACCTTTCGAAAGAGATGTGAGTAAAAAAAGGGACAAGAGAAAGAAATACAAAATCTATGAAAAAGTGTATAAGAAATAACCTTATAATGTGTCACAGTAAAGGAGTTATGATCAGCTAACAGCTGTCTGCAAGACAGAAAAAAATGTTTTTCCCAGTTACATGTAAGTATTTATTGCCTCCTATTACTGTTGTGTGCAAATTTAATTGGTTTACAAAAGTTAGTTTCTTTAACACAACAGTTCTGGGTGTACTGGGCCAGGAAATCCTACATCTCTACCAACTGGAGCTGGAAGAGCTGTAGTCACATTTTCCTTTAATATGTGCTGGATGCAGTGAGATAGGAGACTTGCAAATGGATTTTTGGTGTGACACTTTAACATAATATCCTCAGTGGCAAGGGACTTAGAAGGACTGATAATGCAGCAGAAGCAACTATTTGGGTTGCAGTAATCAGGAAATCTTTTTGAGCTTTATTAGCTGATTAAATAAAAAGTAGTTGATGTCAAGAGGGAAAATAGAAGTGTAAATTTAGAAATCCTGTTAAGATGTAAGCTATGGTATGATTCTGAAGTAGAACAGAACAGAACAGACTAGTGCAGTTGGGATGGATCTACAGAGATCATCTAGTCTAACTGCCTGACAGATTTGGAGTTGACCATGTTAAAGTATGTTGTTAAGGGATTGTCCAAATGCCTCTTAAACACTGACAGGCTCTGGACATTGACCACCTCCCTAGGAAACCTGTTCTAGTGTTTGACCACCCTCTCTGTAAAGAAATGTTTCCTATTGTCCAGTACTATGCATTGTGACTCACATCCTAACCTAACTGATTTTATTAATCTAATGACCATTATTTTAAGTTTTTCATGTAATTACCTTTAAGGATCTGAGCCTTAGATAATGCTTTTCTCTGTGTGAAGACCAACTTTCTCATGGGCCATTTTTCTGGTGGAATAGTTTTTTGACTGTGACCAAACTGGAAAATTATACAAAAAAAACCCAGACAAGCAAAACAAACCACAATAAAATCCATGGGAATACAAATAAATATGTACCTTAGCTACCAAACAAAATATTAAATAATTCAGCATAAACCCTGTAGAAACTTATGCTGTAGTTTTAACAATAGACAAAATACGTATCTATACTTCAACATGGTGACTAAATCTAGAGAATGCCCATTTCAGTACATTTGGAGAATGTCGCTCCAGATGTGTTGAATTAGAAAGATTCACTGAATGATTTGAGCTGTTTTATATTCAGTCCAAACTTTGTTTATTCTGTGTTTCACTTACAAATTCTGATTTGTATGTATCTCTCTGCTGTCTGCATCTCTTTGCAGGCACAGTTAATTTAGGCCATAACACCAATAATCTGTGTTTGCTTGATGTTATCTGTTTCTTGTGAAATAGTGTGTGCTATTTCTAATCAAGTAGGCTGAAGACTGAATCCATTTAGATGCCAAAATAGGTATAAGCATTCCCAGATCAGGTTTTAATTATTTAAATGGTCATGATACCCAGACCAGTTAAATTAATCCAGTTTAATTGAGGTACAAATTTGCACTGACAGGACGCAAATGGTGACAGAATAATTTATACTGCAGAAGAAATGGATTTCTTGAGGAGTGTACAATTAAGAAGATTTTAACTGTTATTAATGTTTAATAGGTTGATTTCTCCAGGAACTTGGGATGGAGAAAACTGGTAACTCTACAGATTTAATATATTCTAAAGCAACAATAATCTGATTCAAAACATTACACTTCTGAAAATAATAAAGTCATAAAGCAGTGACATGTTTGTAAAACCAATTCAAAACACATAGTCAGACACATTGAGGTAGTTAGATGGTATGCTGACACCTACAGCCCTTCTGATTTCAGAGGCACTTGGGTGCTTAAAATTAGTTGAGAGTATAGCTAAGATAATAATGGCTCTGTTTGCAAAGAGGGACCACCAGCAGACCTTAACAACAAAAGCAATAGATCTATATATAATAAATTCTTAAGACCATGTTTGACATAAGGAGACAAAAAATGGGGAAAGAATCAAAGTTCAAAATGAAGCATTTATTTTTTATAAACTGTATCATTTATGAAGGATATGTTAGACAATTGGCATCTCACTGGAAATAATATATATAAAAAAAAGACCTCTAAGAAGCAATCTCTAGGAGAATTCTAGAAAACACAACAGAATCTTAGCAAATCACAGAAAAAAAAGAAATCTTTAACATACAAAACAAAGCCAAATGAGGCTATAATCTTTGAATACATGAGAAATGGAAAAAAATGTCAGCACAATGCCTTTTAGAGGAAATCTTTTAAAGACCTAGAGTATGGTAATTCTCTAAACTTGGCTGTCTAAGTAGGGAAAGAGGTGAGGTAAATAAAAAGAAAATTTTTATTTTAATTAGAAAGAGCAATGCACCAGAAATAGATAACACTTACCAAATACACAAATGGACTTCTTTGAATATTTTAAAGACCATAGAATCATAGAATAGTTAGGGTTGGAAAGGACCTTAAGATCATCTAGTCCCAACCCCCCTGCCGTGGGCAGGGACACCTTACTCTAAATCATATCACCCAAGGCCTCGTCCAACCTGGTCTTTAACACTGCCAGGGATGGAGCATTTACAACCTCCCTGGGCAACCTATTCCAGTGCCTCACCACCCTCACAGGAAAGAATTTCCTTCTTATATCCAACCTAAACTTCCCCTGTTTAAGCTTTAACCCGTTACCTTTGTCCTATCACTACAGTCTCTAATGAAGAGTCCCTCTCCAGCATCCCTATATGCCCCCTTCAGATACTGGAAGGCTGCTATGAGGTCTCCATGCAGCCTTCTCTTCTCCAGGCTGAACAGCCCCAACTTCCTCAGCCTGTCTTCATACGGGAGGTGCTCCAGTCCCCTGATCATCCTCATGACCCTTCCCTGGACTTGTTCCAACAGTTCCATGTCCTTTTTATATTGAGGACACCAGAACTGCACACAATACTCCAAGTGAGGTGTCACAAGAGCAGAGTAGAGGGGCAGGATCACCTCCTTTGACCAGCTGGTCACGCTGCTTTTGATGCGGCCCAGGATACGGTTGGCTTTCTGGGCTGCAAGCGCACACTGAAGCCGGCCCATGTTCATCTTCTCATTAACCAGCACCCCCAAGTCCTTCTCCGCAGGGCTGCTCTGAATCTCTTCTCTGCCCAACCTGTAGCTGTGCCTGGGATTGCTCCAACCCAGGTATAGGACCTTGCACTTGGCAGGGTTAAACTTCATGAGGTTGGCATCAGCCCACCTCACAAGTGTGTCAAGGTCCCTCTGGATGGCATTCCTTCCCTCCAGCGTATCAACCGAACCACACAGCTTGGTGTCATTGGCAAACTTGCTGAGGGCGCACTCAATCCCACTGTCCATGTCAGTGATGAAGATGTTAAACAAGACTGGGCCCAACACCAATCCCTGAGGGACACCACTCATTACCGGTCTTCAGCCAGATATTGAGGCATTGACCACAACTCCTTGCGTGCAGCCATCCAGCCAGTTCTTTATGCACTGAGTGGTCCACCTATCAAATTGATGTCTCTTCAATTTAGAGACAAGGATGTTGTGTGGGACAGTGTCGAACGCTTTACACAAGTCCAGGTAGATGACACCAACTGCTCTACCCCTGTCCATCAGATCTGTAGCCCCATCATAGAAGGCCACCAAATTGGTCTGGCAGGATTTCCCCTTAGTGAAGCCATGCTGGCTGTCACCAACCACCTTGTTGTTTTTCATGTGCCATAGCATGCCATCCCGGAGAATCTGCTCCAAGATTTTGCCAGGCACAGAGGTGAGACTAACTGGTCTGTAATTCCCCAGGTCATTCATTTTCCCCTTCTTGAAAATGGGGGTTATATTTCCCTTTTTCCAGTCGTTGGGAACTTCACCTGACTGCCACCATTTTTCAAATAAGATGGACAGTGTCTTAGCAACTTCATTCGCCAGCACCTTCAGGACCCACGGATGGATTTCATCAGGATCCATGGACTTGTGCACATTCAGATTTTTAAGATGGTCTCGAACCAGATCCTCTCCTACAGTGGGTGCAAGGTCTTCATTCTCACAGTCCCTGCATCTGCCTTCCAAGACATGGGTGGTATGGTCAGAGCCTTTGCCAGTGAAGACCGAGGCAAAGAAGTCATTCAGAACCTCAGCCTTCTCCAAATCCTATGTAGCCAGTTCTTCTGAGAGCTTCCTGAGGGGGCCTATGCTCTCCCTACTCTGTTTTATTTGCTATGTACTTGTAGAATCACTTCCTGTTATCCTTAATATCCCTAGCCAAGTTTAATTCTAACTGGGCCTTAGTTTTCCTAACCTGCTCCCTCGCTTCCCGGACAACATCCCTGTACTCATCCCAGGCTGCCTGTCTTTGCTTCCACTTTTTATAAGCCTCTTTTTTCCTTCAAATTTTCCTCAGGAGCTCCTTATCCATCCAAGGAGGTCTCCTGGCCCTCCTGCTGCACTTCCTTCTGGTTGGGATGCAACACTCCTGAGCCTGTAGCAGGTGATCCTTGAATATCAACCAAGAGTCTTGGGCCCCTCTGCCCTCTAGGGCTGTATCCCATGGAACCTTCCGAAGCAGGGTCCTGAAGAGGCCAAAGCCTGCTCTTTTGAAGTCCAGGGCAGTGAGCTTGCTGCACGCTCTTCTCACTGTCCTGAGGATCTCAAATTTGAGCATCTCATGATCGCTGCATCCAAAGCTGCCCTGGAGAGTCACATTTCCAACCAGCCCTTCCCTGTTGGTGAGCACAAGGTCAAGCATGGCACCTCTCCTTGTAGGATCCTCTATTACTTGCAGAAGGAAGTTGTCTTCCACACAATCGAGGAACCTCCTGGATTGCTTGTGCCGGGCCGTACCATCCTTCCAACAGATGTCAGGGTGGCTGAAGTCCCCCATGAGAACAAGGGCCTGCGAGCGTGATGCTTTTCCTATCTGTCTATAGAGTGCTTCATCTGCAGGTTCTCCTTGATCTGTAACAGATCCCCACAGTAATGTCTCCCATAGCTATATTCCCTTTACCCCTGACCCACAAACTCTCTGTGGACTGCTCACCTGTCCCCAGACAGAGTTTCATACTCTCCACCCTATCCCTAACATAAAGGGCAATTCCCCCTCGCCGCCTGCCAGGCCTGTCTTTCCTAAAGAGCCTGTAACCTTCCATTCCAACACTCCAGTCGTAGGAGCCATCCCACCATGTTTCTGCAATGCCTATTATATCATATCCCCATAGACGTGCACACATCTCTAATTCCTCTTGTTTGTTCCCCATGCTACGGGCATTTGTACAGCGGCATCTGAGCCGAGCTCCAAATGAAGCCGGCTCATTGGCTGGAGCAGCTGGAACATCTCTACAGTGCTCTGAGCATTTATTATAGATGCTGTCAACTGACTGGGTGTGTTGGAATGGAATGATGTCCCCCTCCCCCAACACATCTAGTTTAAAGCCTCCTTGACCAGTCTGGCAAGCCTCCTACCAAAACTGCTCTTTCCCTTCTTTATCAGACCAGCTCCACCAGCCCCCACTAGACCTGGCCTACAAGCTTGGGTCCCGTGTTCAAGACACCCAAACCCCTGACTATGACACCACCCTTTTAACCATTTATTAACCTGGCCAATCCTCCTGGCTTTTTTTAGGTCCTCCCCTGTACCCTGGAGAATGGATGAAAAGACCACCTGAGCTCCAGAGCCCCTAACCACCTCTCCCAGGGCTCTGTAGTCCTTCTTTATGTTCCCAGGCTACTACTATCTATATTCCTAGCACCCACATGTATCACCAAGAGTGGGTAATAGTCCGTGGGACTTACTAGAGCAGGCAGGCTCTCTGCAACATTCCTGATCCGTGCCCCCGGTAGGCAACACACCTCCCCTGAGAAGGGGTCTGGCCGGCAGACAAGTGCTTCCGTCCCTTTCAAAGTAGAGTCCCCTACTACTACGACCCGCCGCTTTTTCCTAGCAGCACCAGTAGAGATCTTCTTTACCAGGGCATCAGCCGGCTGTTTCTGGCTCGAGTGTATTTCCTCATTAGCCCCCTGCAGGACAGCGAAGCAGTTCTGCGTGGGGACAACAGATTTAGGGGGAAGCCCCTTGCTTTTGGTTGTCCTTTTCCTTCTTTTTTTGTTGTATTTTTTTTTCTTTTCTCACTAATTCCCAGCTTCCCAGGTTAACGGCCTCCTTCTTTCCTTCATGAGGTAGAGGTGAAGCTCGAGGCCCCTGCACAGTTTGGGCATGGAGCAAGCATTCCTGCTTCCTCTCAGCTTCCCTGACATCCCGCAGCCTATTAACAGCATCCCGTAGCTCAGCCACCTGCTGCAGGAGGACCTCCACCAGGGCGCACCGACTGCAGCCCTGCCCATTGCGCACCCTCCCCTCACCAGACCAGTGCAGGCACTCTCTACACCCCAAGCTCTACACTGCAGCCTCCCCTCTCATCGGCTCTGTCTGGGTGCCTACGCTGGCCACCCCTGGGGCAGCCAGAGCAGAGCTCCCGCACTGGGCTCTGATAATTTAATATTCGGCCAAACAGAAATCAGTCTTGGATTTTGCAATGAATTTTTGTAACTTCCAAGGTCCAAAGATATGACTAAGGTGAAAGAAATGTACTAGTGCCATCAGAAAGAAACAGGAGACTTGAAATTTGTGGGAGAGATACCAGGTGAGGTGAAAAGTAGGGCTGTTAGAAATTATGAGCAGGAGAAATTTTCTCACTCTGTAGATCAGTACTCCGCATGGAGGAATACAGGGCTTTCTTTTTCAACTGGATCTAGTTTCTAAAGAAAGCTGAAGTTATGTATTATGATGATTCACATGAACTTCAGGAATGAATAGTTAAGGAGCAAATTTTTCAGTTCAGCTCTAATATAATGCAAATAAAACCACATTCGTTGTGTGAACCATATTCACATTGGTGTGAAAAAACAATTACAATAAAACACAATGAACAGAACTACATAATGGAAAACTACAAAATGCCTGACATAAGATTTTTTGATCAATCAGAGATCATGAGTAACTATTCTAGTATGACATCAATAGAAGCCAAGAATATATTTTGGATTACAGCACTGGTAATACCATGAAAAAGTTAAAATACAGCTGAAAGGAGTTCAATAAAACTAAGGACAATTAGAGCCTCTAGAATTTTAGCTGTAGAAAGGTCATCAAGAACAATTACAAGAGAAAGGACTGAGCTGAGGCAAGGAAACCAATATATAGGCTTTATTGATACAGTGATAGAACTTGGAAAGGGCAGGATGTGGCAGCAAGAGTAAATAGACACGAGTAATTAGGTGAGTAGCTGTGTTCAAAACAAGAGTTTGAAAATTTGAAAGTGATAAAAGGAAACATCACAATGTGGGGAGGCTGTGGTTAGATTTCAGAGACTTGTAAGCTCTGTAAGTTTAGGGAGAGAATTACATTTACACTGGTATCAAGCATAGTGAGGATTATTGTAGCAACATCATTATTGTGTTTAATCAAGGAGTAGGAAATTCATATTTCAGGGCTTTATTTTTACTTAGAAAATAGCATAAGATCTAATGGGTGAAAACCTTTCAACATCTGTCTGCTAAGTGATTCATATACTTTTATTCAGAGTGTTATCTCACTTCAGATTTAGTGAAATAACACCCATGATTCAAGGCCTTTTTTAATCTCCAGAAGGGCTACTCTTGACTTTCCTGGAGTCTGGATCTAGAACATTCATATAAGTGGTTATTTATACAAATATATGGGAAGGAAGAAAATAGCCACATTACTTCCTGACTATCTTCTGCCCTCAAGAATAGTTAAACATTTTCAGGAGTTATATGGTGAGAACATTCTTTGCCATGAGAAAAGAAATATAGGCATGTAAATTATGTTCTTAAAAAAATTGCCAGAATAAATATATATATATATATTTTTTAATTGACTAAAATTAAAAATCTATGCCACGGAATCTCTTGTGCTTTTTTTTTTTTTTTAATGAATTTTCATTTCTGTTTCTGCCTGGGAAAACTTTTCTTTAAGTACTTTGCCAGAAACCAGAATTTCTCCAGGAAATCACTCTGATGGTTTCATTCTGGGGTTGCAGATTGTTGTAAAACTACTTCAGCTTGTCTAAAAGATTTCATTTTTCCTGGCAAATACACTTCAATGTGTTATAGTGCCAATCTGGTAATTGAAGCTCTGTTAAATGAACTTTCTTGCCCTCTATCTATGTATGAAGAATGACACACACATCTTTCTCTGATGAAAAAGAACCAGTCAGACAAATAATAAACCATCTTTTCCAAATATTTTCCTAAACCACTAAATACATGTTTTCTCAACTCCAGTAGAACCCATTAAGGGTGTGTCAGAAAAATAAAATGAAATGCGGGTCTCAATTTGTTTGGAAGATAAATACATTAAAAATTATGATCACAAGTGAGTATCAACAGAAGAAAAAATGCTTGTACCTTAAAAGCAGGTAAACTTCTAATAATGAATTACAGAGATATTTTCATATTAAAAATATATCTTCCAGAACTTTTAAAATGACAGAATATCAAGACTTTTTATCTTGAGGCATTTGCACTCCTAGTATGAAAATGTCCATGTATACTCTTTGAATATTTTATTCCAAGAAATACAGTCAACTCAGTGAAAAGCAATGAGTACCATAGTTACTAAGAATTTTGTCCAATTTAAAAGTTATAGTCTGAGTACTATCTTACTGACTGAAGCACACGCAAGAGTAGTATGAACTCATTCCCTAGGAAAAAATGCTACAGATGCCCAAACAGCCATACTGACAGCAGACTCTTGGAACCCTTTTGCGATTGCTGTGCTCTATAGGTGTTTTTGGCAGATGCCCACTGGCTTTGTGCTTCATATTACTTTGGTAGTGCTTACCTTCATGGGATTTATGTGTTAGTGTAGCTTTTATGCTGTCTGCAAAAGGCATTTCATTTTTTCAGCTCATAAACCTTCTGTTAAGAGATCCGATAAGAACCAAAACCAAGTTTCAGGGGAGTGTTAGTTTCTTGCTGTTAATTACTGCTTTGGTTTAAAGACAAGATGATTAGACTTTCAGCAGAGCACAAAAAACCTGTCTTGGACAGCCAAGAATTCATTAAAAGAAAAATAAAAATGTGGCATGGGCCTCATTTTCTGCTTCAAGATACATTTAACAGTGCAGAACTGAGGATAAGATCTACCAATTCCTTGCATAGCTAGCCACTACAAATCATCGCACTCTTTAGTGGGTCTTGACATAGTTTGTCACTTTATGCAACACTAATGAATATAATATATAAAAGTTTGTACAAAGCCTGCAGTGTTGCATGTAGTACACCAGAACTAAACAGAATATGAGAACACAATGAACTACTTGAAAATGATCTTTTATTATTTTACCTTATTAGACTCTGTTCCTATTTTCTTCTTTCTTCATATAGCAGTGGAGAAATCTTATATGGCAAAAATCAAATAATTAAAACCAAAATATTCATTTATTTACATTTCCTGAAAGGTAGGTTACACTGACTTTAGCTTAGTTACAGTAACATATCAAAGGGTGTGTAGACAGCATCTGAAACACATATACCAACACCTGAAATTCACCCTGAAAAGCAATGGCCAGACTTTATGAATAGTAGAGGGTCTTTGGGTTGCAGCTATCATAACTGAAAGCAGCATCTGTGCCATCCTGAGTTTCTGAACCACAAACAAAAGACAGTATCACAAAAATGTGTTTTAATAATTGTGTCTTGAAGTGTCACAGATTGCAGTTTCTAAGTTCAGAACAAAAATAAATTATTGTTCCCTGACAGGGTTTACACATGGCAGTCTTTCTTTGTTCTTTTCTGTCTCTTTTAGTTGAAGAGACCTGGGAATCTTTACTGAAGCTGGGAATGTTTGTAAGGATAGTATCATGAGTATTATATGATGTGTAATATCTTTTTGACATGATAAAGGGGATTATTTTCTAGAGTTACCTATTTCTGAGGCCATTTTTCATGCTGTATTCTAATGTCTAGCTGTAGACATTAGACCTGTTCGCTGTTCTGAAATCCAGATATACAGTGACTCTCTGAAGTTCTTCGCTCAGCTCTTTGTGACATTCTTTTAAAGTTTCTAGGTATGAAAGGAACTTACTTACTTCACTAACTGCTGGATACTGGGGTAGGAACACTCACTGCGCTTCCAAAAATAATCTGTTCTCAGACTTTCCCTCAAGCCAAGTGAGTAGAATTAACAAAGCTTTTCTTCTAAGAGCTCTGCAAGCTTCTCAGTTGCTCTTGGGAGATCAAACTTGTCATTCCCAAAGAATTTCTAAGAAAATGTGACAAACCAGAATCAGACTATTTGTAAAAACTCAGGCAGTTTTAATTAGCACAGTGCTGAGACAGCAGAATGCTGACTCTAGAAAACACCAAGACGATACTGAGGATTTGCATAGGCTAAAATTATTTTTTTCTCTTTGGTTTCTGAGTATGATGCTTTAAAACACTTTCACAAGATTTTCATGGTCTTATCCAACATTCCAGAAGCTTTCTGCTCATTTTTCATGAATGTACATTCAGTGCTTGTTTATTCATTTACAGTATTTTCAAATTCTTTCTTCAGTCAAACTCATTGTCACAGTGGAAAAAAAAACAACAAAAAACCACCAAAAACCCCTACCAATACCAAAAACAACAAACCCAAAACATTTTGAAGACCCTGAAATTATTTTACTATATCATTTGTTGATGACTAAAGACTTTCAAAGTTATAGAACAAAATTCATAGAGATAAATAAATTTAGAATGAGTATATGGTTACTGAAAATTGCAATCTACTTGCAAATATCAAAGTATTCTGGTCCTACTATAACCTTCAGGATAAAATTATAAAAATACTTTAAGTTGTAACAAAGGAAAGCAATACGCAAACAAGAACTTTGTGAACTTGTATATTACCAATGTTCTCTCCTTCTTACTCCACTAAGAGTCTATGATACAAGCTCAGAAGCCTAAGGGACTTAGCTCTGAGGTGTGAAATGAAATTTATTATATGACAGACTAGGCACTGCAAAGTTGGCAGTGACAGATTCCACTCAACACAGCTAGAAATCTTGAAACTTGGTCGCTGTCTTTGCTGTGTGTTTCCTTGTTAGCCTGCAGCAGTCTCATTCTGACACTGCACAGCGCAACAGTCTTTAGCATTGCCTGGATTGAAACACTTCTGAAGCAGTCCAATAGAAGACAAAAGCCTGTTGTTTGCAGAACTTGCAAGTATTCAAGCAGCTGAGGAATCCACTATGCTTTCCTCTTTTCTGTTTAATGTGATTATAGGTGATTTTGGTTCATATGGAAACCCAGTGCCATTGACATACATTTAACTCATCATTTGTGCAGTTCAGAAAGAAAATTTTCCTTCCCTTTTTGAAATTATGAAGTCCCAAAATAATCAATATGTATGACTTACTTTATACCAAAACAATTAAGAAAACAGAACTTTTCCCGCAGCATAAATCAAGTGATTGAAGTTTTGGTTGTTAATAACAGCCTCAATTGTTCCTTTATTTCCAGGCCTTTATTATGTTGTACACAAAATTAGTATGCACTTAGTATATATAACACAAAATCAATAAACAGATATTTCAAGAGACAGATTCTAATAACCATAGCTTTTCTGCTACAGTCTATGGTACCTGGTTAAGCTCATCGAAATAAGGCACTAAAGGCCTCAGTTCACAAAGATATTTCTATGTCCAGCTGTCATTGATTTCAGTGGGAATTAGAGTCGCAAGTAAGCATTAGGAACTGAATTCTTTGACTGAACTGGAACTGTTGTTTCTCTTGTCTTCTCCTAATAGCAAAAGGCATGCTTAGTCACTGCTGTTCTAAAAATTGAGCATGAGCAAATGGCTTGAACTTCCTGCTGTAACAAACTACAGGAAGTTCAAGTATAAGTGTGGTGGAAACTCTCTGAAAATTTTAGTGCAATGTGTATTATTCATGATGTGGCTGCTTCTATAAGAGGGCAAACCCCAACAAAATATGAGGAATTAAGATGAAAATGAGAACTTAGTACTAATATAATAAAGTACTGCTGCTTTTTTTGTGCACACTCCCAGATCTATTGGATTTTCTCTCATTGTTCTGCATAAATTGCTTCTAACTATAAAATGGCCTTCAGTAGAGCCATAGCTTTTAGGTTCTTGATTTTTCATAATTCACTCAAATGCCAGCTCAATCACATTAAGTGGAAAAATAGAAAAAAAATGCCTTCACTTTTCCACAGAAACAATTTTGAAAATACATTTACATGGAAAATAAGGAGACATTAAACACAGCGCAAATCTGCAGCTGAATATAAAAAAGTCTGAAAGCATAATATCTTACATTTTCAGATAACAGAATACAAACTGTTATTTACTGCCAGAAAGAGATGAAGAGTTCTCAGATCCATGGAAGGAGTGTTGGGGGGATGTTTTTCTAATTTGCAATGTAATAAAATAACTGGCTAACTTTATATTTTTTTAATTTTTTTTTATGTAAACCTTAAACAAAGGCCTTCATGAGAGAATTTTAAACTGCAGAGTAATAGTGTTTATTAAATAGCCTTTCATTTTTATTATTTCATGCTAATGTTTCTCAAACTGTTCAGTCCTTGAAATGATGTAAGATTTTCACTCCTACAAACCGTTTACCACGTACCAAGCTGCAGGGTTCAAGTGAGAGTTCTGGCTGATGTTTTGCTGAATAATGTTATCAACAATACAGTTCAGGCAGGAAAATAGAATTTCTGTACTAAAAGAAAAACAGGTAACCCATGTCAGCTGAGTAAATGAGAGTAGAAAGGACATTTAGTAATATTGTAAGTATTTAATAAAACTGTGCATAGTGTCTAACCAGGAGATCTCAAATGCTGCCAGCTGAAAGTATGAACCTGTTTGATTGGCACTAGTGAAAGTATGTTTTAGTGGTTTAGGTATGTCCCCCAACTACCCACGCACAACAGATCATGCAAAAGTTAAAGAGCCTGCAGATTTTCTTGAAGGTCAAAAGAGTTAGAGTGGACATTTATTTATACATATTTGTAGGAAAAGATGCACCACTGGAAAAGTATAGACATTGTATCTACTCAGGTGCCTTAAGGTAATGCTAAAAGACTTGACAGATAAAAGAGCTCTGTCTTCTTTGAGTTCCTGCATCTTGGCTTTTCCTAGAGAAAGTGATCTTGTTTTGCCAGGTTCTAAACTCAGATTTCTGTGTTGGACAAGTTTTAACAATAAGTCACATGACATGTAAGGAAGACTACTTTCAAAGATACACCAAAAGTTGGTGTTAGCATCCTGGTGGAATTCCCCATAATTTCAGCTTGAATGTTCAAACAGTTACTTCCTCTGTGTAAAAATTTGATGTGTATTTGTGATGAATTGAATCCCTGAGTTAGAAGAAAATTACCAAAATCTGAGAGAAGGAAAAAAAACCCAACACCCACAGAAAAACAAATTCCTACAATCATTCCTACAAATGATCTGTCCAAAAGTTAGTGATAGCCATTAATGCTCGTATCAACAAAATATGGAATTGTCTCCTAATAGCAGATACAAAGTATTTATAACACTAAAGAATAAGATATTCTATGTGCCTTGCTGGGATATTGCTTCAACCAGCTCAGAAATGCCATATCTCAGCATGGCACATACATAATAATATTTGTTGTGATTATAGAGTAGTATCATGCTAACAGTAGAAAACTGAAAAGTGAAAAGCTTAAAAGTGAAAAGTGTGTTCTCTGTCAATAAAAAGAGATAAAATACTAAAATGGAATAAGTTGATGAAATATATCTTGGTTTGATGATTGTGTTAATGTTGCTTTCTTCATGGAAAACAGTGTGCCAAACATGGATTCAAAATTTCCTTTCTGTTATTCTTTTATACCAAGTAATTTGTAGAGACAATGTTTATTTCAGTTCAACTTCTTAGTCCTTTATAATCTTCTGAATGATGATAAATTTTGTGATTTTTTTAAAAATATTGCTATTTTATTTTTTCACTCTACATTCATTTACACTGTGAAAGTACAGGAAACCTAGCTCTCATGTGCAAGATTCTGATGTGTATCTCACACCAGCTAGTAAACTCTTAGAATATAGCAGTTTTACATGTTTTCTTTCCTATTCAAGCTGTTTTTTTATCAGGCAGTCTTACTTGCATTATATTTTATCCCTTCCTTTGTATTTGTTCTCCATTAGGAGGTTAGTTCATGTCCTTTCTAGAAATGCCAATGAAAAACACATGGTGATCGTTATTTAATCAACATTGCTCAGGGCAGGTATTGAGTACATCATTACTTACACTTAGCGGAAATCTGGAAATTAAGATGCTCTCAGGCAGCACACAGAAAAGTTCATCAGGACTTCCACCTGCCTCCATTCCGATTCATATAATAACTACATGCAGGTGTCAACATGAATCAGAAAGGAAAAAATTCCTCTTGTGGTTCACTGCAGCAGGAATCAGCTCTCAATAAGTAATGATTTTCAAGGGGGGTTGCTTAAAGTTAGCAACCTAAGCTTCTAGTTAAATGACACAATGAAATTTTTAAATGCAAGCTATCTGTGAGCAGCTCTTTTAATAATTTGCAAAACAAATTATTTTAAAACATTTAAAGAGTTTGGATGTAATGGTCTGCCTAAAACATAATACTCACTTCAATTGCTGAGGTGAATAGCTCAAGAGAGGACGCCTTCAACACCTGAGCAGGTGGGAGGTCAGCGTCCAGGAGCCTCAACTCAGAGCGACAAGAGCCTCCCACCGAGGGAGCCTCAAGTCCTGTCCAGGAGCCGGCAGCTCAGCTGACGAGAGCGAGCAGCTGACTCACACGGGGCGGAGCCTGAAGCAGCGGCACCAGCCCTGAGCGGGTGAAAACGTGACCAGGGAGCGCGAGCGACCAGGAACGCGGCGAGGCAGTTTGCGCGGGCAGGCGAGCGGGATGGTGAGCGCTCATTGTATGAGCAGGGCCCGGTCCGGGAGCTCTGCTCTGGCTGCCCCGGCGGTGGCCAGCGTAGGCACCCAGACAGAGTCGATCAGAGGGGAGGCTGCAGTGCAGAGCTCGGGGTGTAGAGAGTGCCTGCACTGGTCTGGTGAGGGGAGGGTGCGCAGTGGGCAGGGCTGCAGTCGGTGCGCCCTGGTGGAGGTTCTCCTGCAGCCGGTGGCTGAGCTGCGGGACGCTGTTAATAGGCTGCAAAATGTTAGGGAAGCTGAGAGGAAGCAGGAATGCTTGCTCCATGCCCAAACTGTGCAGGGGCCTCGAGCTTCACCTCTACCTCATGAAGGAAAGAAGGAGGCCGTTAACCTGGGAAGCTGGGAATTAGTGACAAAAGAAAAAAGAAAAACAACAAAAAAAGAAGGAAAAGGACAACCAAAAGCAAGGGGCTTCCCCCTAAATCTGTTGTCCCCACGCAGAACTGCTTCGCTGTCCTGCAGGGGGCTAATGAGGAAATACACTCGAGCCAGAAACAGCCGGCTGATGCCCTGGTAAAGAAGATCTCTACTGGTGCTGCTAGGAAAAAGCGGCGGGTCGTAGTAGTAGGGGACTCTACTTTGAAAGGGACGGAAGCACTCGTCTGCCAGCCAGACCCCTTCTCAGGGGAGGTGTGTTGCCTACCGGGGGCACGGATCAGGAATGTTGCAGAGAGCCTGCCTGCTCTAGTAAGTCCCACGGACTATTACCCACTCTTGGTGATACATGTGGGTGCTAGGAATATAGATAGTAGTAGCCTGGGAACATAAAGAAGGACTACAGAGCCCTGGGAGAGGTGGTTAGGGGCTCTGGAGCTCAGGTGGTCTTTTCATCCATTCTCCAGGGTACAGGGGAGGACCTAAAAAAAGCCAGGAGGATTGGCCAGGTTAATAAATGGTTAAAAGGGTGGTGTCATAGTCAGGGGTTTGGGTGTCTTGAACACGGGACCCAAGCTTGTAGGCCAGGTCTAGTGGGGGCTGGTGGAGCTGGTCTGATAAAGAAGGGAAAGAGCAGTTTTGGTAGGAGGCTTGCCAGACTGGTCAAGGAGGCTTTAAACTAGATGTGTTGGGGGAGGGGGACATCATTCCATTCCAACACACCCAGTCAGTTGGCAGCATCTATAATAAATGCTCAGAGCCCTGTAGAGATGTTCCAGCTGCTCCAGCCAATGAGCCGGCTTTATTTGGAGCTCGGCTCAGATGCCGCTGTACAAATGCCCGTAGCATGGGGAACAAACAAGAGGAATTAGAGATGTGTGCACGTCTATGGGGATATGATATAATAGGCATTGCAGAAACATGGTGGGATGGCTCCTACGACTGGAGTGTTGGAATGGAAGGTTACAGGCTCTTTAGGAAAGACAGGCCTGGCAGGCGGCGAGGGGGAATTGCCCTTTATGTTAGGGATAGGGTGGAGAGTATGAAACTCTGTCTGGGGACAGGTGAGCAGTCCACAGAGAGTTTGTGGGTCAGGGGTAAAGGGAATATAGCTATGGGAGACATTACTGTGGGGATCTGTTACAGATCAAGGAGAACCTGCAGATGAAGCACTCTATAGACAGATAGGAAAAGCCTCACGCTCGCAGGCCCTTGTTCTCATGGGGGACTTCAGCCACCCTGATATCTGTTGGAAGGACGGTACGGCCCGGCACAAGCAATCCAGGAGGTTCCTCGATTGTGTGGAAGACAACTTCCTTCTGCAAGTAATAGAGGATCCTACAAGGAGAGGTGCCATGCTTGACCTTGTGCTCACCAACAGGGAAGGGCTGGTTGGAAATGTGACTCTCCAGGGCAGCTTTGGATGCAGCGATCATGAGATGCTCAAATTTGAGATCCTCAGGACAGTGAGAAGAGCGTGCAGCAAGCTCACTGCCCTGGACTTCAAAAGAGCAGGCTTTGGCCTCTTCAGGACCCTGCTTCGGAAGGTTCCATGGGATACAGCCCTAGAGGGCAGAGGGGCCCAAGACTCTTGGTTGATATTCAAGGATCACCTGCTACAGGCTCAGGAGTGTTGCATCCCAACCAGAAGGAAGTGCAGCAGGAGGGCCAGGAGACCTCCTTGGATGGATAAGGAGCTCCTGAGGAAAATTTGAAGGAAAAAAGAGGCTTATAAAAAGTGGAAGCAAAGACAGGCAGCCTGGGATGAGTACAGGGATGTTGTCCGGGAAGCGAGGGAGCAGGTTAGGAAAACTAAGGCCCAGTTAGAATTAAACTTGGCTAGGGATATTAAGGATAACAGGAAGCGATTCTACAAGTACATAGCAAATAAAACAGAGTAGGGAGAGCATAGGCCCCCTCAGGAAGCTCTCAGGAGAACTGGCTACATAGGATTTGGAGAAGGCTGAGGTTCTGAATGACTTCTTTGCCTCGGTCTTCACTGGCAAAGGCTCTGACCATACCACCCATGTCTTGGAAGGCAGATGCAGGGACTGTGAGAATGAAGACCTTGCACCCACTGTAGGAGAGGATCTGGTTCGAGACCATCTTAAAAATCTGAATGTGCACAAGTCCATGGATCCTGATGAAATCCATCTGTGGGTCCTGAAGGTGCTGGCGAATGAAGTTGCTAAGACACTGTCCATCTTATTTGAAAAATGGTGGCAGTCAGGTGAAGTTCAGGTAATGTTGCTTATTTGTTTAATTTTTCAGTATAATAAAAGTCACACTGAAAATGAAGCTTTATTGTACCTGTATCTTGAAATTTTCAGCATCTTTTTGAACAACCAAATGGTATTATTAAACAGAGATCTTCATTTTGCTTAAGTTTAAGCAGCAGTTTTAACTAATTAGTTCTCAGCACAACACCTTCCACAACTGGGACCATCCTAGATTCGTTGTAAAAGCAGCAATAATTACAAAGAAAGGGGCTATTTTTTTTTAAGAAGTACTTGATCAACAACAATATATGGACTACAAAAATAACTGCTGTGGTAATAACGAGATAGTGTGCTTGCTATTGTTTGAGTTTGAGTTGGGCGAGTTCCATTATGATATGGAACCCATAATTTGCTGCAGTATGCTCTGTGATATGCACTTTAGTTTTTCTTGCTTTGTACTGCCTAATCTATTATCAGAATTTATAAATGTCTGTAAGCTCAAGATATTCTATCACAGAGAAGCCAAATCAATCTATAATACAAATAATATAAATTTGTCCATTACTTAATCTGCCATTAAGTAATGGACAAAGGCCATAAATAGATAAAGGGTTTAAAAGCAGGGCTCATGATCCTGCTTTTTGGTCTATGACAGCCTGTTTGGTTGTAATGTCTATTATGTACCTCAACTTTCCCATGCGATGAGAAGAAACAGTGCATTAAAGGAAGGTTGAGACTGTGGTAATTCTGAGAACAAATTTTCCAAGTATATTAAACAGCAAAAGAGGCAACTAAACTCTAAACTCTCTTGAAGCAACATAGAAGGATTTTAAATAATACAATTTTGTATTCAGTATGAACAAGTTATTTCAGATGTACAAAAAAAAAGAAACCAACAAACCAACCCTGAAAGACTGCAGAACTCAGTTTTTTATTTATCACTTCACCAAAGGAGGAAGATGAAAAAAATGCAGAGGAAAAATAGGACAGCAGTATTACTTGCCTGCTAGTAGAGACATACACACAACGTAAAAGTTTAATTGCTGCTTCTTTATCAATGGGTTTAATTATTTTTCTTTCTGTTCTTATGAGCCACTGAGCATAAATTAGATTTTAGAGGGGATTTGGAGAAGGCAGAAAAAGTTACATAACAAGCAAGCTTAGTCACAATACAAAAGATATAGGAGAATTATGAAAGAAACTGAAATTAGTGTTTGTGTGGGAAATGCACAAAGTATTAATTTCATAGAAGTATCACCCTTGGTGGAGCATAAGGCCTGAAGGACACCATGAAAAGAGGTGGAGTATCTAAAAAGTTTTTACGATGTGGTGGCTTGAAGGCCAGGATGAACAGTCAGGTTTTGATCTAGATCCCAAGATTTTTTGGCTTCTTGTGTTGATATTTCTGAGTGCTCAGCAATGGAACAGGACAATATCTTTCTGTGATATTTTTTCCTTTCTTTTGATACATATCCCTTCACTATAAAAATAATTGGTTGGTACTCTCTAAGAAAAAAAAAAAAAAGAAAAATAGCTAAAGAATAATTTTGCAAATCCAAATGGATTTCTCACACAAAATGTATTATCAGGTTTAACTCACAAACTCCCAAATTCCATGGGATTTATCTCTCTAAACTACATAAAATACTGTGACTAAATGAAAATATTATCACATAGTAAAACAGTATATCTTTTACTCAAACACATAGTCTTTTTTAGAGTGGATAATTCCTAGGTGTTACAGCATAAATCAGCAATCTTATTGGAATAATTTGAGAGTTTTCTGAGAAAATGATGTCAATAAAGTCTTTGGAATCCATATAGCCAAACCTGTATGCCTCATGTGTAGAGCCATTTTTTTTCCACATCAGTATATTTTATAAAAATAGTCTACTTATCTGTGAAACAATGTCAGTTTCAATTTACAACTTTTCATGAAAACTTAAAATTATACTCTCATGTGGATAAGAGTGACTGTATTCGTAAGTGCATGGCATATATCCTGTTCCTTTGAGTTTCTGCCTCAACCGTGAACTCTCAGAGGAACATTACAGAAAAACAGTGTGGAACCATCATATCTGTATTTCTTACAATGGCATCTGTAGGAGAGAAAGAAAGACTAAAAATAACAACAGGCACCTCTCTTCCCTATCAAAGAAAAGACTATGGTTGGAAGTAGGTGAGATTTATTGTGTCTGGTTTTCTCCTTGAAGATGTTTTCTTCAGTCTCTCATCAGATACAAGCAGGAATCACTCTTTCAGTTGGAGTTAGACTTAAGTTTCACAGAGACACCAATAATTCTTTTGTTTTCACATGACTCCAGGATTTAAGATGCTAGAATTGATGCCTCAGTTGAATTATTACTACACTTCTGATTGATTTTTGTTTGCTTGTTTTTTTGAGCTTTTTTTTTTTTTTTTGCTTGTTTGTTCTTGTTTTGTTTTTTAATTTGTTGCATGATTTTTTTATTTGTTTGGTTGTTTTTTTCCCTGAAATTTCAGGCACTCAAGTCTGAAATTTTCACCTAATGAACAAAAAAATGTTTTCTTGCTCTGTTCTATACAGCGCTATTTGTTCAGTGTTTCTGTTTGAGGAATGTATTTTAAAATAGAATATTTCTTTAATAACAGCTGCTGAATAATTTTACATGTTCAGCTGTATCAGGAATACTGGCCACTAAGTGATCCAGTATAAATTCTGATTTAATCCAAAATTCCACAGAAGAAGTTCTCAGGGGAAATCCACACAGCAGCACTTCCAAGGCACAGTTATTAAGTCGTGCCTGTCCAAACAGAAGTGAACTCTGACACGCACAGAATGGAAGCTTTCGCAGCTAGACTTCCTACAAGACTGCCAACTTAAATGCTCTTTGTTAGGGCTGCATTGTTGCAGATGTTAGTTTGCAGCCATCTGACCCAGTCTCCTCTCTCTCATAGATGTGAGGCTGTAGCTAGAGATTGCTGGGAGTGGATGAGACAGAAAGCCAGCTACTAAGAGAGAAATAGTCTTGGAGAAAGGGTCTGAAAAACATCCCTACAGAATTTGCAAAAGCAAAGGAATCAGTCTTTAGACATATGTGAAACACAAAGCAAATCACAATTTGGTAATTTTTTCACTTCCAAAATCACCTTTTCTCATTAAAATACCCTTAATAACATGTAACATAGACACACTCATACATTTTTATGCACATGCACATATATGAAAATTTCATGCTTACAGATCTCACAATAGATCAAGGTAGAAGTATTTAATTGTGTTTACATATATCATGTTGCGCTAGAAAAAATATACTAATAGCTTTCTCCAGCTTTTGTCAATTCTAAGGTTTAATCAAATTTGAAATATTTTTGTTGTTAATTTATTTAATGCTAGATTCTGTCCCATACTTCATGCAAGCACAGAGGAAAAGAGGAAGACATATACCTGCTTATGTTCATGCTTTGTTCTCCATCAGAAAGAAGCTGACATGTTGTCACCTTGTGTATGGAAACGGAACAGCCCAACGCTTTCCTTCTTTACCACATGCTTTTCAGTGTAACTCTAGGTGTGCATCGGGGAGTGTACACAGGGACAGAAACAGAATTGCCTCTAGAGGCAGTGAAAAGAACCTGTTCCGATGATAATGCAATGAGAATTCTATGTCTTTTTCCTCCTCCCCCAGTTCTTCCAGATGCCTGTGTATGACCTATCCCAAGAATTAGAGGTAATAGTACTCTAGTGAATGCCTTCTGAAGACAAATTTGTTTCAGGGCAAAGTGGTCACTATCACTTCCTCTATGATATTTAAAAGATGCATTTGGTGCAGGACAGTAGAGAAACAATTTGTGAGGAAAAAAAAAGAACACATTAGAAAAGTTTTTTAAAGTTGTCTGATTGGCAAAGAAGTGCAGCTAAACAAACTAAATGTTTGCTGGACTGATCTTTTGCTCTTTCCCATTTTTTATTTTTTGTTTTTTTGTGAAATTTCTACAAACAGCGGTTTCATTCTTTTTGAGCTCAAATGTTTGCTTTCTGTACAAACCTCAAACAATTATGTAGTTGTGTAAAGCTATTTTGGATAAGCAGCCTAAATCTGTTTAAATCCCATTTCCCCCATAATGATGTATAATACATGGTTATGACATTGTGTCCACTTTTTCTCAGTTCCATTTCATTAAACAAAGACTTTATTGTGAATTCTTTTTTTTTTCTTTTTAGTATGGCAGGGATTTAAACAGACCTTTTGCATAAAGAAAATTGGACAGTGAATGTCTTAAGCTAACTTTTTCACAGAAACGTTTTAAGCAGAAATTATTCAAACCTATTCAAATCAACAGTGGCAAGACCATTAACATTATTTTTCACTCTCAGCTTGGCCATGTGTCAACACAACAACACTGCTGCTACTTTTCAAAGAGTTTGGTCCTATTGTGATCTCGAGTACTTACAAGTACATATCTTGTTTTTCCCACTGATCCTTTGTGGAGTTCAATGAGTATGTATACTGTGTGGCATTCAGGCTTTTGTTGGCACCATAGCAACAGTAGTGAGAGACTTAGGCAAACACAGAAAATATTTTGAACTTTATGGCACCCAGGATCCTCATTTTTCTCACAAAATATGAGAATAGGACAAAAAATAGGGGTAGGTTTTCCATTGAGCATACTGGAAAGGTGACAGCATTCACCCTAACGAAACACTGAAGTGCTTTAATTTCTGTAAAGCAGATAACACGTATGTTTTAGTGCATTCTACTTATTGTTAGTGCTCCCATTTCTTACACCCCTGAAAAAGCTACTCATTGTCTTCTGTGTTCTCAGTGCTTCAAACCAAGGAAACAAAGGAAGCTGCATGAGTTCAAACCCTTAGTTCTTAGTACAAAGATGATTCCAGCAAAGCTGAACACCATGACTGCAACAATTTATTTTTTACTGCTGCAGATGACTGTCAAGCTGATAAGCAACATGCTACCTTTTTTCACATTCCAATCTGACTAAGATTTAAAGAAAACTCTAAAATTGAGCTCCTATGCTCCATGCTGCTATGCTTTACCAAGGTGTTAGTGGTCAAGACCAAAGTGTTTTTCACAGCAAAACAGACTTAGGACACCTTTTGTTAGGATTAGGCAACTTGTGCAAGAGATGGTCTTAGTTTACTCTTTGTAGCTCTTGTTGGGAATGCCTTCTCTCGGAATGCAGAAAGTCCTTATAGTTAGTTCCACACATTAATTTTTATTATTTATTTTCACTATTTTCCATATACCTTTGTCTTCAGGGAGAGATCTTCTGTGTTACTGTGCCATTCAAGTATGATATACGGAAGTTCTGTCCGCTAATAAGGAATTTCACAGTCATGTTAGATAGGTGGATTTTGAAGAATAGTCTTGAATTTTGATGCAGGAAGGACAAAATGATATCTAATATCACCTCAGTGATTCCTTGGTATTATAAAGTTATAAATGGATGGATTTCTGCTCCTAACTTCTTGTAGTAAGATTACTGTGCTGATGGATAAAGACATTCTCCTTTTTCTTTTTGTTACTTTTACTTCCTTAAGACTTTCTTTCCTTCTGCTTTCCAGACTCCTGTTAAATGATTTCAAAGGCTATTGGTTTCTGTATCTTCCCTAATCTTCATGTGCAACTCTAACACCTGACCCCCTAGCGAGTTTAATCACTGCTCAGCTACACTGCCATCCTTTGGTTTCTAATCTGGCTTCTGCCTTCCTGTTTCTTGTAAACCACTGCCAGTCATCACAGTTTACCTGCATTTCCCACCATTTCTCCCTGATTTCTCCCTGGTGTTCTCCCTAGAAGTTCGATTTACTTTTCAAATCCTGAATGAATCAAGTTGTTCTGAAGACACCTATTTGGTTGTTCCAGTGAGCCAAAAAGTATTTTGGGAAGTATTTGGAATGACACAAAGTGCGGAAGCTGTGAAATTCCTCTGGAATTTAGGCTTGAAATAGATCCTCAACACCTCAAACATTCCAGTGCTATACAGATCTATACTGAAGGTCTGTAACTTCAGGTGTTCCAACCACAGACATTTTCTATCAGGTTTTGTACTGACACCTAATGTGTCAGCTATGTGTTTAAGAATATCTCAGTTTAGCAGGAGCTCTTAAATGGTCTATATTCTGCATATATATTACTTCCAGATGTGAATTGGTACATCTGGATGTATGTTACTATGATGTGCCCATGTGCATATCCTAGCTTGTTTGCTTGTTTCAGTCAGCATTAGCATGGGATTTCTGCTCTGTATTCCACTGGGACCTGTAGAAGTGTTTAATACTTCCTTATCTAACCAGATCTCTTGGTATGTTAGCAGCTTACAGACTTAAACCCAGTTGTCTGGTATTTAACTTTTCTGGCGACTCATGAAAGGAGTTCTAAGACTCCAAATTATGATTTTGCAGGAATAGCCCTCAAATACTACAAAGTTAAGAGCTTGTAGAAGGTTCTGAAAAGGCCACACTGGGTAAAAATTTGGCTGGAACACTAAAAATTATTTAAGGAAAAAGAAAAACAGAAGCAGAATATTTGGTAAATGAGAGAATTTTCCTACAGAGAAAGTGGTTTGGACTAGCCTGAATAAAATATAATGTTCTTGTCTGTAAGTAGGCAAGTCCCATTTTATACAGTTAGAGTTTCTGAGTAATTCTTACTGAAATTTGTATTAGGACCACAGGATGAAAACATTCTGAAGAGAAGGGCCAATATAATATTGTCATAGGAAGAGCAGAAGGTAAGACAGGTGAACAATCCCAGTGTTCAAAAAGCAAATCAGTCTTCTCTAATTAGACAACTTTTGCTTTCTTCCTTCTTAGCTTCCTGTCTAGAGCTTGCAGTGATAGAAGCAGTGAAAGCATTTAATGATCTATGTGATTTAATGCTCCAAAATCTTTCTGCTGGTTCATTCATAAACCCCTACTGTAAGTGCCAAATCTGTGTGTATGAGGATTCATTTGTCACACTTGACTGCATGGGAAAGGAATCCCATCATTCCACGCTGAATCCTTGACTATGTTTCATTTTTTTTTATTTCTAGACTTCACTGTAACTCAGTCTTGCTTTAGTACTGTATGAAAAGCTAGGAACAGTTTTTCAAATGAAATAACACTGTAAAAATATCCTGGTTTTATATACATTTTAGATTTTTACTATATGAAACATTTTTTTTTCTTTTTTTTTTTTTAAGCAAAATATACATTGGCTAGCCTTGAAGCCAAAGCGTCCATAGTAAAAAAGTATGTAAAAAGTGTAAGCAAAATCTCACTAGCCTTGGAAAAATTGCATTAATGGTACTACGGCATGAACAATTTAATTATCAGATTCCTATGTGGAAGTATATTAGTTTGTCTTTCAAACATTTCAAATGGTTTTGTTTCTCTTTTTTTTGTCTTTGAATCCTGTAACATCTACTTATGTCTTTGTACCTTGGGCCACCTGCAAAGAGGGCACAGCTTTTGTGCAATCTCAAGTTCAAATGGTCGGGGCAAGTCAATGACATCAGGTACAACAGCTTTCAGTAATTTCAGGTTCACAGTAAAAATTAAAGCTGCTTATACAGTCTATTACCTTGATGTCCTGGTAATGAAAACGTTCAAGTTCCTGATCTTGATCTTCAGGGGTCTCATTACGTTTGAAAGCAGGTTGCCTCAGGGATTTAATCTCTTGACTGTCAAGATTCATTGAGGAGGCAAAGCTTCCCCACTGACAACAAGAGAAATAAAATGGCACAAATGTTCTTTTGAGGAGAGATGTTCTCAAAACTGTTGCATGGAGCTCCTCTCTCTACAGATATGAAAGATGTTCTGAAAGAAATGTAAACATTACCTCTACATAGCAGTCTATCTACACTAATTGCTACTTCTAGGAACAGTAGCTAGGTGACGATAGATGCAAAGGAAGAATGAAGAAAAAAAAGTGCAAGCAGTACACAGTTTCCTACAAATAACTGTCCAAGAAAAATGAGTAAAGATACAAACTATATCTGATTTTAGCTTACAGTTGGCTCTCTATAATTTCTGTAGGACATTCAGATATGGCAGTGATTAATGATATGAATTAGACTACACCCCCTTTCAAATTACTACATGAAGGTACAGGAGATACAGGTTATGTACTGGACAAATAGCTGTAAAATCTCAGGACAAACTGTAGGCAGCTATAAAAGGAAACAAAAGAAAGCGCCTTTTAAATCCAGTTAGGTTTCCAAAATCACTTCTGTTTTATAAGAAATTATTAACTACAGCTCCAGGACCCTATCAACAAATATAAATCATATACACAAACCATTCTTTTTTATCAATAACCAGCTATAAAATTTGTGCCTTTGTCTTTTTTCTTTACCCTTTAAAGGTAACATTGTTACTGGCTCATCCAGTTACCTTGAGATGTTATTTGTACTCATCACATTTCCATGCAATTATCTTTTTAGACCAAGTAGAGAAATAAATCATCCCTATTTTGTGTGAGGTGTTGACGTTTATTAATTTAATGTTCTTGTGAAGCCTCTTGGGGAAGCAGTTTTAAAATAAAAAATCAAATGACTGAAAATTAAGAGATAACATCGTAACAAATAAGTTATCATTATGAGGTTTGCAGAGAAATAATGCAATAAAACAGACTCTCCAAAAATATACAGCATCTTTGCTGCTAAAATCTTCCTATTGTTTGCTTTTTGCTTTATAGTATGATTTCCTTTTTTTTTTTTTTTTTTGAAAAAAGTAGTAATACCACTTGCTTACAATTTCCTTTTTGATAAACACAGTCAAAATTATAAAACAGCTATCGGTAAACATAATAACTCACTGTAGGTGTGTATTGTTTGTTTCCACTTCACCATGCAAACTTTGAGTTAGTAGCAACAAGGGGTTAAAAACTGCAAATAATGTAGAATGAGAAGGAAAGAAAAGATGAATCTTAAACATAAAGCATTGTCTTTGGTTCAGAAAGTTTTTGCCTGTCTTCTGGCAAAGACAGTGTCCTTAGGTAAATCAATTAATTGTTCTATACTCACCTTTTTCCACATGTATACTGGGGCTTTTCCTATTAAAAAAACCACTCAATTAGTATTGTGAAAAAGTAAGCTGTAATTGATGAAATCATTATTCTAATGGAAACTCCTTTTACATGTGTAGACATGCACACATAAATATACATAGAAGACATTTTAAAAAGGTTTTAAAATATCTTTTCCACTTTCCACAAGAGTATGAGTTCTTCAGCTGTTAGTTTTGCACAGATTCGAACTCTTAAGTCCCCTAGAAAAACGATGCTGTATGCTATATTAAAAGCTGTAGTTATAAGTGATCAGCCTACATGAACTTTCCTGAAGGTTTTGAATCACTAAAAATTACTGACAGCCTTTTTTAACTGTTGTAATATTCCAGAAGCATAATGACAGATTCCTACAAGTAATTTAGCTATTTGTTACTCTTTGTAGCTTTTCTTATTTATGTGCTACTAAGTTTCTATCAAGAGCTCCTATCTGCCAGAGATTTGTTTTCTATTTTTTTGTTTTTCTTTCCCTTTATATAAACCTTGCAAGTTTTACCCTTAGGGCAAAGCAGTGATGCAGGTGTGTGGCCTCTTGTCTAATCATAAATTACCTGTGCTGGGTCTACATTTCAAAAGCCATATGCTTCCAGGATTTTTTTTTTTTTTGTTAAAGTAACCTTTCAGTTCTATTAAGCTGTCTGAGACAGGGAGAGCTGTCTAAAATCTTGTAATAGAGTGAAGCTGTTCCTTTCTAAGATTTTTGTCATACTGCATGGGTACTGTTCAGAAAATGGAGCTTGGACTGCTACTCTGTGGAAACTTTCTGCATAAACTGCGTGTTTTAATTCAGAACTAATCTGTTTTGCCATCCATGACGGGCTCAGACTGTGTGGTATTTGAGTGTAGAAACTAGTATACTAGTTTGCTTAGCACTCTTGGCATTTCAGAGAAGCAAGGCTGAAATCCGCAAAAGAAACTTAATGATGGGGAAGTATGAATAGTTCTGTAGAAAGGCAAAATGAACTCTTGGGGGAGAACCTTAACCTGCAGCCTGATATCTGAGTTCAGTGAAAGAAGTTACTGCTGGAATTAGGCTTCTCTGTCCTAGGGTTCAGCCTCTGCAACCACACAGAGGGTCGTGGCAACCCCAAGGCTGCCCATAAGAAGCTTTAACCATACTGATTATCCATTGTGCAGAATTCTTTATTTACCACCAACATTTTCTATCTTATCTGATGTTACCCTTGGACATGAGACCTGACAAGCTCCCCTGTGATCAAATAACTTCCTCTGAGGCTTACAGCCCTCTGTAACTCTGGTGCCATCATTCAAACATTGAAGACAAGATTAATAAAGGTATTTGAAACTGTAGATGACAAGGCAGTGATTAGCAAGAAGTGTTATATTAGATTCTGGATTTAAGATATATGACTGGAGCACCTCCCGTGTAAAGATAGGCTGAGAAAGTTGGGGCTATTCAACCTGGAGAAGAGAAGGTTGCATGGAGACCTCATAGCAGCCTTCCAGTATCTGGAAGGGGGCCTATAGGGATGCTGGGGAGGGACTCTTCATTAGGGACTGTAGTGACAGGACAAGGGGTAACAGGTTCAAGGGGAAGTTTAGATTGAATACAAGGAATAAGTTCTTTACTGTAAGGGTGATGAGGCACTGGAATGGGTTGCCCAGGGAAGCTGTGAATACTCCATCCCTGATGTTGTTCAAGGCAAGGTTGGACAGAACCTTGGGTGACATGGTTTAGTGGGAGGTGTGCCTGCCCATGTCAGGGGAGTTGGAACTTGATGATCTTTAGGTCCTTTCCAACCCTAACTATTCTGTGGTTCTATTCTATGATTCTATTCTATGATTCTATGATCAATGTGCCATTTGGATTCATTATCTAGGGTGAAACCTATTAAAACCAATTTTGAAAGAGCACCTGGGCTTATATGTTTTCGTGTCTTAACTCAAATGCAAATATTCACTTATTTTGAGATCAGAACCTTGACTGTCTCCTTTAGCTTCACTTTTTGTTGCTCAGAAGGCGTGGGACTCTGTGGATATTGAAACCACTGACTGACTATGGTGCTTATCTTACAATTAAACATGGACTCTGAAATATTTTCAAAGTGACTGCTCTCCCTTTACCTGCCCTTAACTAGGAGCTAAAACAGCCTGATGGTGTTTTTGTCTTCCCTACCTGTGCAAGTTTACCATGTAGGAGAGTGGAGGAGTCCCTTGTATCCTTTTCTTCTTTCTCTGAACTTTAACCTGGGTTTTAATTTTAATACAGAGTCAGTGCTTCAATCACCTCAGACTTTTATTTACATAGAAATACCTCAAACAGAAGAAAGGGTGCATACTATGACTTTTTTTCATACTAGAAACAGGGAGAATATATCCATAACTAGAAAACTGAAACCAAACTGTGTAGCAAAAACATTTAAAGGCATTAAAAATTGAACAGCCTTCTTCCCAATTAGTACTATCCATACATAGAATAGAATGCAAGCAGAACAATGGTCAGGTTTTTTTTTTTCATTTTGGGAGCAGGAAAAAGCATTAAGAGGCAAAAGCAAACAAATCAAAGTCAGGGACAGATACCTGGAAAGGGAAAAAAACAAAGCCTAGCTAAATACATGTTCAATAGTCAAAAATTGTATTTATTTATTGAGATGAGGTGGAAGTATATTTATTATTTACAGAATGTTTTCTGTTGGACCTGCTCTCCTTGATAGCAACTATTGTTCTAGACTGAAGGAACTGATAAATAAAAAAAAACCAATTTATTAGAAAGGATCGGAATAAGCAGCCAAGAAGGGCATTTCAATAACTTATTAAAGGCTTAACAACTGTATTCTTTTGTCTGCTGTGCTCTGCTACTTATTTTTATTCTCACTTTTTTACTCTCCTTTCTGCCCATGGAAGGTTGTATTTTTCTGTAATTATCACAAGCAAATCTTTCTTTGGCAGTGCACACAGTGATTAATCGCATTTCCCTTACTGCAGTAGTGGGTGGCTTTTGCGTATCCCTTTCATATATAGCCTTTAATTTTCTGTATTACAGGTGGTACTAAGTAGTTTGCTGTAGTAACAAAGATTAGCTACATGTGTTACTGAGCTAGAGTTCTCAGGCTGCTTGTGATCTTTTTGAGGCCTATGCACCTCTTCTTTATGGGTCTGCATAACTACCATTAACAGTGAAAGAAATGCCATCTAACTCTGAGAGAAAATTGTGTTTAAAGTGTGCAAGTTCGAAAGAAAGTCTTGCTTGACTCTCCTAATATTTAATAGCTTAAACACTGAATGAGTCATTCTGCTCATTACAACTGGAACCGTCAATAAAAATGGTAATTCAGAAATGCAGTCTTTTAGGGAAGAACAGAGAGGGTGAAGCAAACTGCCAGGCTGCTGGGGTTTAGGGCAGATTTGGCTATTGAGTCTCTGGTATGACTCTAAGCCATACTGTTCTATTTAAAACAGGACAGAAATGTTCAAGACTGCTGAGCTTAGGCTTTGGAAAAGCATAAGTACTGATTATACATTGAGCCATTTCTCTGCGTACAATAAGAAACCACAGAATTCAGTATGTGGGCATGACCTGTGGTTTTAAGTATTGTATTTACTGTGAATACCTGCTACAAATCCCTTGCCTAAACCCTGAGGGTGCTGTGCTTTCCCCACAGCACCACAATATGCCAGGAAACTTACTTTGTTAAGGCTTGTCAGTGTAAAATGGTATCCCCACACATTTCTCACTACCAGGTCTCAAAAAGCTTTGTGCCTATCTTAGAAAACTGAGCTACTGTGCAGGCTATTGCAAGAGCAGCTGGACACCCTAGTGACCACGAAAGAATGTGATGCCTACTAGATTACTCATTTTTCTTACATATAAATCAGATTAAAAAAGAAGGCTACCTGAAACTGTAGATAACACGGCAAGATTAGCAAGATGACTGAACTACAAGACCTTTTAGGAAGACTATACTTACCCATGAGAATTTTTCCCAGTTGCCTTTGGGTCTTAGTTGGCTTTGGATATCTAATGAACCCTGCTGAATCCTTACAGGTATATCTTCATTGTACCTATTGCTAAAGATGACTGCCAGAGCCACTGCAGCAGCTGTGGCTGACCTAGTCATACTGTAGATCTCTGCAGAGTTCTTTCTGTGTTCTCACTTTCAGATTCCCTGTACTAATTTTATGTGTTTGGATGATGGGACATCCCCTAGCAGTGTGGTTATTACATTGTTTCCACCCACCCTCTCCTGAAATTCTTTTAAGAACGTTTCCATGGCATTTCTGGACTCTTAAGGCAGTAACAGGAGAAAAGAGTCAGAAGACACAGAGCTGATAATATTGTCAGAGATATGAAATCCAGATTTCTCTCAGTGGTGAATATGGGTGCTATTTTTTCTGGCACTGTGTAAGAACTGACCATGATATTACAGGTGGTGAATTTAAACACACAGCACCTGAACTATGTTCTCTATCTCTGTACACGCACATATGCATTATAGAGTTGTCTGGGAGATTCTGCCACCATGCTTTTTCCCATATGAGTCAGTAGCAAGCAGAAACAACTTCAAAGGTTAATATTCCTTTAAGGAAGAAAGAAATGTATAAGATTTGGCCTCATTTAAATACTACTTAAATACAAATAGCAAGATCCTATAGCAATGAGACTTTGTGCCAACTGAGGATTAGGTCAAAAGACTACAGTCATCTAATTTGCAGTACTCGAGGCTACATCTTAATAAGACCATCTGGAAATTGAAGCTGTTTCAGAATAGGGATATCCACTTTTCCAGGGCAGTTTTATGCTAATTGTAATCACTCAGTGTGTGTTCTGTTCTAGCAGCCTGTTAGCCTGTTAGTTTCTAGTTGGAGGTTGTTTTTAACCTATAAAATGCTAGGGCTAGGTTGTCTGCTGCTGGTGTAATATATCTAGAATTAACCTGAGGGTTTTGTTCCTAAGTGATCTGGGACTTGGTTACCTCAGAGAGTTATACAAAGCCTATCTTAATTTTACCAGCATATGAGAAAGAAGTAAAATGAAAGATTTAGCATGAACAGATGTTATTATAGCTTTCATCATGAGGTCAGATAACTGTCAATTTTGTTTTATGTGGATTTTACTTCTGATAGTGTGTCAAATAATCCTCATAAAAGTACTAGAAAAGTAGATAGTGCTTTCAGATGAACTGAAACACGTATGTAAATTATTTTCAAGTAAATGTATTCTTTTTAAAGCAGGACAATTAAAAAATAATGCAGGTACAATTTCTAGTCCTTTAACTCAAGATTCTTGAGCACTTGATGGATTTTCACAGAAAGCTCAATTACTGCATAGATGTCTCCCTTTATTACTTGTAGGAAACTGCAAAACCGAATCACTCACCCCATAGATTAACTGCAGGACTAAAAGCATATTTCTGTCTGAAGAAACAATGAAATCAAATAAAGAGCAATTTCTCAGGAGACAAGGGAGTAACATCAGTTCAGAAAGCATATAAGGGATGTTACAAGTGTTTAGTGTAAAGCTGTAAACACTATGCCGGGTTTTTTTGCATACATAAAGTATTTCTGTATAGGGTCAACAGATGACTTTGTTGACCTGCCCTGTATAAGTACTCTTTCTGTTTATATAAGGGATAAAGAGAAACCTCACTCCGTATTTGACATTGCACTGAATATAGATGACAAAAGCGAAAAAGTATGTGCATATATATAAACATCAGCAAACAATGACCTGATGTAGATTCCCATTTAATTTCCTGGTTTTGTTCATAAATTGAGTTACCTTAATCCTTAAACTTCAGGGCCAATTGCTCCTTAAGATTTGGGAAATAAGATGGGAAATTAATCTTTCTTTTCAGATAGCTCAGAGTTACTCAGGTGTATTATAATAATGAAAAGAAAATGTAGTTGACTGATGTATATGGTAGTTTGCCCTTCTGAAATACAGTTAAAGTAGGAAATATCTGAGCAGTGTCAGAGCAGTGGAGCTGTAATTAACAGTGATACACATTCTACTGGGAGGGGGTTCAGATTACACTGTGCAGAGCTCCTATAGCTGTCCCAGCTGCCATAATGGTGAATCTATACTCACTGTTTTAAAAGGGTCTAAATTAGGTTGTGTTGAAGGCAGGGACTTCAACACCTTCTCCTCTCCTTTGTGGTGAGTTCTAGTGAATATGAAGAACTATGATACTATGGTACATAAAATGACATCGAGAAAGTTCCTGTCTTCTCTTCAGTCTAGGAATTATAGTGTTTGCATTAGATTCTGTGTGTCTGTGTAATAATGTTTTGCAACACAGGTTTTGAAGTGGGTGCTTATTCTAGTGAAGGATCCACTGCATGAGAACAGTAATAGCACCCATTCATGATGCAGTGATGTTCTGCATCAAGGCCACTTCATTTTAAGGTATGTATATTGTAGGATCATAGAATGGTTAAGTTTCTACATGTTTGTTCAGTGAACAAATTTCCCTTTTTTGTAGAAAATGAGTAGTCGGAGAATTGCACAAAGCTTTATTTTATGTCCTTAGGATAAAATTCACAATGTCTGAGTAAAGCTCAGCATTACACAGGTGACAAATTTGTATGTAGCTAAGGCTCTGAGAAGGTAAAATTTTGACCCTAATGTGACAGGCTAGACTGTGCAAAGCCTTTTATAAGACTGCTGTCACTATCAGCTGGGGGACTTTCAGCTCCTTTGTGCTGTATGTGTGGCATGCAGTAATCACTAGATTAACATAAATACTGACCTTTTTGGACTGTCTTCTGGATCTATTGTGGAGCATTTGTTACAGACCACCTTCTCTGATGATCCACAGAAGATATGGGTTGTTATAACTTCAGATAGAGAGTCCTGGTTTTTCATTTTGGTCAACAATGGGTTGTGATTTTCTTTCTAGAGTCCCAAGATTAAACTTTGCATAATTTCCCAAGGGGGTATCTATTTCACCAGCTTGCTCACCTGTCTTTCACTTCTATTGGTTGTACACAAAGACTCAATCTGTTCCCCTAAGATGCTGATCCATTTTTGTTCAGTCTTCATTTAGAGGTGAAGTAGTAAGAAAATAATCTCTGAACTGGGCTAAAATACTGAAATAAAAAAACCAAACCAAACCAAAAACCCAAACAAACAAACAAACTAATAAACGCCACCACTTTTGTGTGTGTGTGTGTATCATTTCTTGTGCTAGGACAACACTCAGGGAGAGATGACTTATCTAAAGAAGTAGTCCTCAAGGGGGGAAGAAAGGTGGGAGGTGCTGATTTTCTCTCTGCAGTGAATAGCAATAGGACACAAGGAAATGGAATGAAGTTGCATCAGTAGAGGTTCAGGTTGGACTTTAGGAAAAGGTTCTTTACTTAAAAGGGTGGTTGGTCACTGGAACAGGCTCCCCAGGGAAGTGCTCATACCACCAAACCTACCAGAGTTCAAGGATCATCTGGGTAATGCTCTTGGCCATATATTTCAATTTTAGGTAGTCCTGTGAGGAGCAGGGAGTTGGATTCAATGGTTTTTATGAATCCTTTCCAACTTGAGGTATTCTGTGATTGTACAATTCTGTGATTCTACAATTCTATGATTCTACAATTCTATGATTGTAAGTGGTAAAAAAACTCTGAGACTGAATAGTAATGCCTTTCCTTCCTCACCTTCTTTTTATTTCTAAGACACACAAAAAAAAAAAAAATCAAGAAGGTAGTCATCCTAGTTTTAATTGTAATATATATCCAATTATAGCATATATCTAACACATCTAATATGTATGTACTGAATAGTGTATATAATAGAAATATATCTGATACTTAGTTCATATATAATTACTATATATTTACTGTTGCGTCAATGTATTAGTCTACTAATATATTTATAGTATAGAAACTTATGTACTTCTACTCTATCCAAGCTATTGCAGCAGAGAGCAAACAAATTAGAGTACTGAAAATGAACTGGAAAGAACACTGCTGAAGAAAGGGTTATCTAGATTGTAATATCAACTGAATTACCAGACGTGCAAACTCACTCGGATGCCCATTTTGATCAGGAAGATAAAGATACTTTAGTCCTGTTTTCATCTTTGCTACTCCTTTGCATGATAAATTGTGCAAGAAACTGTATTAAGCATTCAGCAAAGATTTTTAAGAAAACAGCTCCACTTCTGCAGTGACAGACCAGATACCTGCTTTTAAGACATAGAGTAAAAATCCTATTCTTTATGTAGCTGAACTCTATTTTAGCATTGTATTGACACTGCAGTGTAGGCATTTTCTTCTCTTTCTTCTGAATGGAATTATTAATGATTGGCCTGGTTATGATTTCAATAGAAAAATACAGTGATGACCAAAGTGGTAAATAACTGCTGTAAAATGCAAAAAGATCATTTTGTTACTAAAGCCATGTGGGTTATCTTTTAATTCCGTCCTAGCTCTGCTTCCTAAGGTTGAAAATTGTGCTGTATTATGACAGATTAATCTTCATTTCAGTGAATTCAAATTCAATCTGCTTAATCAATGTTTTTGTATGATAAAAGAAGAACTTCAGACATCTTGTCTACTCTTGTCTCTTACCCATGTAAGTGTGTATTAATAGAGGAGACATTTAGAAGTTACTGGCATGCAGCATCAGATGAGATGTCAAAATCAGCCAAATTAAACAATAATCAATGTACAAGAATTGATGGTGGTTTTTAAATAAAGTTACAGTGCACAGAAAAAGAGTAATTGTTAAAATTAGAAAAGTGAAGAGGACATGGAGGCATGCTGAGATGAGCTCAGAAGGGAGATTTCAGAACCTGGCAGCAAAGTGCTAATGTTACTGCTTGCTTAACAAGTAAGCCCATAGAGAGAAACAAATCAAATTGCATAGAGCATGAAAAAAAAGGTGCAAACCAGAGCATCTGAGAGGCACTATAACAACTTATTAGGCCTGAATTTCTACATGAAAAATTAACCAAATCCTCAGTTACCTCAGCTTATGATCAGAAACTTTTAGAATTTTTTAAGCAACAGATCTTTTTATGTACTTGACTTGATAGTAACAATAGATGTAAGACAATTCTTTAAATGCAGGTGTGCCATGCTAAGACAACATTTACTTCATGACTTGCCATTGTTTTTTTGCATAGTGTTCAAAAATTGTGTGTGAGCACATTGGTATTCTTACTATTTAAACATGATAGCTTGTGTATTGGAATGCTGCAAAGTGCGAGCTTTTTACTGTCAGTGATCTTCATGCGCTCTTTACTTCCTTCTTCTCCCATTCTGTCTTTTTCATTTTGAATCTCAATAGCAGGATTTCTTGACAAAATTAATTTGTTGTGAAGACTGCAACCTGGAGATTATTACTCCCATTTAAAAAACACCACTTTCTATGTATAGCTTTTCTTTCACAGTGTTCAGTCATTTTAGGCTGTGTTACACTTTTCTGCTCTTACACACTTACTTTCACAAAAGAGAAAATCAGAAAGATAAGTAGGATCCTGGAACATAAAAATACATGAGACATGAAAACAAAACCAAGCTCTTCAACAACCATAAGTAAAAAGAACATTTTAGGCCTAACGCAGAATAATAACGTCTTTTCAAGACAAGGAGTTTATATATAAATCAAAGAAAATGGAAGAAAACCTACTGATTGATAACAGTAAGCATCATGAAAAGAGATATTTTGATGAGTGACTTTATCCTCCATTTTTTGAAGAGGACAGATAATGGGTTTGTTCATGATATCAGAAAAAGGTAGGAAGATAGGGGGGAAATAGGGATGAAAGACTAATAACACAATGAAATCTCATGCCTTGAGATATCCATTATGTCACTTATTTATATGCAGCATAAATATGTGGATTTAGTTTTATTTCAAATTATATTTGTTTAATGCCAAAAAATAACAAGAACTTATTACCCTATTGTCCTCATTCTTTCAGGATAACAAGACAAAGTACAGAAGACCAGTAAAATATTTGCATTCCTGAACAAAGCCCCTTCTCAGTTCTTCTTCTCCACACTCAGATGCAGGAAAAGATGTGGAAAAGTATAATCCATTTCAAGCTTTTTTCTGAAGCATTCAAAAAGTATCTAGAAGCTTATTGAGACTTTCATAAAAGTTGCCATAGTCCTGGGCCTTCTCTAAGGTTAGGGGATCAAGGCTGCCCTGAACCTGTAGAAAATACATTAAGCTCTATTCCTCTCCCACTGATAAACCACTTGCTTTTAGGGACCAGTATAAAAACCTCCTAGCCCCTTTTGAATCAGAGCCAGCCCACGCAGTGTCAGCATGAAGCATAGGCAGAGCAATCTCATACTTGTCTGCAGTGGACCAAGCTGATGATGGGATTGGAGAAAAGGTGAAAGAACAGAGGCCAGAAAAGTGACAGGTGTGATGCAGGTAACTTATGTTACCAGTACAAGACCTCTTTTGTTCAGGTGTTTTGAATTTATGGCACTAGATATGGAACTAGGAGTGCATCTTAGTGACTGTAGCCTTGTAAATGACCTAAGCTGTATTTTTAAAACATTCTTAGTTTGTAAACAAAATTGTTCTTCTTTAGTAATACAGCACATTAACTAGTTATTATGTATAGAACATAACACCTTGGTACTGTTGTAGGTATTGCTGAATTCAGCCTCTTTTTATACATTATTTAGCCAAGAACATTTACATTTACAAAAGCTGCATTGAATCTCATGACATGCATGTACATGACAGGTGTGTTGAGATGGTCATTTAAGATGCTTTTCCCCTAGGTAGAAAACTTCATAGATAAGAAAACACTAGCACTCTCTGCAATGCAGCCCTTCCAGTTTACAAATTAAATGCATATACATTGCCATGATTTCTTTCATGAATTTATATTCCCTTTAAAATGAGCTAGGGAAAAAATGAGAATGAAGTAGGATAGCTTGATATTTGAGAGAGGAGTAAGAATGAGAAAGTAGTTTTAATATTATGCTATGCCTGCTAGGCTGGCTTTATAAAAATAATCACAAGTGCAGGTTTTCTTCCCCTTTACTTAATCCACTTCTGTGAGTGTCCTGTGCAGTATCCTTTACAGTAATATGCATTTTTATTTGGTTAATTTACTTCTTTTCTAGTGCACAATGCTCTATAGTTAACAACAAGGGATTTGGTGAAGAACAAAAGACATATAGACATTAAAAGCTTCAATACAGGAAAAACAGGATTAGCCTGATTTTTCAAAAAGGATACTTTCACAAGTCCAAAGTCTAGCTGAGGAGTGCCTGTTTGTGATCTTTTATATCCTGTTTACCAGATGTTGTCTGCTTTTCAGTAATATATGGTTCCTATAGCAACTGTAGCAAAATATGGTACACGTAGCTTAATACTGAAAAAAAACCCAAAAACAAACCCTGAAAAATCCAGTATATTTTAGGAAAAAAACATGATACGCCCAAAGCACCTTTCATATGTCTAGCATCCTGCACTTACAAGTACATGGGACAGCATGTTTATGAAATATTTCAATGAATGCACAGTTCAGCTGATTAAATTTGCACTGAGTTCAGCTGAAATCAAAATCTACCCCAAATAAGCCTTTGCTCTCCACTTATTCAGAAAAACCTAAGATAAACAGGCCATGTGTGGAGCATTCATATAAAAACAGCAGAACATTTTAAGCAACACCCAAAGTAGATTTTTTATTGGGTTTGTGTCCTGGGTTCAGCAGTAGCAGTCATGTTTTTTTCCTTTGTGTTAACTGGTGCAGTGCTGTGTTTTGACTTCTAGTTTTGAGAACAGTGTTGGTGAAGCCGATGTTTTCGGTTGTTGCTAAGTGATGTTTACCCTGACCAAGGACTCTGTGAGGCTCATGCTCTGCCAGGGAGGAGGGGAAGCTGTGAGGAAGCAGAGACGGGGCGCCTGACCCGGGCGAGCCGGGGAGGTATTCCATACCACAGCATGTCATGCCCGGGGTGGGGGGGTAACTGGGAGTTACCCGGAAGGAGAGGGGCTTCCGGGTGGAACTCGTTTTCTTGGCCGGTGGTATCGTATTCTCTTCCCTTGTTATTTTCCCTTATCATTGTTTTAGCTGATAGTAGCGGTGGTGATTTGTTGCTGGACTGTTCTTGTCTCAACCCGTAGGAGTTGCACTCTCTCGATCCTCCTCCCCGTTCCTCCGGGAGCGGGGAAGGGGAGAGCCCCGGTGCAGGGAGGGGGGGGGGGAGACGAACACGGACCTTGATTGTTGTCAGCTTGGCACCACTCACTGGGAGTGAGTGAACAAGTTACCTGACTGGGTTTAAACCACGACAGTTCGTAGCTGTGTGTCAGTGATATAATTACAGCCTGAGTAACTTTATCTGCAAAAGAGCGCAGAACACTTGAGTGTGTTATATAATTAAGACAGTATGTGTCTTCAAACAAGGATGCATTCAGTACCTACCAGTGAAATAATAACGTAACATGCACTGAAATAGTCACTGAGACAGTGTCCAAAGGTTCTTGCAGTGTGGAAAATACCCATGATTTATAACATAAGAAAGACTTTAATCTTGTGGCTGTTATTTGAATACTAGACCACAGAGACTGAGTCTAACGTAATTCACCAAAACTTGCAATGAAAGTTTTAGCTGAGGTCAAAACCTGGGAAGGCAATTATGATAAAAAAATAAGATTTTGGCAAAGATGCACTCAAGTGACATAGCTGAACTTTAGAAGCCACATTATGGTGGATTTTAAAATTTCTTCAGTATGAGTCTGACCAAATCCAACATTTGCTGGGAGAGTGGTTAAGGCAATTAGGTCAGATGAATATTGTGCAATAGGATGACAGATTAATTGGTTGTTAGAAAGTCAAAAAAGGATTCCAAGACATTAGCCTAATGCTCAGCAGTTCATGCAAGATGGTTTGTAGGCTAACGTTTTGGAGAATGAAGAGTACCGTGTGCCATAGCTTTGCTCTCAAAGGAAAAGACACTGTAATCCTGTCTGACTTTTAAGTATAGATGTGTGCCATGGAGGGGAACTGTCCCGTTCTGGATACATATCTGCAAAAGTTCCTCATGCTGTCCCAGTAATCTCAAAGAAGAAGGAAGAATGCTTATTTGATTTAGCTGGGGTAGGATATGTTTCCTACCCTTGGAGCAGGATAGCAAATTAGATTGGCTCTGACAAGGTGAAGCAGAATCCTTGTGGCTTTGTAGTGAACAATAAGATTTCAAAAATTGACATATATTATTAAAGAGCATTTTGGTTCAGGTGAATATTCACAGTATACAGATGAACCAAAACCAGCTTTGCATGCACAATTACATGCTTTTGTGCAAATATTGATAACATCATACAGCTTGAATATCCAATTTTATCCAAACATTGATTCTGAAAATGTAGAAAAGACAGTGTGTACACAATCATAGGATGGAATTTTAAGACACTGAAAATTTGGCCTTACTGTATTTGTATTCAGTGCCTATTATTCAATCCCCAGAGCAGAATTTTGCATTTATTGATAAAAGAAAGAAATGTTCTTCATATGAACATATTAGTGCTAACATTACACACTGAAAGAACGTCTGATGCTGAGCTAGGTTTCACCTCTTCTCCCTGTTTAAATGTTTTGTTAAGGAAATATTTCCTTTCACCTGTTTTTAAAAAGGAAATATTAACACCTTATGAGACAAGAGACACATAATCACCTTGTGTACAGGTGTAAATTTTATACCCACTTGATGTGCGTATGCTATATAAAATCCACAGACAGGACGTGCAATTTGCCAATGTGTATTGTTCATTTTGTGATTTTTATCAGTGCAAAAATGAGGAACAAGGAACAAACAGTATTACACACTGCCCATCTCCCCTTTGAGAGAGGGGGAAGACCTGAGGAAAGCTGGGATTGTTAAGTATCAGTTCTGTGCCTGCTTTTCTTACACCTGTAGCCACATCGTGGACAATAGATGAGGCTTGTGTTTTGCTCTTCTCAGCCTACTAAGATACTAGAAGTTTTTACTGGTCTAATAGGAGTGAAGTCAGTAATAGTCCTTGGCAATCAGTCCAGGAAGTGATTTTCTGTTGTGAGAATCTTTTGGAGAACATTCCCTATCTGATGCTACTAGGATAGTATAACTATATATATATATATATATATATATATATATATAAAAAATAGAGCAGATATGGGTAGTCTAGGTTTACATGACCCACCAAACTTTCTCTTAGAAAGCTCCAAATAAAATGGAACAACTACTCTTATTAACAGTTTACCATCATTGTAAAGATCTCTTCTGAACAAGGTACTTTCAAAATTACTATGCAGGAATGAAAGACCAAACAGTCTGTAACACCTATAAGAATGTCTAGATGTTGCTTGAGTAAACACTTCAATTGTTTTAAAATATGCATTTGTAATGAGAAGAAAAAAAGTTAGCCTTGAGCTAACAGGTGAGATTTGTATACATTCACTGCCAGTTTTAATGACTGTTAAAAGTTGCATCAAAACAGAATGTTGATAAAAAAGTTGCTAGGTTCTAGGCTGACTTTGCCTGCTAGGTTTGACTATACTACTGGTACAAATTACAAACTGAAACAGCTTTTTTTCTTATACTTACTGGCTATGACTGGCTTTGTGCTATGATTTTACCGCTGCTGGAAAGAGGAAATTACAGAGGAGGAACCAGGGTGATTTTAAGAGGTCAGTCTCTTTAGAGTGCACAGATGATGCCTGGAAAACACTGTTATCACAGTAACACATCTGAAACATGACTTAGAGCATGCCTTCACTTTAGAAACCAGGCAGGCAGTGAATCAGAGGAGTGGAAAAGCATCTCAGAAACATCAACTGTTCACCACTCTGGGATTGCATTGAAAAGAGCCTGCTCCTCTGTCTACTGTAAGAAAAATCATCTGTAATCTGTCTATCAAGTTCCATCTGCAGAACTCAATAATGTGGACACTCAAGCTCGCTTCAGACTGAAGGCTCTGCTCATTTCTCCCTGATGCACCCACTAAAGGAGCAAATCATCTAGACAGCAGCATTGCCCAACTGTGTCAGGATCCTTGAGAAGGAAAGCAGGGAACAGGGAAATCTGCTGAGCTTTAGGGGAAGTCAGTCAGTATTCTAGCTGTGTACTGGCACAAGGCAAAAAAAAAATCAGGCTTCTCATCAATTTTACCAGCACTGCCATTGTTGCAAGACAGGCATATTATCCTTTTAATATGCTTTTAGAAGGATGATATTTTTATATACAGGTATAGCAATTTAGGGTAGGGTGAATAAACAAGCCTGATGGTGTTAATATCAGAATATTTTGTGAGATGATGCTATTCTAGACACCCCATGACTCCTGTGGGTCTGACAGTCTGTTTACCTGTCAGAAGGAGAAGTTTCTTTTGCTTGACTGAAAGTGCTGCTGAGTTACTTTTGTACTCACTTATCAGGACATTTTTTTCCCCTTTTCAAGAAACCTGTTAATGCCCAAGGCTTCTGAGATGCTTCTAATCTGTACCAATAACAGAAACTATTTCTAAATACTTAATCCCATTGGCTTGTGAGAAAATCCTGGCTCAATATCTTTGTTGTATACAACTACTTTGGTCAGTGTATGAATACTTCTGAAACAGGAACACCTCAAATGATTTAAATATCCTAGTAACTGCTTTTCACATGTACAAGATTCATATCAGGAAGATTGTATCATTGTTTAAAAATCCACTGTATGCATTAAAAAATTGAAACATACTTTTTCTTACTTCTTAGAATTCTTACTTAAGAAGAAGTAATACTTCTAAGAATTTCTGAGAATTTTCAGATTGCTTTTAGAGCTGTAGGTGGTGTAAAATTCAGATTCTCTCTGCTTAGCTAGTGTAAGTGGTTGATGAATTATTGAATGCCCTCAGTGTACTCAGTGTTGTATAAAACTGTATAAAATGTTTCCTGGATGCAGGAAAATCAGTGAAGTTTTTGACTGTGGTGGATACTGTTGGGTGTGAATTTTGGTCCTAAAACCAGCTTGCCTGTACTGAGAAGGGTTGGATGTATGTAATGTGTCAACATATGGAAGGTTTTTGCTCTTTGCCACATGCTATATTGCAGCTTCAGTTTTCCTGCACCCCCCCAGAAATCATAGCTACCAAAAATTGGTTCTAAATTGTAAGAAACTGAACTGTCTAACAGGTGAATAAGCTTGCACAACTCTTTCCCTGAGCCATGATGATCAGTCGCAGCTGTAGTTCTGGGCCCCTGAACACTGACAGGCAATTAGATGTCTATAGTACAATCACCTGGAGGTCATGATACAATTGCTATAATTGCTATTCATTTATTCTAATGAGAGAGTGATTATTTATACTCAAAGAATGACATAACGTAAAAGCCTACAAAACAGAAGTATTCATCAGGCATATTCAAGGGGGTTGTCATATGGAAAACCTTACAAGTTTTATAAAGTTCCTCTTGGCTTTTTCCAGTACTTCCCTGGTATTGCAGTTTCTGCTTTGTTGCAGAGTAGAGTAGATATTTTCATGGGTCTGGTAGACCATAAATGACTTGAACTTCCTCTGTCTCCCTGGCTTTTATGTTACACCATTTAGCTGTGATGAAACAGTTGTTCGTGGTCACATCAGACAAGGTGAACTGCGCAAACAGGTCACTCACCACTGAGGACTGAGATATGTATTGATTGATTTATTGATGGCTTGGCTTCATGAGCGAAGATTTAGGAAGGGCTTTACCCATGCTTACTACAAGCACGATGACCAAGGGCATGTGGGATATGCAAATCTGGTTGGAAATAAAGGATGCTTAGGCAATCAGGCGGTGTCAGACCAGGACTGCCAACTCCTGAGCAATATCGAGCGACCCATGCACCCGCATGCAAAGTTGGTCTGCAGCTTCCCATGCACCTTGTCATCTGCCATTTCAACCCTCGCCTGTTCATCCAGACAAGTGAGAGTGAGCCCTTCCAGCCTGCGCAGTGGATTTTTTAGGTGAGGTGCAGCTTGCGCAGAACTGGCTCCACCCTTAATGCTTGCACAGTTCTCAGCACTTCACCATCTGGGGATTTGCTTTCTGTAGTATTGTCTTTAAGCAACCTTCACACTTCAGACTTCTTTAGTTTATGGTCAAACAGTGAAATACCATTTTCTTCTTTTTTTTTTTTTTTTGGTTGAGAAAGGGTGTCATAGTTTTCTTCATTATAGTAAAATTAGAGATGTAGTCCAAAACTGGCTAAAGAATTGAAATTCAGATGCACTGGTAAACTTTATTTAAAGCATAGGCATTGAACTAGACATGATCTGTGGAAAAATGCTTACTGTCACTTAATCTGAGTGACATGCCAGCAATATAGTATAGTTAAACAAATTAAGCACTTTGATAAAGTGGCTTGTCTGTAGAGTGAATTTGATACTTTGCATAAAGTTTCACATGTACTGTTTCTTTAAAAATATAATGTTGATTCTTGTAAAATTTTAAGATCTTTCATCATGTTTCTGCTTTAATCAGCTAGATCTAAGTAACATCAGATTGACAGCCTTTGAGGACTTAGAAAAGAACAACTGAGAACTAATCTTGTCAAGCTGTTAAGCAATGATTTCCTCCAAGTTATGAGAAGTCACAGGCTCCTGAATCCTTCTCACTCCTTCTTAGCTCTGGTAATTTCATTCTTCCCCTCTTTATATCTTATCCCCTTTCATTCTGAGAGTTATGAAAAGACAAATGTATAACGGAGGAACATGTAATGGATGGCTAGGTGGCAGACGCTACTTTGCTTTTCAAACCTGTAGCAAAATACTTTCTGCATGCAAGATCTGTGTGGGATTTCAGGAGACTGACACAATGATCTGAGCAAGGAAATGAATGTCAAAGGCTTTGAGAAAAGAACAGACTGGGGAGGAACTAAGACTTTGAATAAGAGGGGGTAGGAGATGAATGTAAAAATACAAACAAGAATCTGATGTACAGAAGAAAAAGACATGAAAGAATAGCAAGCAAATGGGAATAAATTAAGAACAACAAGGTTTTGAAAAAATAAGTCTGTATTGTGCTGAAGATTTCATTAGGAGTTCAGATACTGTGTTTATGCTTCAAGTGAAAAAGAAACAGAAAAGTGCACTTCTGTGAAGCTAGCTAGTGTTCATTCATACCTTTCTTCCCCAGTATTTTGTGGTATTTCTGCGGCTTCACTGGATCTCCACTTCTGGTAGCGAAAGCACAGCCAGCTTTCAAAATATTTCAAAATATGTTTTGAAAATTTGTGACTGAAACAGAGGTTCCCTAATACAGGTTCCTTAAGGGAAGGTTTGGGATTGCTATCCTTTAAAATGCATTTGACGTATCAGACAGCAGAGAAGCTTTAATTTTTCAGAAGTTGAGAAAAACAATGGTAACCATTTTTATATTTCTGCTATTGACTTTAAGGGTTGTTTTTTCTTCTTTTTCTAATAGACATAGTGTTCATGGTACTGGAAAACACAATAAACAGCTCTTGTGGTTATTAAATGCCTTGGCATCCTCTCAGTTTTATTAATCATCCACAACAACTTTTTAAAGCCTGAATACTCTTCCACAGTGAACATTATCCCTTAATTATTTTTTCTTGAAGTGCTGAATTGAATTTGAAACACTGATATGCCTGCTTTTAATATCATGCATTGCTATTTAAAAAAATTTTTTTGAGAGTCCCCTGATCATGAAATATTGAATATTTTATAGGTTGTGAGGGTGGGTATTCTGGGAAATGTAACCCTCTTAATAAAGTTAGGTAATGCAGACTTGCTTTAGAAAATCTTTGACTTTAAGAGAACTCTATAGGCACTTTGCATGAACCCTTAGGAAAGGGACAAGGGGATGACAGGCAAGGCAGCCACTGGCACAGGGCAGAGCTGTGGTTTTCTGTTGTCTCAGGCAGGATTTCTGTGCATGGCTTGAGATGGGTTTTTTTACATAACTCATCATTCAAAGCAGGGCTGCAGTAACATTTTGACAAGATGCTGAGGGATATCCACAACTGCCTTAACTATTAAAAATGAACTGCATTTGGAAAATGAGTTCTTAGCAGAGTAAGTTAATTTTTATAACACGTGTTTGAAACTGAAAAAAGTTTTAATGCCGAGTTTAAGTGTTATCTGGAAAGTGAAGAAGTATAAAAGCCACTCCCAACATCAGAGTACACAAGGTAGCCTTAAACTCAGTCTTCTAATAATTGCAATCTGCTACGCCCCCTGTGTAACAGATACAATTATGTTAACAGCTTTTCTACTTAGGCACCATATATTTCCATTATGAAGCCAGACTCATTTAATTAGCATCATGTAGTAAATTAGCAGTTATAAGTACTTCGGGGTAAAAGGAGATCTTCATTTTCTCACCATCTACTTAATCCTCAGTCAATGTTGAGATTACTGCTCACTCAATTTACATGTAAAAAAAAAAATAATTGCTGGCATCCTGCTTAGACATTGTAATTCAGCTTATGAATTTGGAAAAATTGTCCACTATGAATATATAGCAGTTAGGATTATTAGTTTCCTATTGTGGTATCTAGGGGATGTAGACTGATCACCTGTAGTGAAATTGAGGGGTTTTGGTATGTTTTAGGGAGGGTGGTTTGTTTTTATTAGAAACATCTATAGATAATTTATAAGGTTTTTAAAAAAGTTTACAGGGTAACGTAATCTGAATAAAAAGAAAAAAACTATTTTTAAAGAGCGGTTTCAGATATTCTGAGCACTTAACTAAGAAGATGCTTTGGGATGAAAGCATTTTTGCTATGAACAAAATCAATTTGCATTTTTTCTTTTCTCTTCTGCTTACTAATAAGTGCTGTTATTGTAGACAAATATCTCTTTTTGTTAATATTGTCATTCTAGCTCAGTTCCAACACTTTAGAAAGAAGTATTCTTAGGAAAATATCTTGAATTTTATTTCAGTGCTTTTCTTTAAAGCATTTCAGTAATCTCCACAGTATGGATTGATGCTTAAATATTGCAACAGGCGTCTGAGGTGGAAGGATTTCCTCACTGGGACTGTGTTCTTTGCAGAGATTGTGCTGGCAATTGTTCTCATGTGCTACAGCCTATCAGAAACCCAGGCTAGACTTCTTCAGGGGAATAAACTGCAAATATTTACAGTATCCTCCTTGCACTTGCTGGAAGATTACCCATCTCACTGAAGCCAATACAAGTTTTATCATTCACTATAGAGGGACTTGCTGTGTAATTGAAAATGATTGCACCAAAGTAATCTGAACAATTTGTTTTTAGCAATTGCAGTACTAAGTTGATTAGTAATTAAGAAATGAATGAATGAATGAATGAGTAAAATAAGGGATGTATTAATTTCAGTTGCTTGAAGTGCAAAAATATGCAGAAGAAAAAAAAAAGAGCAGTTTTCACCACGTTTGGAGTTCTTGGTTGAGTTCTCAGTTCTGCATATATTTTTTTTGTGTAAAAATCTGATACAATGGAGGTGAACCGCGCTCAAAAAACTCTTACATTAATTGTGAAAGACAGTAGAGTGTGAAAGATTTTGCTGCCTACAGTATTTGAGTAACTCAACTATGAACCTATATGAAGTTATGTATGAAAAATATCAATATTGCAAACCCATTCTTCTAACCTCTTTGAGTTACCCATGGTTCTGCAGTACAAGTTAATGATATCTGCAAAAGGTGGTTTTCAGAAAACTTAAATATTAAGTTCATTGCCGTCTCACTCATAGTTACCCTGAAACAAGCAGAGCTACTTAGGAACGGGACAGAGATTTGCATTTGTATTAAGGCTTACTCTTCAGCTAGCTAGCAATATAATAAGATGCCAATGAAGGTTTTGAAGCAGCTGGGATATTTTCAAATGTTATGTATTAAATGTGTTAATGTTTTACATCTGCAACAAAAATATTAACTTGGGTAAACTATAGAATCACAATACTGTTAATTAAAATTCAAATTAAATGTACAATATTTATTACTTGCAGCATATCATACAAATGTTTTATTCCTTAGAATAATTTTGATTTTGAACTTTTTCAGGCAAAAATGGTTTCTTATACATAGGATGTCAGAATAGATGCTTTCAAGAAACACCAGACAAGCTGCTTGAAAGATACAGAAAGTGGAAGAATTCTAATTTTTTTTTGATATAGAAGTATCATGTTTTAACATTGTTCTGGCAAACTTCTCTTTGAGGTTTGGAAAGGATTATGAAATAGTTTAAACCCTGAGAGTGGTTTACATGTTCTCAGTTTCAGAAATTAGAATCTAAAGATCCCTCTGTGGACTTGCCAAGCCCATTGTCAGAAAGACCAAGAGGATGTTTCTTTTCTTACAGGTGCTAGAATCAGGAAGGCATGCCATTTTGTAGATTTCATATGTTTCATATGGTTGTTTCTCTGCTGAAAAAAAAAAAAAAAAGGTTGCTGAAGTATGGCTGGCCATCTCTTCTCTGATTTTGTTGTATTCTGGGGGGAGAATGTGCATTGTAATGATCAATAAGCTTCTTAGTGGGGATAGGTTTAATTATATGCTAGCAAGGGTTTAGAACCATTACTTGGGCATGATCTGTTAGTTTGAAGAATCAATTAGCTTAATGCAACTAAATGGATAGCGATTCTGTTTAGCACCACAAAACAATTTTTTTGGAGGATGTTATCCAGTAGGCTACAGAACAATAGATCAGCATAATCCAAAGACCTACTCAAGAAAAGGACTACTTCACCAATTTACAGAAATCATCTTACTGCTATAACCATTAGCTTGCAATTTTAAAAAATGTGGGGTTAAAGTATGATTTCCATTTTGCATAGCTGGAACATATCTTGAAGCAATCTTTTACTGACAGGTAAAAACTAAATACTCTATTTTTAATAACATAGAATCATAGAATGGTTTGTGTTGGAAGAGACCTTAAAGATCATCTTGTTCCACCTCACCTGGTACAGGCAGGGACACCTCCCACTAGAGCAGATTGCTCAAAATCCTTTCCAACCTGGTCTTAGGGCATAGGGATAGGACAGGGATAGGGCAGCCACAGCTTCTCTGTGCAGCCTGTTCCAGTGTCTCATCAACCTCACAGTAAAAAACTTCTTCCTAATGTCTCAACTAAACCTCTCCTCTTTCAGTTTAAAACCATTTCCCCTCAACCTATCATTACGTGCCCTTTTAAAAAGTCTTTCTTCAGATTTCTTGCAGACCCTTTTAAGGCACTGGCAGCTGCTCTAAGGTCTCCCCAGAGCCTTCTCTTCTCCAGCCTGAACCACCCCAGCTCTTCCTAGGAGACGTGCTCCAGCCCTCTAATCATCTTCGTGGTCTCCTCTGGACTTACTCAAGCAAGTCCAGATGCCTCTTGTGTTGTGGGTCCCAGAGCTGAATGCAGGACTGCAGGTAACATAGCAAGGAGGATGGTTTTTTTGTTTGGTTGGGGGTGGTGTTTTTCTTTACTTCTTTTGTTCTTCCCCTCCCTGCCTCAGCTTCCAAACCTTGTCACTGTCCTTTTTTTATATGGCTGTGGTTTTTTTTTAGGTAGTCGGATTTGTGCAATACCACTAAAGTATGTTACATATAGAACAGTTTTTTCTGAGTTTCAAAGCTGAGGTTAGGGTTAAATTTACCTTCAATTTTGTATTTATGAAAAGGTGTGATTGCTGTACATTACATCAGTGAAAACCATCATAGTCTGGATTGATTCCTGTGGCACTTCTAGGACAGTAATATAAGCAAAAACTGTCATTGACCTACAGTTAAAAGGAAATAACTGCAGATGGACAAAAGAAAAAGGTTGATCTCTGAATTAGTTTGTAGAAACCACAGTCTGTTAACTCCAAATACAAATATAAGCTAAAATTAAATACCATTTTAAAGTTAATTTTAAATACCATATTCTCTAAGATTTAAGTGTAAGTAGTTAGAAATAAAACTTCAATTAACATTTTAACACAGAAAATCTGGATACAAGGTTTCTATAGAGAGCTAGCAATTTACTAGTTATGGAACAACTTGTTATGGAACAGTTGTCAGAGGAATAAAAATGAACTTAAAGTTAGCAATAATTGTTGGTTAATAAATTTTAAGAGAGAATAAAGAAACCAAACTAAACTTTCCACATTTGTTAATCAAAGATGAAGGTATCTTCTCATATATCTTTTAACTTCCAAATATTGAAAATCTTAAATTCTAGAGATGCAGAAAATTAGCTAATAGGAAGGAGGTTAGACATACAGGAAAATACAAGCTAGAGGTTAAATTATACTATGGGAAAGAATAAAAAACTCCACCCTATCCAAAAATATAACTTTTCAGCTTATGTTGAGAAAGAAAATCCAATCAAAGAAATCACTCAAATACTGGTTTTTTTTGGCAGCTTTCTTGAGTTCGGGAGCATTAACATAGTAAACTGTTATTGAAGTGAACGGAAAAGACATCCATAAATCGTGTGGTCATACTAATGTTGAGATTAAGAAATTTTTATAGAATAAGGTGTTTGATGGAGAATTAGCCATCAGTAGATTTTTAAATTTCAGTTATATTTTGGGCAAGGCAGCCTACCTGTGTGCTGACCTAGAAGTGTATGACGGATGTTAGATGGATGTTTGATATCGTACCTAAAGTATTTGCTCAACAGGATGTAGTAAAGTTTCTCCTACCTAGATTTTATTACCTTATAGGTAACCTAAAATGTTACTAGTCTGATTTGTTATGATTTGCACCTAAAAAATTAAGAAGCAGCTATTCTCTGTTTTGAAAATATCTGAGGAAAATTTTTAAGATTTTTAAAATTCAAGAAGCCAATGACAGGACAGTTTGACAAAATTATTTTTTGAAATGATCAAGCATAATTTCAAATCTGAAACACATTGGCAATGCAATACATAATTAATCAACTTTCACATATCTTGTAAATTAAACCCAGTTAATGCACATTCTGTTAGTTTATTACCACTAATCATAACTTTTACTTAATTACATGTGCTAATTATGTGATTTCATGTGCAGTACTAACTTTAATGAAATAATTAGGATGTGTAATTAAAATTTATATTTGAAGATGTTGGTAAAATTCTGTTCCCAGCATTTAAACTCCTTAAAAAGATAATCCATTACAGATATAAATATGAATATTTTTTAAAAAATAATATTTTTAACATATATGCCACTAAACAGCAATCTTTTTCATTTCAATGGAATTGCTTCCATGTGTAAAGGAAAATACTTATGGTAATTATATACTGGATTGATATTTATTGAATTTTCCAGTAGTGCTCGACCAGCCTCTATAATTTTTACATTTCATAACTGTAGTGACTTCATTTTGAGTTATTCCTGATTTATTTTTGTTACTGATTTACGAGGCAAAACATGTCAGAGAGATCTGCAATATTCATGCATAATCGTTTTTTTCCTGAGCAGATACTTGTACAAAGTTTAAGGTTCGTAATATAATACTTACTTTATACTAATGACAGATTTATAGAAAAAGTTAGCTAAAGGACAAGAAAGAAAAGATCAAAACAACTCAGAATTCTGGTGGATTGGTTTGTTTTTTTTTTTTTGTTTGTTTGTTTTTTTGTCAGGAAATAAGGCACTTCACTTAAGAACAGGAGGTCATATAAAGTCACACTGGTTCATCCCATAAAATTTGCCTTCTCATAGTTCCAAAGAGATATATGGACAAGGAAGGAGAATTCACTTTAGAGAATTGTCAAGAGTTGTTTTTATTCAGTGAGGAAGGAAAATCCATGGTAACAGATGACCCTAAGCCTATTTATTAAAACTTTAAAGATATATAAGAAAAAGGAAGCACCAAAGAAAGGTTAAACAAAGAACTGCAAAAACATTCAAGGCCCTGCTAACTATTGACTCTTCAAAACTTCATTAAAATAGCTCTCAGTTAGCAGATACATCATTTCTCACATGCATTGAGAGTTTTAATATATGGTCACAATGATAAAAGTAATTATACTGCAAACTTTGTAATGCTGGATAAGAACACTAAAATTATGAAGGGTAATGAGTCTTCAGTCATGAGAGAGATACTATTACAAGAAAGTGTAGATCATAATGAATTTTTTCTTCCTTAATCTCTAGGTAATATTCTGTTCAACAAAGAAATGCAGATTACACACCCTTACAGTAAGTGGGAGTTCCTAGGGAATACCAGCTGACCTGTGAGATCATTGTCTACTTTCTGCTGCTGTAAAAGTACTGTGTAGGTAAAATGGGGTATAATGCAGTCATTAATTTTGACAGAAAAGCAAAAATAGAAAAGTAGCTGCATACCTGAAATCAAGTCTACACATTCAACAAAACAGTTAACCAGGTAATTTGGTATGTTCGAAAAACTACACTCCTTCTTAATATTTACTTTCTGTTTTAAGACATCTGAATGAATTATATAACATGGATGTTACAGATGAGTAGTGGAGGTTCATAAGAGTAGCTGTATCAGACGGAAGGCAACAGTAAGTCTCCTAGAAAAAGTTAATTCCTTATGATATGATATACCACAAGACAACATGCTGAGTAGCTCTGTTAAATGCTAGTGTTTTTCAAGAGCAGTGGCTAAAAAGGGAATTCATCTTGTTAAAGAAATGTCACCCTTTTAGTGGGAAAAAAAGGGGAGGGGGGAACCAAGATAAGTAAGGTTTTGTTTTTTTTTTTGCCTGTTTGTTTTATTTAGTTTTTGGTTTGTATGTTTGGATGTTGGTTCCTGATTGGTTTCTCAGGAAGCTTGCTTTCCCAAGCGGATGATGCTGGAGATTTGGGCAGCATGATCAGACAACTAGTCAAAAACATAGTTTTAATTCCAGGAGCTCCCTTTCTGCTTCTAATTTACATGTGTTTAAATTCTGTTAAATATGTGTAGAACAGGGTTTCACTGGAATGTTTATGGTCAGTCTTAATTGCTTTACCTATAGCTTGGTGAGGAAAGTTTCTTCCACCTATGCACATGAGGGTTTTCTTTGTTTGACTGAATACCCTATTGCTTCCGTTCTTCTAAAATGAAATTTTGTGCCAGGAGATTAGTGTGCATCTTCCACACCTTCAGATGAAATTGCAGTGAAATATCAATGGTGCATAAAATGCCCTGGAGTATTTTCACATTGGTGTTAATTTCATGTTTTTGCTTTTGATCCCATATGGTAAACTTTTACAACTCCTAATTACTGTGTTTTAACACATAAAGAAGTTGTTTCGCTTTAAAAAGACTTTCTGAACCAGACTCCTTAACTGTATGGTTTAATTATGCTGCTGTTGCTCAAGCAAAAATTCTGTTATGAGTAAAATTACTGGCTGCTGTTTGTATATTGTAAAAATGCTATATTTATCCTTGACACTTCACTGCTTAACTATGTACATATGCACAAAATCTGTCTCCTAAGAGCTCATTTATTCCAGCTGTACCTCTGTGAGGCCATAATTTTGTTTCTGACATCAAAACTGGTTCTGTGGAAATGATCATGTCACAAAGCTTCAGGTGGGAAGCATATATGTAGTCAATTGATACTGAAAATCATTGTTTTCCTTAATGATTTTCTTGATGGGATGTAAGGCATACTTACAAAACCTAATTGTGATGACAAGCTCAGAGGATAAGATTAAAATTACCTTTGTAATTTGATGAAACCATCTAAAAATCACAAGAAATTCAGTAAAGGCAAATGGAAAGTAGTACACAAAAACACATTTTAGAAAAGGGAAAAAATGACTAAGCACAGCAGAATTTCGGAAAAAAAGGTCTGAGTAACCCTGAAGTCTAACACTGATTTTTAAAACAACACAAATGTGTTTCTGGACTGTATTAACAACAAAGTCATATGAGAGTTCTGGAGGTGATTATTCCATTCGTGTGACCTTTTGTAAAATTTTTGCTTTCTATAGTCTGGCTAGTTTGAAATACCTTTTATGATAAATTGGAGAGCATCAAGCCAGAGGAAAAAAAAAAAAGATAAAAACCAGAGATTTTTGAAAATATGACTTACAAGGAAAGAGTGAAAAAATCTAAAGAAAGACATAACTGTGTTCTGACATGCTAATGAAAATGTGCATCAACTTTGCTTGAATGAAAATAAGCATAAGCATGAATATGATGAACATGATGAACGTGATGAACATGAGCATAAGAACAAACAGGCTTAATTCACACTGAAGGAGATTTACCTTAGGCATTAGGAATCCCTCCGCCCCCCTCCCAACCTACAAAAAACACTCGTAGTAAATCCTTGGAACAGGCTGCCCTTCTGGATTAGATTATGGACTCCTCTTCTCCAGAGAAGATTAAGGAAATAACTGCCAAGGTTGGTCCTTGTGCACTTGATTCCAAGTCAGTTTCAGCCAACACTGAAGTTTTTTCTAGCTCTACATTTCTAAGATACAATGATTTTTAATTATTATTTTAAAGTAGATATACTTTCTGAAGTTGTATGAAGTACTTAAGGTATGCTTTCTTTCAGCTTTTCTTGTTTAAATAATCTTTAGAATTTGTCCAGAGAGACACAGGAACCAACTCTCTTCTCTTCTCCTCCCCAAAAAACATCATGGGGAAACTCCAGAAAGAAACTAAGAGAAATAAATTAGTAGCTTTGAGTTGCTGACCAAGGAAAGCAATACCAAAGTGTACATTTAATAGTAAATTAGACTTAAACAGTCTATTGGGAACCCAAAACTTTACAAGATCCTGGATTTATCAACCTTTCAGTTTGAACAGGAAGGTGTTATAATGTGAAAACATAAAAAAAGTACACAGTTGTTGAAAGTTCTTGTTTGATTTACTTTGCAACTGTCGTGGTTTAAACCCAGTCAGGTAACTTGTTCACTCACTCCCAGTGAGTGCTGCCAGGCTGACAACAATCGAGGTGTCCCGTCCCCACCCCAACTGGGGCTCTCCCCTTCCCTGCTCCCGGAGGAATGGGGAGGAGGATCGCAAAGGTGCAGCTCCTACGGGTTGAGACAAGAACAGTCCAGCAACCAATGTACAACACAAATCACCACCGCTACTACCAACTACAACAATGATAAGAGAAAATAACAAGGGAAGAGAATACGATACCACCGGCCAAGAAAACGAGTCCCACCCGGAAGCCCATGTCCTTCCGGGGAACTCCCAGTTACCCCCCACCCCGGGCATGACGTGCTGTGGTATGGAATACCTCCCTGGCTAGCCCGGGTCAGGTGCCCCATCTCTGCTTTCTCACAGCTTCCCCTCCTCCCTGTCAGAGCATGAGCCTCACAAAGTCCTTGGTCAGGGTAAACATCACTTAGCAACAACCGAAAACATCAGTTTCACCAACACTGTTCCCAGGCTGGAAGTCAAAACACAGCACTGCACCAGCTACCATGAAGGAAAAACATGACTGCTACTGCTGAACCCAGGACAGTATCCACCCGTTATTCCATACCATTCACGTCGTGCTCAGATCCCACATTTTCAATACACCATTGCTCTCCCACATATATACATCCATATACATACAGACCAAGAGGAAAAGATCATTTGCTTAGTGCATGGACCAATCCCTATAATGCTGCCGAGTCCATTCAGTCCATGATGTTCAAAGTTCATTCTCTGTTGGGATGATGGCTGGAGGGAAGTCAGGGCCAGTCGCTGGTGACCTGGAGACATCTAGTTGATGGGTTATAAAAGCATTACACAGCAGGCAACGGCATACAATTGAGTTCACTGGCTGTTTTCCCCTAAAATCAAATCCCCTTGCGGTATACATCGGACTTCCCCATCTTCCCGCATTACCCACCAAGTATATCCAGGTCCCTGAGCAAAAGCAATCCCACGAGTGGGTTTGCCTTTACCTGAAGCAGGAATTACCCAGACTGTCTTCCCCAGCAAATTCTTCATATGCACCACGGGAACTTTGTCCCCCTCTACAATATGTAAAAGTTCTGACTGGGCTGGGCCAGCCCTGTTGGCAGATCCTCTGGTGTTGACCAACCAGGTGGCCTTTGGTAAGTGTGTATCCCAATGCTTGAAAGTTCCCCCACCCATTGCTCTCAGTGTAGTTTTTAACAGCCCATTGTACCGTTTGATTTTCCCAGAGGCTGGTGCATGGTAGGGGATGTGATATACCCACTCAATGCCATGCTCTTTGGCCCAAATATCTATAAGGTTATTCCGGAAATGAGTCCCATTGTCTGACTCAATTCTCTCTGGGGTGCCGTGTCGCCACAAAATCTGTTTCTCAAGGCCCAGGATAGTGTTCCGGGCAGTGGCATGGGGCACAGCGTATGTTTCCAGCCACCCGGTGGTTGCTTCCACCATGGTAAGCACATGGCGCTTGCCTTGGCGGGCTGGTGGCAGTGTGATATATTCAATCTGCCAGGCCTCCCCATATTTATACTTCAACCATCGTCCTCCATACCAAAGAGGCTTTAACAGCTTGGCTTGTTTAATTGCAGCACATGTTTCACACTCATGAATAACCTGGGCAATAGTGTCCATTGTTAAGTCCACTCCTCGATCATGAGCCCATCTATAGGTTGCATCTCTGCCCTGATGGCCTGAAGTGTCGTGGGCCCACCTGGCCAAAAATAATTCCCCTTTATGTTGCCAATCTAAGTCCATCTGAGCCACTTCAATTTTAGCAGCTTTATCCACTTGTTGGTTGTTCTGGTGTTCCTCAGTGGCCGGACTCTTGGGTACATGGGCATCTACATGACGTACCTTCACCACCAGGCTCTGCACCTGGGCAGCAATATCCTGCCACAGTGCAGCAGCCCAGATGGGTTTACCTCTGCGTTGCCAGTTGCTCTGCTTCCATTGCTTCAACCACCCCCACAGGGCATTTGCCACCATCCATGAGTCAGTATAGAGGTAAAGTACTGGCCACTTTTCTCGTTCAGCAATGTCCAGGGCCAGCTGGATGGCTTTCACCTTGGCAAACTGACTCGATTAACACTCTCCTTCAGCAGTTTCTGCAACTTGTCATCCAGGACTCCATACAGCTGCCTTCCATCTCCGATGCTTTCCCACAATACGGCAAGATCCATCAGTAAACAAGGCATACTGCTTTTCGCTTTCTGACAGTTTATTATATGGTGGGGCCTCTTCAGCACACATCACCTCCTCCTCTGGGGACATTCTGAATTCTTTGCCCTCTGGCCAGTCCATGATGACTTCTAGAATGCCTGGATGACTGAGATTTCCTATTCGAATTCATTGTGTAATTAGTGCAGCCCATTTACTCCATGTAGCATCAGTTGCATGATGTGTAGAGGAGACCCTGCCTTTGAACATCCAGCCCAGCACGGGCAACTGGGGTGCCAGGAGGAGCTGTGCTTCAGTGCCAATCACTTCCGAAGCAGCTTGAACCCCTTCATAGGCTGCCAGTATCTCTTTCTCAGTTGGGGTATAGCTGGCCTCAGATCCTTTGTATCCCCGACTCCAAAAGCCGAGGGGTCGACCTCGAGTCTCCCCTGGTTGACGGGTAAAATCTTTTCGCATATTCCGCAGCTCAGTTGAGGTCCAAGGTTGAGAAGTTACCTCTTCTTCTTCTTCTTCATCATGTGATGATGACTCCTGATCAGATTCTGGAACGGGTGGTGAATTCATTTTTTCTTCATCGCGCTTCAGCCTTCTTGCCTCCTTTTTGCTTGTTCTCTTGCGTACAGGGGCAACCGATATTGGTATGAATTGGTCCTCTGATTTGGCTGCAGTGATTATCACTGTGGTTTGAGTAGCAACTGTACTTGTTGCTGGGGGTGGTGCAGCTGCTGTGCTTGGAGCTGGGGTAACCGCGCTGTCTGTTACAGTCAAACTTTGAGCAGCTGCTGTACTTGCCGCTGGGGTAGCAGCGCTCTTCATTGCACCCAAAGTTTGAGTAGTGACTGTTGCTTTGCCCTCAGATCCGCTGACATTCTTTTCCTTTTGAAGGTGCTGGATAGTGTTGAACAAGGCCTTGTAAGCATAGGCCAAGCCCCAGCACGTTGCCGTGACTTGTCCATCTCTGGTATGGCCAGAATGACCACACACCCCATTTAAGTGTTTTACTAATTCTTCTGGATTTTGCAGTTGTTCGGTAGTGAAATTCCAAAGTACTGGAGGGACACACTGACCTAGATACTTGCCCATACTATCCCACACACCCTGCCATTCATGGCTGTCCAGCCTCAGGGAAAATCTCTTGGTCCTCCTACATCATCATTTGACCCCAGACAAGACCCAAACCTGAATCTGCTTAACTCTTGAAATCAGTCGTGGGCAAAACACACTCTGTATGCGTGTTAGCATGGTGATTCCCATCACCATCAGCAAACAAGTCTCAACAGCATTAAAAGGCCATTCAAAAAATTCAAAACTCTCAAATGTAAATGGTCTGGCGGGACGATTGGGAGTGTAAAAGGATGTCTCCTTCACAGGTTGAGCACCTGAGAAGGAGAAAAAAGATGTGTAATTGCTAAGCACCTCCATCATATACCTCCAAAGTATAAGGGCGGTGACCACACTGGGAACATAAGCCAGATCAGTTTCATGATCAATGATTCTATTTTATTACAAGTCATTACCATAAAGTACAATGGGACAAAAACCTTAGCCCAAGCCCCACACTTGAAAAACACTAATACAGCAAATACTGGATGGAAGTAAGGTACGATATACTGAAGCTGTGAGATCAAGAGGAACAACCTTGAGAGCCAATAAATCAGCATTGTGACGAGTGACTATTAATCCAGTCAGATCTGTCGTTATCTCAACCCCTCGTGCCCCATGTTGGGCGTCAAAAAGAACTGTCGTGGTTTAAAGCCAGTCAGGCAACTTGTTCACTCACTCCCAGTGAGTCGTGCCGGGCTGACAACAATCGAGGTACCCCCCCCCACCCCCCCACCCCCCCCCCCCCCCCCCACCAGGGCTCTCCCCTTCCCTGCTCCCGGAGGAACAGGGAGGAGGATTGCAAGGGTGCAGCTCCTACGCGTTGAGACATGAACAGTCCAATAACCAATGTACAACACAAATCACCACCGCTACTACCAACTACAACAATGATAAGAGAAAATAACAAGGGAAGAGAATACGATACCACTGGCCAAGGAACGAGTCGCACCCGGAAGCCCGTGTCCTTCCGGGGAACTCCCAGTTACCCCCCACCCCAGGCATGACGTGCTGTGGTATGGAATACCTCCCCGGCTAGCCCGGGTCAGGTGCCCCATCTCTGCTTTCTCCCGGCTTCCCCTCCTCCCTGGCAGAGCATGAGCCTCACAAAGTCCTTGTTCAGGGTAAACATCACTTAGCAACAACAGAAAACATCGGCTTCACCAACACTGTTCCCAGGCTGGAAGTCAAAACAGCACTGCACCAGCTACCACGAAGGAAAAACATGACTGCTACTGCTGAACCCAGGACAGCAACTCACATGCAATTTCTTTAATGTGTCCTGTTTTTATTATGCAATTATATTTACTCTTGACACAATATGAATTGTTAGTTTTTTTGTCTGAGGCTTAGGCCCCAAATGCTTTGGGAGGTAGCAAGGTATTTGGAGGTAGACATATTTTGTAAGATTTTTGCTAGTTTTCTCATGAACAAATTAGTTAATGATTTCATTTAGTTTATCTTTTTTGAAGTTTATCTTAAGATTAGCTTTCTGAATCTCTAATGCAATTATGAATTTTGATCACTTTTACACTGCAGTATCAGCCTTACAAAATTACTGGTATAGTCTTGAAAACTAGAAATATTTTATTTTTAATCAGAACTTAGATTTCACTCAATGATTCCTGTTAAGAGAAGTTATTTTTCTGTTACAGAGTCTTGATCATTGTTGAGATCATTGTTGATCATGCCCGGGGTGGGGGGTAACTGGGAGTTAGCCGGAAGGGCTGGGAGACTGCAGGGTTGGAGGAGGTATCGGTCGGAGCTTGGTCGGGCTTGGGGGGCGAGTTATCGGTCAGTGGGTGGTGAGGTGTTGTATTCTCTTCCCTTGTTATTTCCTTTATCATTATTATCATTGGTGGTAGCAGTAGTGATTTGTGTTATACCTTAGTTACTAAACTGTTCTTATCTCAACCCGTGGGAGTTGCATTCTTTTGATTCTCCTCTCTGTCCCTCCGAGAGCAGGGGGAGGGCAAGAAAGGGGGGGAAGTGAGCGAACGAATTACCTGACTGGGTTTAAACCACGACAATCATCAAATGGATGTTTCATGACATTTGCTGTTTTTGTTCTGTATATACATGAGAACAGGTATTAGTCTCATTTCTGCAATTTTATTGTAAGTAAGAGTCATCGTAGCTATAACTGTGCAAATGATCCATCTGTTATCTGCCTTTATAACCACACAAATAATCCACAGCAGTTATCTTTCTTACAGTATTGCTGGGGAACTGAGGTATTTTCTGTCTGAAATTAACCCTAAAGGGCTATACACTTTAGGGGGTGTACTAGCATTAGTTACTTATTGATACAGGATGAGTGAGTCAAGGAATGAATCTTCCATATACACATAAATTATGGATGAATGAAACAATAAAAGCCATAAGAAAAGTTACTTCTTTTCCATATGGGAGAAATTAAGGGCCAAGTATACTAAAGTTTTATGTCAGTGCAAAATTGGCGCCAGTGGCCGATTCTCTTTTAAAACTGAACAAATTGTTGCCAACTTATTTAAGAGGTTTAGCACCAGAAAAACAAGTATAAAACTGTTCAGGAAACATCTGTTCTGAGGGACGGCTATAATCATTAAAAATGTATTTGCCATCAGATAATTTGTAGAAACAGAATTAGTAGTAGTTTACAGAGAAGGACACAGTTTCATTTTAAGTGAGTAATAAAACTGGATTTTACAAACTTATCTAGAATTCTCTTGTAATATGTAAAGCTTTCAAATATATGCTTCCATACTGTACCTATTAAGCTTAACTCTGACAGATATTGAAAGAGATTGCAGTGGTCTCTTAAGAAATGCAAGGGAACATGCGATATACTTGGAATGAATTGTAGTTTCCATGTTAATGATAATCACGAAGTCAATGAAAGCTGTGTTTGGCTAGAACAAGGCCTCTGTGAGTCTCATTACACATATATACTACTGTTTTGAATGAATACAGAAAAGATAAAATGCAGCAATGTGGCTGGCTTAACTGTGATAACAGCTGTTTATTAGAGAACAGATTATGCCCCACTCCATAAACAGAGAAGGAAGAGGAATAAATATCCGGGAAAGGGCAAATTTACTTTCTTAGGTACTCTGACCAGTGGAGACTAAAGACTGGAAATGCATTGACTGTCCAAAAATCAACCATCATGCATTTTCAGTAGCCTGCGGTTCCTGGAGGTTCTGCTGTAAAACACTTGAATTAAATTATCCTATCAGACATCAATCTCATAATCTCCAGATTTGCACTATCCATCAAAAAAAAATTGATTCAAGGATTACATGGCAAAAGCGTTACCGCAGTACTTGTTTCCTCAGACAGCTGTTCTGCCTCCTCTGGGCATTAGTGGACTTCCTGTAGCTTTTTTGACCGCTCATTACTCTCTTTCTTTACCTACCTCTTAACACAATTCCTGGACTACTATTCACGCTCCAGTGTACTTAGTAACATTCTCCTAGGATTGGAAACTGTCACCTAAAAATATTACTCCCTTTTTACTGTGCTTTGGTGGTGATGGAACTCTCTTCTGGTTGATTCTTACCTGGTGTAATTGGCAAAAATCTAATCACCATGCTACCAACATAATACCATCTCAGGATCTTATTGATGTAGTGAACTGTGGCATAACAAACCTGAATGTCTTAGATCAAGTGCATGGAAAAGGTTTTCCCTTAAGCAGAGAGATGCTACCTTCTGTTTGACCACTACAGTGTTCAGGCAGACATAGGCTTAAACTGGCATCGCCTTCATATCAGTTTGGACAAAGACAACAGATGATGAGAAATGACCTAGTATACCAGTCTATTCAACACTGTCATCAGATGAGAACTATGACATAGATGCCAAATTTAGCTTCATGGTTTCCAGTGATTTTTATATTTGAGAAAATACATAGAGAACATATTTTTGTAATTATCACATTCTCTTTAAATTATTAAATAAATTCATATAAATTGCTAACTTTAAATCCAACAATTCTCTTAGTTTATTTTTATAGTCTTTTTATATCTGTAGAATGGCAGAAAGCAAACAAGTAAAAAAGGTCTTATTAAATAGTCCTGGTTTCAAATTTTGATATATACTTCCCCTGAGTTATGAAAAAAAACAAAATGAATTCAAACTATCTGGCAATTGCTAGGCTGGTGTGAAAAATTGCTTTGAAAGCTCGTGGTATACAGTAATGTATGAACAAGATTAGCCATAGCACAGATCCCACTGACAATCCACTTGTCACCTCTGCTCCATTTGCATCCATTTAACACTTTCTTCTGGCCATCAGCAACACCAGTAAGCCAATTTATTATCCTCTTTAGAATGCTCCCATCAATAATGCAGTGACTCACTAAACTTCATTGGAGTTCTATGGTTTCATGACTTATTTTTTAACCTTTTACAACAGTAGTATTGAAATGATTCTTCAGACTCAGTTATCAAATGTCCTTTTCTCCTGCGTTGGTTTTCATTATAATTCCCTTGTGTGAAATAAGTGAAGGGTTTACCAACATCTGCAGCTAGTAATCTGCCCAAACATTGTACCACTTTTTCCTGCTAGACAACAAAAATGCATTTCATTTCACACAAACAGGTTTGAAATATTTTTTTATTTCACTGCTTGGATCAACTCTTGAATTGGTATAAGTTGCTATAGTTCACAGAAGCTTTGCCTGGTCATGTTGAAAAATCTCCTTTTTTTTTTTCTTAAATATAGATGAGTTATTTATTTATTTCCAGTTTTTGCATGTGTACAGGAAATTAAAACAAGAAGTAGTTTTGTTGATGTATCTCAAACTTATTTATATCCAAATGAAAGATTATGAGAAATACAAATCTTAACTTTCTACAGATAGCATTTTTATGATAATTTTTCAAATCTCAGTATGTTTGTTTACTGTCTTCCTTTAGAATGCTGAAAAAAAAATATAACTGAAGTTTATAATAAAGAATTTTTCTTTTTTTTTTAACGTTAGCTTAACGAATCATCTTTGCTTATATCATAGAATCATAGAAACATAGAATAGTTAGGGTCAGAAAGGACCTTAGGATCATCTAGTTCTAACCTCCCTGCCATGGGCAGGGGCACCTCACACTATACCGTGTCAACCAAGGCTCTGTCCAAGCTGGCCTTGAACACCAGCAGGGATGGGGCATTCACAGCTTCCCTGGGCAACCCATTCCAGTGCCTCACCACCCTAATAGTAAAGAATTTTTTCCTTATATACAATCTAAAATTCCCCTGTTTAAGTCTGAATCTGTTACCCCTTGTCCTATCGCTGCAGTCCCTAATGAAGAGTCCTTCCCCAGCATCTTGTAGGCCCAAAACCTTTTCCCATCATGGAAAATGTTTTAATTTTGTTAAATATGATGTATTTCAAATATAGAAAACTCATTGAATTCTAACTAATCATTCAGCAAAGGACAGCCAATAAAATTTTTATGTCCCAGTAACATTTGTCCTTCTTGGAGAGAAAACCACAGTGATAATCAGTTTCTTTAACTCGGTAAATTTCTACTAACATCCAAAACAAAGTTTGTATGAAAGGAGAAGAGTTATGTAATGATTTTTGGTTTTGTTTTTTTTTTAAGGACTATTTAAATGTTTGAGTAGAAAGTTTAAATTTAGATATAAATATCTCATTTTGAAGTAGGTTAAACTGCATATTGTATCTTTATGTTGTGGTTAGCTATCCAAGTATCTTCTCTTTAATCACTTATAATACTTCTTTCAGACAATATGTTGCTAGGAGATGGAAAATTTGAAGGGGAATAAAGAAAAGTAGTGAAAGAAGAACGAAACATAGAAGAAAATCTCAACACTGATAAGAAACTGTTGCTTTTAGGCTTTTATTGTGTCAGTATATCTAATGAAAATCACCTGACAATGTTTATAAATTCCTGTTTTTTCTCAATTCCAAAGTCCTAATTCCCATGGGAATATTACTGATGAAACGCATTGCTATATATTTTGTTCATTTTTCCTTCCTTTATGAAGAAGGCCTGATTTTGAGGTCATGTACACATATGAATTCCAGGGTTTTATCTTGTCACAATTTCTCTAATGAGCTTTCACTGGAATGAGTTTCAACTGGAGTGTGTTAAGTGAGGTTCAATAACAAGATGTAAAAATTCTTCACATCATAATTATATTGTCTTATGTATTATCAAGCTGTCTTAAACATTGCTATTAGTCTGAAATAATGAGTACATTCTTTCACTGCTAAATATATGGTGGTTTTGCTTTGTGAATGGTATTATGGGACAGTTTGTCCATATACATCTGTATTTGCCTTCCTAGGAGAGCTGGGTTTAGTTATCCCAGCTTTTTCATTCCAGGGGAGATAAGAACTGCCTGTTAACTTTCTGCCTGCAAGGCAGCGACAAGAGCTTTCCTTCCATTTTTCAAGATACAGAAAGTGTCTGCTGAAGAAAAAGAAGTGCAATAACCTGCACCAAATAATTTTCAACCTCTGAGGAGTAAGCATTAGAAAGGCAATAGTTCCATCTATCCTGAAACTTATTTTGAATATATACTAGTATTTATCCTATATTTGATTAATTGAGCAATATCTCTATCTTTCCCTAAGTTTATCCCATTATATCTTTTTTTTTTTTCTTTTGCTTTGATTTGGATAAAAAGTGCTATCAGGCAGTGCAATTTTGATATCTGCATAACTTATTTAAAAGTGAAAAATATAAAAAAAATACAAAAGTATAGGACTGCCTGTTTTGGCTATTAAATCCAATAAAGCTCTTCATCATAGATTGTGTGGTGACATTGAACTGATTTTTCTGGGAATTTTCCTCTCAATTATAACAACTCTCCTTCCAGACAAAACAAATAATCATAGAATAAACCAGTCTGGAAGGGGCATTTGGAGGACATCAAATTCGTAGTCCTGCTTCAAGCAGAAGTAACTTCAAAAATTGATCGGGTTGCTTCTCACATAGTCCAGCTATTTTTAAAGATCTCTGAAGACGGACATTGTACAACCTTTTTGCGAGATATGTTTGGCCACTCTCACTATGAAATGTTGTTTTCTTTTCATCTAATTGGAATTTCCCATTATGACTTCTTACTGTTTCCTTTCCTACTATCTCTGTGCATATCTGAGAAGAATTCAACTTGTCTTCCCTAATAGCCTTCATTAGCTGAAGGATTCCCCTTCAACTGCTTTTCCAAGATGAACAGACAGAAGTGTTTCTTCTGTATCTTCTCAAGTGTACTGTGTTTCAGCTCTCCAAGCATCCTAGCATCCATCCACTGAATTATCTCATTGCAGTGGGGAACCCACAGGAATGTGTCAAATACAGCCACTCCTGCACCGGTTAATGGGGAGTAATCACTTTGCTTAAGTTGCTGTCTGTTTTTTTACTAATGTAACCCAGGATGTGGTTGGTCTTCCTCACTGTAAGGTAGTGCTGCAAACTTGCCCTGAACTAATAGTCCACCAGGATCACTAGGTGCATTCCTTTAAAGTATCACCCTAGCCATTTGATCCCCAGCTGCATGGAAGTGGTCTATCCCAGATGCAGGACATCTATCTGGCTTTGTTTTATGAGGTTTCTGGTCAGCGCATTCCTCCAATTTACTGAAATCCTCTGAACAGGCAGCTTTTCGCTACAGGGCTTTCACCATTCCTTCTGCTTGTTGTCATCCAAGAGCTGGTGAGAAGACATTCTCTCCTGCCATTCAGGTTGCTGGTGAAGGTGTTCAACAGCTGTAGGAGTGTGAAAAAATGCCATGAATGCTTCTCAGTAGATTGAAGGCTCTAGTCTCAGTTTGGGTTATGTATGCATCATTTAGAGTTAACTACTTAGGAGTAAATTTTGTAACTTTCTTCATTTTGTCAAATGTATAGGTCCATTGAAACTTTGATCATGATGAAAATTGTATGTGGATTTCTAAAATATTTATGTTTTGCTAAAGGTGTATGTTACCTTTGTGTGAGATAATATACATCTTTTATATACACTGAGTACATACAAATGTGTATTTATATGTACTCAGAGTAGGTATGTGCAAATTGCAGAGGTGTAAATTTTATGTATGTGTAAATTCTAGGCTATACAATTTGTGAGATCAGATCATGTGATGGGTTCACAGCATCCTGTTTTCCCAGATTACAGGAGAACAGATGGAAGCTTTTGGGAAGAGTTAAGTCTTAGATTGGCTTTCCCTGAAGTACTTTATTCATTCTAATGCTAAGAGATATTCCGGAAGTCTTGATTTGTGGCAGCTGACCCTCAAGCTGATATGACTAGGCTGGCCTACACAATTTTGTAGAAAGTAAATATTAATAAAAGAGTTTCATTACTCACATATTTGGCACTTATAACTGTGTTTCATAAGAACATTTCTGGCTGCACAAAAAATATTGAGTTCTTTTAGCATGTTATAGTCATATGGTTTCTCTCTGAAAGTTATGTACACTCTATGATTCATGGCCAGTAAAGTTCTGTACTACTACTGTCAAGATGAAAATGTTGTCACATGAGGGAAAGTACTTGAGGATTTCAAATTTTCAGCCAAGAAGAAAGACTTGTTGACTGTGGCATTTGCCAAAAATCATTAGACACTGTAGGAATGGCAGTGCTAGGGGGAGTGTCACTGATAAGAACACCGGTTAATTACGTCAAAGTGTCCTTTGTAACACTAGACATAGAAACTGGGCACAGTGTTATTACTGATTCTTACAGGTGAGCAGATACGTCTGAGCCAATGGAAGAGAAAGGAATTTTGATTTCACTGAGGATATGCTTTGTAATTTCTTCTACTTTGCATTATTTGGAGAATTAGTGCTTAAAACTCCTTTTTCCTCATAGCCAAAGGGAGAGGAATATACTTGAGAAAGATTGCCTGGGTACTGAAGTCCTGCATAAGCTCAACAGCTCCTCAAAACTTTACAGAACTGTATCGGGTCTGGCTGGGATGGAATTAATTTTCTTCATCCTGGCCCATATGGTGCAATGCTTTTGACTTGTGACTAAAACAGTGCTGTTAACATACCAAAATTCTAGCTATTGTTGAGCAGTGCTTGCAGTGTGTCAAGGCTTTCTCTTTTTTCCCACGCTGCACTTTCTCGGGGACTGGATGGGAGTGGGCAAAAAGCTGGGGGTGCACACAACCTTCACAACTGCCCCAGACAGACAAAATGGATATTCCCAGCCACATAACACTGTGTTCAGAAATGAAAACTAACGGAAAGTTTGTGTAGTGGTGTGCTCCCCCTGCCTTCCTCCCACTGGGACCGATGGCAACATGGTAGCCAAGGGCCGTCTGAAATGGTGATAGGATGCCTTCCAAATTCAGTCGGGAAATGACACTGTCCTGGGTTCAGCAGTAGCAGTCATTTTTCACCTTCTTAGTATCTGGTGCAGCACTGTGCTTTTGACTTTCAGCCTGAGAACAACACTGATAACACCAATGTTTTTAGTTGCTGCTCAGTAATGTTTACTCTGACCAAGGACTTTCTGAGGCTCACACTCTGCCAGGGAGGAGGGGAAGCCAGGAAGAAGCAGAGACAGGACACCTGACCCAAACTAGCCAAAGAGTTATTTCATACCACAGCATGTCATGCCTGGTATATAAACTGCAGTTACCCAGAAGGGCTAGATCACTGCTACGTTTGTGCTAGGTATTGGTCAGCGGGTGGTGAGCAGTTGTGTTCTCCTCCCTTGTTATTTCTGTGGCAGCAGCAGTGGTTTGTGTTATACCTTAGTTACTGGACTGTTCTTATCTCGACTCATGGGAGTTGCATTCTTTTGATTTCTCCTCCCCATCCCTCCAGGTGTGGGGGGCTAGAGTGGGGGGAGTGAGAGAGCGGCTGCGTGGTTCTGGGTTGCCGGCTGCTCTCAAACCATGACAGGTACTATGAGTGTGTGTCCTGGGTCCAGCAGTAACAGTCATTTTTCCCCTTCTTGGTAGCTGATACAGTGCTGTGTTTTGACTTTCGGCCTGGGAACAGAGCTGATAGTGATGTTTTGGTTTGGCCAAGGACTTTGTGAGCCTCATGCTCTGCCAGGGGGGAGGGGAAGCCAGGAGGAAGCAGAGACAGGACACCTGACCCAAACTGACCAAAGAGGTATTCCATACCACAGCACGTCATGCCCAGGATGTAACTGGGAGTGAGCCGGATGGGCTGGAAGGGCTGGGAGACTGCAGGGTTGGAGGAGGTATCGGTCAGTGCTTGGTCGGGCTGAGGGGGGCAAGTTATCGGTTGGCTGGTGCTGAGGTGTTGTATTCTCGTCCCTTGTTATTTCCTTTATCATTATTATTATTGGTGGTAGCAGCAGTGATTTGTGTTATACCTTAGTTACTAAACTGTTCTTATCTCAACCCGTGGGAGTTGCATTCTTTTCAATTCTCCTCTCTGTCCCTCCGGGGGGGGGGGAAGTGGGAGAACGAATTACCTGACTGGGTTTAAACCACGACAGTGTGCTTTACCAGATAGCATCCCTCCTCCTTTTTTTTCTTCATGAGGCACTAGGACATGCTTTTCTGTAACTGCAGAGGTTAGTTTTGTTCCGTTCACATCCTAATACTGATGAAATTCTCTAGAGAATTTAGGAAGTGCTATTAACAGAAAGTCATTACATTATAGTCTAACTTCTTTCCAAATGGGTAAAAGAGCTGGCTTGATTTTCCACCAAGTGAATGAGAAGTAGTGGATGCAGAGTAGTATCCTTTCCTCTTTCTAGAGTGTTACACCAAACTGTCACAAGAGTGAATTTCAGTGAGTAACAACAGTTATGTTTTGCTGTCTGTATTCCTCCTACTCCCCCTACCTCTCTTCCTCCTTCCTGTCTGGCTGTAAGTACCATCAGTTAACCCATTCACATCATACTTTCCCATTCAATCCCTGAGAAAGATTCAGCCATGTACTTTTCATAATAGTGAAGTGAGATCTGCAAGTTTTTCCCATTCTACACAGTCTTTTCTTTTGAGGAAGACCCAGTAACTGTGCACAGATGTTTAGTACATGAGGGGGTGTCATTCCAGCTAGCAGGGAACATCATTTGTGGCTTGTCCCAAAAATGGTACCTCACCATTCCAAGATCTTTCCCTTCTGTCTCACAGTTTCCCTAATGGATGTCTCAGGAAGTTGTTTCATCCCTTGATGTAACATTGCTAGATGCTGTAAGGATGAGAAAGAAGGTTGTCTTATATCTCCTCCTCCTCCTTGCTGGAGTCTCTTAGGAGCTGTCTTCAATGTTCCTGAAACCAAATTTTTAAGCAAGCAATAAGATGACAGTGAAATTACAGTATATAAATACCAACATTTTACAAGCAAAAGGACTGAATTAAAAGATGTTAACATTATACTTTTCATAAGGTCTGGAACAAATCGTCGAGTGTATAGTATAATTTCATAGCGTAAACTGATATTTGGGCCTCTGTTTAGAATAATAAGCTTGACTAATTGGTCAAGTTGCTTATTGTCATTGAGTACTGGTTTGCTTATTTGTATAAACCGGGGTAAATATGCCATATAATCTGTAAATTGACATGTACTACTTTACAATTGCTACCATCTAGTTATAACAGTCATCAGCCAGAATGGAAAACTTAGGAAAATGTAGCCTCACAACTTTAGCAAAGACTACACTTAATCTTTGTAGATAATGTTTCTCTAAGTCAAAGGGAACTGTAGAAATGAAACATCACATGTTCCTAGAAAAGTGCCTCCAATTTCCGCTGACATAGGAAGTTGAACCCAATCCTGGGACTTGGAACTTGGAATCTCCACATGCAACTCTCTGATAGAAATGAAATCTGAACTTAGGAATTAATGAAATATTTAACATATACATTGCAGAATAATATAGAAGCAGAGACAAGTAATTTTCAAGGTGAGACTACTGCTGCTGCAACATGCAGTGTGCAGTGGTAATGCCTTGCAGGTACTTTTTTAAATCAGTCTAAGACAGGTATATATATTTATTCAAATTCTGTTGAAAAATGCCTATATTACATTGATTAAATTTTGTTAGGTTGTTAAAGATTTATATCCTACAGCAATTTTGTTTCGCAGAAACCCAAACCATTTGCTATAACAATGCTGTAACACTTAAATTTATACTTCAAACCCTGTCCAGAACTGGCTTGATTTTGGTGCCAGTGTGGAGCTTTGAGTCTAGCCTTCAGTACCATAGGAATTCAGAGATCTTATATGAAGTTTGCAAGTAAATGACCTCATATTCCATCTACTGCACTGAGCCCACAAAACCAATTGTGGCTCTAGTATGACAATATTTTTTCATGGAATCATAGAATGGTTTGGGTTGGAAGGAACCTTAAAAATTATTCACCTCCAACCTCCCTGCCACAGGCAAGGACACCTCCCACTACAGCAGATTGCTCAATGCCCTGTTCAGCCTGGTCTTGAACACTGCCAGAGATGGGGAAGCCACAGCTTCTCTGGGCAACCTGTGCCAGTGTCTCACCATCTTCACAGTAAAGAATTTCTTTCCTTCATCCTACCACTACATGCCCTTATAAAAAGTCCTTCTCCATATTTGTTGTAGGTTCCCTTTAGATACTGGAAGCTCCTGTGAAGCCTCCCCAGAGCCTTCTCTTCTCCAGGCTGAACAACTCCAGCTCTCTCAGCCTGTCTTCATAGGAGAAGTGCTCTAGCCCTCAGAGCATCTTTGTGGCCTCTTGTGGACTCACTCCAACAGCTCCACATGTCTCTTGTGTTGGAGGCCCAAGAGCTGAATGCAGGACTCCAAGTGGGGTCTTATGAGAGTGGAGCAGAGGGGAAGAATCACCTCCCTCAACCTGCTGCCCACACTCCTTTTGGTGAACCCAGGACATGGTTGGCTTTCGGGCTGCGAGCATACTCTCCCCTCTCATGTTGAGTTTTTTGTCATTCAACACTCCCAAGCACTTCTCTGCAGGGGTGCTCTGAATCACTTCTCTGCACAATCTGTAGCTGTGCCTTGTATTGCCCTGACTCAGGTGCAGGACCTTGCACTTGGCTTTGTTGAACTTCATATGGTTTGCATGGGCACACCTCTCAAACTTGTCAAGGTCCCTCTGGATGGCATCCTGCCACACATTTGTGTGTGGTTTGTGCACCACACATCTTGGTGCCATTAGCAATTTTGCTGAGGGTGCACTCAATCCCACTGACCATGTCACCACCAAAGATGTCAGTGCTGGTGCCAACATTGATCCCTGAGGAACATCACTCATCACCAACCTCCACTTGGACATCAAGCTGTTAATCACAACTCTGTACATGACAAATGCTTTGCACGAGTCCAGGTAGATGACATCATTCTGGTCTTCTCCATCATAGAAGGCTACCAAATCTGTCAGGTACAACTTGACCTTGGTGAAGCCATGTTGGTTTTCACCAATCACATGCTTATTTTCTACGTGCCTTATCATAATTTACAGGAGGACCTAGTCCAGTGATCTTGCCTTGCACTGAGGTGAGATTGGTAGGGGGTCTAGGTACGTAATAGTAGGGAATCTAGGTACATAATAAGTGCTAAAGGATGACAAGGCACAAACTATTTGTTTGTTTTGTTTCAAGTAGGACAGAGAGATAGTTATTGCTGTGTTGAGAAGAAAGAAATTATGGAAGAAATGGTTTCATAGAGTTGTGAGACATCTGTCAGGAGAGGAATATTAGGGTGGAGGGTGCAGCCACTCAGTAGATTTCTCAAGTCTGGGTAACGGGAAGGAAGATACTTGGGGATAGCTCTGTGGGAAAGTAACAAATGGGCGGAGTGGGACAGGGAGACATGATAATTGTAAAGACATAAGATCTGACCATGTTCAAACTGGCTTAGAGTAGTCAGTCCATTGTACCACATTTCCTTCTCTGAAGAGGAAGACACCTCAGGATTAACATCTTCAAGATTCTGGTACATATACTTTCATTATTATAACTCCCTGGCCTTGTGCATAAAATGAAAAAAAAAAAGATAATAAAAAAAGCAATGTGAAAGGTAGTAGTACAGTACTGTACATCCAGTACTACAGTACAGTAGTACATCCAGAAGCTACATGTAAAAAGATTCAGCATTTTCCCTGAGAGCTTCTTCTCTAGATATCCTATTTAAAAGGCACAATGGAGCTCATAACTTTACAAGGTTTTTAAATTTATCTACTTCCCTGCATAAACAGTGTTTATGAAACTAGTTGTTGGTATAAATATAACATAAAGTATATAAACTTTATTCAAGATATCCTAAGCAAAATGCAGTCTGTGAAGAGTTAAAAAAATATCTAGAAGAATTAAAATAGTCAAAAGATTAGGAACCACAATGGGGAATCATAAAAGGCAGTAGCAGAAAGTTATGTCACAGTAACACAAAGAATGCAAACTGGAAGAGCATAAATCAAGCCTGTATAATAACTATAAGGCTGTTGTGGGGAAATATTCATGGCTAAATACGTAATGACACCCACATTTGCTGGTAAAGAAACAAGTCTTTATTCAGGTTACATTTCGTTAAAGATCCGAGAAGCTAAAGGTGGTTTCTAGTGTTAAAAGTAATCTTTTGGTAATTACTAATAATTAGGTAGAGATGGAGATGTCAATATCCTTTACTGTAGTCTGTCTTACACTTGCCGCTCATCTCAGGATAAAAATAACAACAAAGTGTAAAACTTCTATTTATTGCACCCCATCCTTTGCTATACTACTTGCAGTTTTGTGAGATGTAAGTCCTTAATGATGGCTATGGTGATGGAGCTGGGCCCAGGGTGCCTTAGACTAGGTCTAAGTCTTGCCATTGACTTAAATCCTATAGAAGATGGACAGATGCTCCACATTGCTTATCCCTTATGGCAGAGAAACCTGATGTGTTGCCTATAAAACTATAAATTTAGTAATGAATCTAAATGGCAGAAATATACTTTAATTCAAACGTAGGAAGCCTACTCACATAAGGATAATAAATCAAACGTTATTGTTCTAACATCACATGAATTAGGGCAATGGCTTTCTGAAAATATAAACCTTGTGTGATTACCACTACTGCAATGTAACAACAATGTAGTTGCAATTAATTTAATGGTAAGTAAGGGATTAACTTTTAAATTTATGTATTTTTACATACGATGCAGAAGTATTCCCTGGGAAATTATATAACATTTATGAACCATCTTTCCTTTGACAATTTTATGCTACTGGCTCTTGAGTTTTACAACCTTAATTTTCATTTTTATCACTGGCTTGTCACTGGAAAAGATATTTTGCATTGAATTTTTCCTCAATTTTTATAGGAAAAAAGTTTCCTTCTCAATTGAACTCTTTAAAATAAAGTACATTTGCTAGTTGTAGTCAGAGTCCATCACCTGATAATGTGTTTTTAAAATATTACAATTATCAATGAACATTTAATTTTAGTCTTAGTCCTGAAAATATTCTGGATATTACTATGAAGAAATCAGTCACTTTCAAATTAAATTAAATTATATGTGTGTGCATAATTTATGTAAAACATGAGAGAGTTTATGGTAGTTATGAAGGGATCCTCATCTGGGATGTACCTAAATTAGCCCTACGTTTTCCATTTTCCATGAAATCCGTAATTTGCGTACATGATCTTATCTAGATGTCTGTAGAGCTCTCAGATGTGGAGACTGTCAGATACATCAGAAAGTCTCCAAGGCTGTTCTATGTTTTTCACTGTAATATGAAGAAATATGAAGTGTCTCCTGCTCCAGGAAAGGCATTGTGTGTGTGTATGTCTCCTCACAGCTTGACAATATTTACTGTGCAGCATAATTCAGATAATTTCTGCATATTCTTCAGTTCTAATGTAATTAAAATCCCAATTTCGCATCAAAATATTTTGGAAGTTTTCTGCAATATGGAGAATATACTGCTGGGAGAGCTTCTTCTGTGGTAACACCAAGCCCCTGCCTAGAATGCACTGAAGCAGGTGAGATAAAATATTCAAACTACAGCAGAGAGGAACTAGCTTAGAGTACTAAAATAGGCAGAATAGATGAAGCTGTCTATGTAGAGTGTCTGTTTAGCATACTGAAAATAGGAAGCAAAGTGAGAGAGAGCAAAGTGAGAGACAGAAGTAAATTGAGGTAAGAAGCAACAATTGTTGGAATGTAGATAAGCTGATAATATATGAAACCCATTCTTTTAGCACTGCAAACTTCAGTATACATAACAAAACCACTACAAAACAAAAGGACATTGGAAATGTAGCAAGGACAATGATCAGAGGGCTGGAGCACTTCTATGAAGACCATCTGAGAGATTTGGGCTTGTTCGGCCTGGAGAAAAGAAGGCTCAGAGAAGACCTTGTAACAGTCTTCCACTACCTAAAGAGGGCCTACAAGAAATCTGAAGAAAGACTTTTTAAAAGGACATGTAGTGATAGGATGAGGGGGAATGGTTTTAAACTGAAAGAGGGATGATTTGGTTTAGACATTAGGAAGAAATTCTTTACTATGAGGTTGGTGAGGCACTGGCACAGGTTACCCATAGTAACTGTGCCTGCCCCATCCCTGGAAGTGTTCAAGACCAAGTTAGATGGGGCTTTGAGTAAGCTGGTCTAGCAGGAGATGTCCTTGCCCGTGGCAGGAGGATGGAAGTAGTTGATCTTTAAGGTCCCTTCCAACCCAAACCTTTCAATGATTCTACTAAAATCTCCTGTTTTGGAGACTTGAATTGATTTTATCTCCTGTGGATGGATTTTTAGCAAAGAATGGCCATGTTCCCAAGTCAGCAAGTGCCTACATAGAGCTCGACATGAACCAAGGATGAAGGAGAACATGGGTAAGGAAGCAAAAGCAACGGTGCAAGCAAGATAAGAAGAAACTGGAATGTGCTAAGATACAAAATAGTGAACCATTAGCAAGTTTTAAAGGTTAAGTTCCCATATGCTTATTTGATTAATTGTATACTAGTTGCTGTGTGCTGCAAGAATATGTATCAAAGCATAATATACTAAGCTATTGTGTATGTATCCAATTATACTACTGCAAGTTATTGTATATGTATCCAAATATAATACAGTGAGCTATTGTATATGTAGCCGTAGTTGCTGTGTGCTACAAGAATATGTATCCAATTATAATACAGCAAGCTATTGTAAGCAGATGCAGACAACAGTATAAAATGGATAGATACTTTGTAATAAATGGCTTTGGTCTGATCACATTGATCTCTGACTGAGTCCATTTTTCTGTGGCAATCTCCAGTAAATGTAATGATTTAAAATCTTTGTTGAAAAACAGGACAATACCTGTGAAATGCATGGAATGTTCTTCATAAGTGTTGTCCCAACATTACTATTTGTTTTGCCAACAACAAAGAAACTAAATTAGCTGTCCCATAATTTCACTACTGTGGTCGCAGTCTTGAGCCATGTAGGTATGCACAACATTTTTGTTACTGCCAGAGCAGTAACAAAATTTCATAATTTCCATAATTCCACTACTGTGGTCGCAGTCTTGAACCATGTAGGTATGCACAACATTTTTGTTACTGCCAGAGCACATCAAAGTTCAGCTGCTTGGAAAATAGTCTATGTCTCTGCTTGTCATTATTTTTAAATTTGTTCTAAGTGTATACAAAAAACACTGAGAGAAATTAGAGCCCAACAATGCCTATTTATTTTGTCCTCCATGTGCAAACACAGTTGAATCACCTGACTGTGCATAGGTAGCGATACCTGATGTCAATGTAATTGGAACAAAGAAGACCACCAAAGAAACAGTGATTCCAGGACAAAATATTAAACTAAACTGCACATGATCATATACTGATGGTTTTTCTGAGTCTAAAGTCCTCAGTGGACTTCATGAACTAATACATGGCAATAACATTATCTAGACTGACCCATCAAGAATAAATCCAATCTAAAAGTGTCTCCAATCTCAAGATATGCAGTTTTTTTTTTTTTAATACAAATCACACTCAGCTATTTGTGATGGCCAGAGGGTAGAAAGGAAAAGTATTACAGAAATGTGGAGGCTGTTATTTGACCTTTTTCTCTTGCACAAGCTAACTCTCAAACTTTGGTGCAACCCACACAGAAATAATTTTGACTGCTTTCTCTTAGCCAGCTTTCTTAATTATCACAACTGTTCCTGCGATCCATTTGGAGCCAGGTCATGCTCAGATCCTTTCTATCAGCCATAATGTTCCTACTGTAGGAGTTAGGTAACCACAGATCAAGTATAGAACCTTGCTCACTGACAGCATGTTTAGAATCTGGCAAACTGATAGAGAAGGCATCATTATATGAATCTAATAGAATAAAAATAACACTACAGGATTATTTATCCTTAAATCTGTTATTTCTTCTAAGGAACATTTTGAAGACATATATGGATGTATCTTACTCAAGTGATACAAACTTAAAAGAAGATACACTTAATCATCTAGCTCTTCAGAAATCTACTTACCCACGTTGATGCTGTAAAGAATACAAAAAAAAAATTTTAAATTATGAAGTACTAATAGTCATCTTAATTAGTCATCTCATTATGCACAATCAGTCTTGTACTCTACAAACTTCTTAAAAGAATACTGAGTGTAAAAATATTTTTTCATGCAAAAGAAAGTGTAAGACTGAAAGGCTCAACGCTAAAGGAGTTCTATATTAAGATTTTTACCTTCAAAACTTTCAATAAACGAAAAAGACTTCAGTATCACATTTTCAGGACAAAACAATGAACAAGTCCAACATTCAAACGCTTTTTAGCTGTACTTTCTAAGCTTTAATAATGCAACAGATATGATTTGCTACTGTTATCATAGAAATTAGGGTCTTAAATGGCATGCATAAGTAGAATTCTCGATTTTTCATATTGGAAGTACAGGCATGGATTGGTTTCCCTGGATTTGAAGCCATAACCAAGTAGAGATTTATAGTTGGCATCTGTCTAATTTGATTGCTTTCTAATTTTTGCAGAAGTGGTTACTCTTCCTAGAATTTTAGCTGTCAGGCATTTCAGAAACATTTGATCATACAAAACGTATGTTCACAGACTCATGAAGAAACATAGATGTCACCCTTTGAATTCAAACATTTCTAACTAAATACTATAAACTTAATTGTATTCTAACTTCAGTTGAGTTAACTTTATCTTTGACTGAAAATAGAAAATGTAAATGTAAAAAAAGAATATAAAATGTAAAAAAACTCTACTATATGGGTTTGGGGTTTTTGTTTTTGTTTTTTTTTTTTGTTGTTGTTGTTGTTGTTGTTTGTTTTTTTTTTTTCACCTGGTTTATGTCAATACAAATTACTTAATGGTGATGTAAACTTGTAGTGAATCTGAAGTTAATGCATCTGGGTTGGGGTAATCCCAAGCACAGATACAGGCTTTGCAGAGAATAGCTTGGGAGCAGCTCTGAGGAGAAGGATTTGAGGGTCTTCCCTGATAAGAAGCCCAACATGAAATGGCTTCAGTGTGTACTCACAGCCCAGAAACTCAGCTGTATCCAGGGCTGCATCAACAGGAGCATGACCAGCAGGTCAGGGGAAAGGATTCTCCCCCTCTACTCCTCTCTCATAAGACCCCACCTGGAGTCCTGTGTCCAGCTCTGGGAGACAGCACAAGAGGGACATGAAGCTGTTGGAATGAGTCTGGAGGACTCCGCAATGATGTTCAGAGGGCTGAAACACCTCTCCTATGATGACAGGCTGAGAAAGCTGGTGTTGTTCAGCCTGAAGAGGAGAAGGCTCTGGGGAGACCTTAGGGCAGCTACCAGTGCCTGAAGGAGGGCTACAAGAAATATGGAGAAGGACTTTTTATAAAGGCATGTAGTGATGGGACAAGGGGGAATGGCTTGAAGCTGAAATAGGAAATTCAGATTAGATACTAGGAAGAATTTTTTTACTATGAAATTGATGAGACACTGGAAGAAGAGGTTATCCAGAGAAGCTGTGGCTGCCCCATCCCTGGCAGTGTTCAAAGCAGGATTGGAGGGGGCTTGGAGCAACTTGGTCTAGTGGGAGGTGACCCTGTCCATGGCAGGGGGGCTGGAACTAGGTAATCTTGGAAGTTCCCTTCCAAACCTAACCTTTCTATGATTCTATGACTGGAAGTTCCTATTGGAGTATTCTTTCAGAATACAACAATTTTTTAGTAGCAACAGGTTTTATAGAAATCAGTTACCTTTATCTTTTAATAAAAAGTGGAAGTCTTCAATAGGCTTACTTTTTTAGAACAGAAAATTCCTATTTTGAATTCCTATCCTTTTAATTCAGCTTACTCAACATCATATCAATATATGCACAGTGAATACATTTAATAAAATATCAATAAATCTCTTTCTAAAAAAAAAAAATAATTTAAAAAGGACAAGTAAAGTGACCTAAAGCTGTTTTGGAGGTTTTAATACTCTGTAGTAAATTCTGAGGGGTCAATTTTTTGCTTTTTTTCAAAACAGATGATTCTTTGACATCTTAAAAAAAGTATTCAAATTTGAAACCTTGGTTCCTGCACAACTTTGGGATGTATTAGTCACTTTTTTTTTGAGGTGGTACGTAATGCCTAGATGTGTTGAAGAAATAATAAAAAGAAAAAATGAATTATATTTCATAGTATGTCCTTAACACTTAAAGAACAAGCTAAAATATCTGTTGAAATCTCTGCTATGATTCACACAATCTGCAGTTTTCATTCACTGTTCTCTGCTGTACAGATTCACTATAATGTCAGTCAGAATGTGCACTTCATCTGTTCTCTGTATGGTTGTTTATGACTTGCCATGGAATATACATTTTGGTCAGGTGCTGAAATGTTTTTATTAAAAAGTGACATGTTTTTCTTGTAAAGCACAGCTAAAAAGGGAAAGCTGCTTTAATATGTTTACAATGTTTTAATTTTTCTAAGTGAACATACGGGACTTAGTCATACCAGCTTTTAAAGAAACTAAGTGCAGGCAGAAGAACAATAAATGGTTAACATAGCACTCAGATGGCTTTGCTACTATGTACTAATTCTCATGTTAGTTATGTAAGTCAATAGCCTAAGTTGTCTAATGAAGGAAAGAAATCCAGGATTGTATATATCCGGCACAGATTGCTACATTGATCACTGAATAATAGAATATAAACAGAAAAGCCTCAGCCTGAACTTCTTGAAATCACAACAGAAAAAGAAAAAAAAAAAAAGTAGATTTATTTTAGTAAAGGTATTGGCTGGTTTGTTTTTTTTTTTTCATGGCAAAGCATACAGAATGGGAAAGGCTAATAAATATCTCGGTTTCTCTAGCTCCTTTTGTCCTACTGAAACAGCAAATACATGATACTTTTGTTTTCATACACATTACTATTGGTATGTGAAAATAGCCCTGAGATAAAGGAGAAAGCAGAAAATTGTAGTCAGGGAGAAAATCTGTTCATCCATGTTATATATTCAGAACAAATGCAAGAAAGAAGAAGACATATAAATTACAGAAAACTAATTTTCTTTTGTCACTGTATTAGGCACCATGAACCAACGTTCATTCCATTGTATAAATTCTGAAGAGAAAAATATTTAGAAAGAATAAAAAAATTGAAAATATGCTTTACACAATAGCCCTTATTGTTTTTTAAAAATACAGTTTGAAGGTCTGCTTTCCTCTCTTTAGTAATACTCCATTTGCCAGCCAAGGTTTCTTTACATTGTGTGAAGATCTGTTACCCAATAAATAAAATTGCAAATTAAACAGTAAAAGAGGTTAGCATTAATAAAATATCAGCACTGCCAAGAAGAACAACAACAAAAAACCCAACAAAGGATCAATGTGAGTACATTTACAACATTTAAATGCAAAATATGTCTAATTTATTACAAAATTAGTGAATGCATTTCCATAAACAATATTGAGAAGAGAATACAAAAGTGGTTGGAGAATTTCTGAGAAGTGTCTAAAACATAGCTCCAGTTTGCTCAGTGTGTTTTATGGTACTGTTCCAGTATTTCCACTAGCTTATCACAGTTAGCATAAATCGATTTATGAGCCTAGCTCACTGGAAGCTTGAGCCTGCTTTGTTTTAGTCAGAGAGAGTTACCATTAACATCAGCCTCAGGGAACAAAAAATTTTGAGCCCTTTAGGTTCTCTGCCTTATTTATACAAATATGTGTTATACATGCAGGCATTGTAATGCAGTAGCATAATATGTTGGCCTTTGGGGCAAAAATATTTACATTTTAACTACATGCTGCTTTCATTAGTAGTTGAAAAAATGTCATCAAAACACTTTTGTTGCTGTAGCTTTGCAAATGTTTCCTCCAGAGCCCCTTTTTTTCTTACAATACCTACCTTTTGGTTCTTCAGTACCTAGCAATTTCACTTTATGCCCAACTTCTTCTCCTTTGCTCTTGCTTTACATATGAAGTTTACAGTCCCTTGACTATATCCTTCCAAATAAGTTCAACACAGAACAGACCCTGAGATATATTTCTTTTTTCTTTTCTTTTTCTTTTTCCCCAAAAGTTTTCTGATGGTGTAGGAAAGCATGTAGAGAAGTAAAACACAGATTTTACTTTTTTTGAATGGAAGTTGCAGGTTCCAGGGGAGTGTAGGAAGTGAGGAGTTCACACTGAATGTGCCACATCACTTGATTCAGAATCTTAATATCCATGTAATGATCAGTAATGCTCATTTTCTCACTAGGGAGAACTTATAAGAAAAAAACACTTTCAGGTGACACAGGGTAACTATTTCATGATGATGAAAAAGGTCTAAAATCAAACCTGCACAACTTTATTAAGCAGAGTTGGACCTACCTAAATCGGCTCTGAATTTGGCTTGCATAGCACAGAGCTGTTTTCAGCTATACTTGTTAGAATTTAACTGCTACGAGAAATCTATTTAACAGGATTTTGTTCTGCCTCTGGAGTGTTGGTATTTATCCTTCCTAAAGAAAAAAACACTTTTGTGAAAGAAACCTCACAGAGGATGCAGACCAATTCTCAGACCTCTTTTAAGCATGTTGTGATCCTGGAAATTTATTTTGAACATTTTTATTCCTAGCTTTTCCCACTGCACTTCTTTGCAGCCCAATGATAAGTATTATCTTTATTTATATGTACTCTCAAGAGTACACAATCTGTGTATATTATGCCCATGGCTTTCACAATTTTCTAAACTGCATACTGGTTTTGCATTTGGTTTTGGTTTTTTGTTTTTTTTTTGTTTGGTTTGCTTTGGTTTGTTTTTTTGTTTGTTTCTTTTGTTTGTGGTTTTTTTTTTTTTTTTTCCTATGCATAGCTAACATGCAAGACTTCGACGCAGTAGTTCTGTTAATTTTTAACTGTGACACTAGAGATGCTGTTGTGGTTTAAACCCTAGCCAGACAGCTTGTTCACTCACTCCCAGTGAGTGGTGCTGGGCTGAGAGCAATCGAGGCCCCCCCCCCGCCCCGGGCTCTCCCCTTCCCCACACCTGGAGGAACGGGGAGGAGGATCGAAAGAGTGCAACTCCTACAGGTTGAGACAAGAGCAGTCCAGCAACCAATGTACAACACAAATCACCACCGCTACCACCAATGACAACAATAAGAGAAAATAACAAGGGAAGGGGATACAATACCACCAGCCAAGAAACGGGTCCCACCCGGAAGCCTGTGTCCTTCTGGGTAACTCCCAGTTACCCCCCACTCAGGGCATGATGTGCTGTGGTATGGAATACCTCCCTGGCTAGCCCGGGTCAGGCGCCCCATCTCTGCTTCCCCACAGCCTCCCCTCCTCCCTGGCAGAGCATGAGCCTCACAAAGTCCTTGGTCAGGGTAAACATCACTTAGCAACAATTGAAAACATCGGTTTCACCAACACTGTTCACAGCCTGGAAGTCAAAACACAGCACTGCACCTGCTACCATGAAGGAAAAACATGACTGCTACTGCTGAACCCAGGACACTCCCCTTCCCCGCTCACGGAGGGATGGGGAGGAGGATCGAAAGTGCAACTCCCATGGGTTGAAACAAGAACAGTCCAGCAACCAATGTACAACGCAAATCACCACTGCTACCACCAATGACAACAATGATAAGAGAAAATAACAAGGGAAGAGAATACAATACCACTCGCCGAGAAACGAGTCCAACCCAGAAGCCCGTGTCCTTCCGGGTAATTCCAAATTACACACCCCCCCCCCACCCCCGGGTATGGAATACCTCTTTGGCTAGTCTGGGTCAGGCATCCCGTCTCTGCTTCCTCCCGGCTTCCCCTCCTCCCTGGCAGAGCATGAGCCTCACAAAGTCCTTGGTCAGGGTAAACATCACTTAGGAACAACCGAAAACATCAGTTTCACCAGCACTGTTCCCAGGCAGGAAGTCAAAACACAGCACTGCACCAGCTACCACGAAGGAGAAACATGATTGCTACTGCTGAACCCAGGACAGATGCATAGTTATTTTCAGCTGGAGCTTCTGTGTGGAATGTTTTCTGTTGTATGTGAACCAGTCAGTTGTGTTCCAATGGCTGCCTGACACTTACTGTGGAAATTTCTTTGCCTGAAATGTCCGCATCTGGGGAGTTAGGGATTTATCTGTTGCCTAAACTTTGTTGCAATCCAGAGATCATAGCCTCATCTGCTTGAAATGCATGTCATTGGCTATGAAAGTTCTCCATTTCAGAGATAAATAATAAAGAAGGCAATTTGAAGAACCATATCCCCAGGCACCTTTTATTTTTTTTAGCTTTGTTTTGTTTGCTACAGTAATTTCTGTTACTGTAATTATCAGGAAAAATAAGAATTTAAATAGGTCTCCTTCAAGCTCAATATTTAATCTCCTGTACCCGTAGTTTTAGGCATCAAAGTCCACCATAAAAAGTCCACCAAAAGCCTTAGAAGCTTTTGCTTAGATCAGGAGCTGAATCAGGAGTAAGGATTTTGGGTGGTAGAAGGGTGTTTAGAATTTAAACTGAACACAACAATGGATACCTATGCTTGAGAACCCCTTTAATCAGAGGTTAAATGAGTGGATCTCCATTAGAAAGTCATATGTAAGACTGTCTTGCCTATGGGGCAGACACCTCCATCCTGTCATCCACTGATGTGAGTAAGCATGCTTTCTTTTAGTCTGTGTCCCCTCATTTTTTTTTTTTTTTCTTTTGCCCTAGGAAGCAGTCTTTGCTAAGTAGAAGGATGTTTATATGTGGTCTTTGCATTATATAAGGATTAGACTGAGACAGAACATGTGTCTGGACAAGAGAGGTGAGAAGAATTCCTATTCAAAATAAAGACATAACAGTGTCTCACCAGTTGCAAACTCTATCATTGTCTAGAACTTAAGTAAAATATAAGGAAGGTGGTAGAATGTCCACTGCAAAGAAACACATACTAATTTTTCTAAGCCAACAACACTGAATATGAAACGTAAGGTTTAGAGGGCTTCCTCAATAAAGTTTTGGCAGCTTTTGGTTTCGTTATTTTTTTTGTACATACCATGTAAAATTTGTTCTTGTTCTGAATAAGTGCATTGAAGTATGTTTGGTTCCAATTAAAAATAAAGCTTTAATTTTCCAGAAAACAAACAAAAAAACCCCATATCTCTTATTTTTTCAATATTATAAAAAACAAACAAACAAACAAACAAACAAAAAAACAACAACAAAAAAACAACAACTGAGTAGGTGTCAATCAGGAATTAACCAGAGTAATTTAAGCTATTTTACTACTGCAGTCTTCCTACAGACATATGACATATGTAATCCTTGTACATGGGATTATTCTAAAAGCAAATAGGGAGTAATAGAAAATCTTAATATTTTTTAATTTGACAATGTGACAGTTTATAAAAGCCCAGTGACTTAATGCCTATTGTTTTATGAGACTGACATCCCCAGTAAAAACTAGAACTATAGTATCTCTTTTGCTTTCTTTTTCCTCCTTTTGGCTCCTCTCTACCTATATCTGATTAGGTACAGAAAAATAAAAGCATGTTACCTTAATTTTCTCAACAAAAATACAGAATTAAAGAAAGGTCTCAGTTTATTTCAGTTTTCTTTCTAGAGCCTCTGGGCAGCTGCTAATCATCATGCTTGCAATATTAAAGCAAGACCCCAGGTTAGTCTGTGCTAATTCATATACAGGAATCTTCTGTATTTGATTAGACTCATATGTTTAATAAGGATGTCAGGTAGAAACAACTGAGTCATTTGTTTCTGTAATGTTAGTAACTGTCTGTTCTCTATAGAATCATTTATATTTTCTGGGAAAAAGCAGAAATCAAGCTATACATCCTAGTGATAATAGACCTAACACACATTAGGCAGTTGCACTGCTAACCATCACCTCCTTCCGTTAATAGAGTATTTTCAGGTGGGTTTTGGTTTGTATATGTTGCATATATCTAGAGTATAACAATTAGTTTATAATGGCAGTAGGAATAGATTGAAATGGAAAGCAAAATCATAAAACTGTGTAAAAATTTATCAATAAATCCATGTTTTTTCTCTCTTCATTTCCAATTTCTAAGCCTTTGACTTACTCAACTGTAATCAAGTTGGTTTTAGTTACTAAACAGGCAAGAAGAAGTACATTAGATCTGCTTGGCTCATTCAATGTCCAGCACTAGATGATGCTGAAATGGCACACTGTGTTTGAATTTTGGAGCTGATGGGTAAATCTGCTGTCCATGTGAAACTGAAGTTGCAGAGCTCAGAAAACTTGAGTGCTATCTTTAAGTGTCATCTTTAATAGAGACATATAGTTGTGCAAGGGTGCAGTGGCAGGGACAGAACTTCATGGTTTAGTTCCTGAGGCATATGTACAGATCTATGAGGTATGATGTTTCCATGGAAACATTTTGTTCTTGCTTGCCATTTCTATCATGACATATTTTCATCTACAACATAACTCTACAGCAGCACTGTACAAGTTTTTCTTCATGACAGTGCTGTAAGCAACACATGGCACTGGCAACAACACCTAATGTTAATTTGGTAATGGTTTCTCTTATGGGACCCTTGACCTCAGCTTTAACCATTTGGGACAGAATTTTTGTGCTGGTTGCCCGCCTTTGTTTAAAGAGCATTAGAGAACAACCAAAGTCCATGTGGTTATGGCATTTCAGATGTCAGTTAGCTAAAAAAGGTGGCATTTGCTAATATTAAAACTACCAAGTATAGAAGAGATGCTCTTTGATATTATAAGAAACATTGTCTAGATTTCATAAAGTATAACTGTTTGAAATTTCAGCTCATACAACATCAGAACAACTTGCCAGGGACTGACTGCTATATTCTTTTACAATGCTGATTGTCATGAGCATGTTGAATTTCCACAGAGCTATCATGGCCTGAGTGAACGAGGCATGTACTGTTCAGGAGACAAGCAAGGCCTTTTCTGTAATTTTCTCTTTAGGTTGCCAGGAGATGCTGTGCTGTATAATACTGAGAGCAAGGAAATTAAAATTAGAATTTGATTGGGGTTGCTCCATCTGGTGACTCCTTAGCTGAGGGCTGGCTGCCTTACTGATCAGTGAAGTGAAGTGCTTGCTGGGTGGAGCATGGGATGACCAAATTTGTGCCATCAAAAGGAGACATGATAAAAAACTATGAGAAGAGCTGCAAGACAAAAGGGATTAGGGTAGCAATCAGATTGGCACAGGTGACAGAGGGAAACTGCAATAAGAGAACTATAAGCAAAAGGACAGAAATACACCTCCTATTCAGGCACATTTATATTCAGGATATAGATTTAAACTAATAGTTTCAGTTTCTGTTGTTCTCAAACAGTGTAATCTATCAACAGTAGGTATCTTGTTCTTCTGTATCTCAGAAAATACAAAGGACAATAGATCAGGAGTGGCCCATCACCCTGTTGTCTCTGGCCAAGAACTGGACAGTACTCGGACAGAGGTGAAAGTAGCTATTTGGTGGCTCAAGGTCCACTACAGAGTGGAATCTGAGATACAGGGCAATTTTGTGGTACGGAGCTTGGAAGCCCCCTTGTTTTTATTTATTTTTTATTTTTTATTTTTTCCCCACAACATCTGCTACTTCTTCAGAGTAGTTTGGATTTTTCAGAAGATAAGGACTCCTCATGTGATAAAGCCCTGCCATAAGAGTGTCCCTTGGACGACTCATGAACCTAAATGTCATGCAGCTTCAGAGCCACAATGCAATTATGCAGATAGAGCACGGCAATGCATTGTTAAATAGCATTTAGCCGGCCAACACAGCAGATGCCATTAGACTTACTGGTGACTGGAAGAAGCATGTAGTGGCAGTCCCTGTGGTTCAACAAATTTGTATTTTATAACAATTACATTTTCTAAAAACCAAATAGGAGTAGCAAATGAAATACAAGAAAAGAAAATTATAGGTAAAATTGAAATGTTCAAAAGACAAGCAACTCCAGGATATCATATGGCAGACTTATTACACCATCCATAGTTTGCTTACCATTTCTTAACTTCCTTTAAATTAGTAGACAAAAAAAAGGCAATGGTATTATCTGATAGATGTTCAGGACTTTTACCATGTTACAAAGTTTGGATTTAAACACTGGGGTTTTTATAACTCATTTGAATTAAACTGGAAAAATCTTAGTAGAATTAACCATGTTTTCTTGAGCTACTGAAGCCCAGAAAAATACAGTACTGTGCCCTTGTTGAAAAGATGGTGAAATAAAAAACGCAGGAAAAAAATCCTCCTACACACGCTCCCAGGAAGGAAAGGAAAGGGAAGAAAGAGGAAGGAGATAGAAAGAAAGGAGACACACTTGTGTGTTTATTTGAAGTAAACTAGCCCATTTCCTACTTTCATCAAGGTAAGATAGATGTGTGGAGGCACAGTTGTAAACATTTCTAAAGGAAGGCTGTCAAAAACTGAATATCTCTTTGTCAATCTCATACTTCATAAGCTTACAGTGAAACAAGGTACAGACAAAGGACTGTATACAACTAAAAATGGTAATATTTTCATATTATTCTGCTCTGTATGTGAGAAAAAGTGTGTTAAATACATCTACTTGTGTGTGTATAAATGTATGCATGCTTTTAATATTATGTCTTGCCATCATACCTATGTAAATTATAACTTCCAACATAAGATTTTCAAAATCTGACATTTCATCCTAGCATAGGGGTTAAAGATCAGTCTCTCTTTCCCTCTTCTCTATCTTTGTTTCACAGCATTCCATGGACAACAAAAGAGGAATAGTAGTTTAAGTGACAGAGATGTGTTCGTAATCACAAGATAATATACCTAAAATCCTTATAAAATAGAAGATTCAGACTGTAGCAATTTTATCAACAAATTTGTTCACTGCAATAGGAATGTTCTTGAGTGGAAGATGATAATTCAGGTAGTCCATGTGATGATGGATGATAACATACTCAGAAATGTGGTAAAAATTTGGGAGATAAGGTTTTCTGGTTCCTTGCAAATGAATAACCTGTTATAAACTCATGTATAATGTAATAAGAAAAAGAATGAATCAAGCCTTGTGGTCAAAGGAAGAGGTGCAGATTTTACTTTGAAAGTCAGCTGTTCCAACGTCCTGTAATATTTATGTTTCATTTTCTTGCCTGCTGTAATGCTCCAGGGCAGCATTGGTTGCAGCGATCATGAGATGCTCAAATTTGAGATCCTCAGAACAGTGAGAAGAGCGTGCAGCAAGCTCACTGCCTGGGACTTTAAAAGAGCAGACTTTGGCCTCTTCAGGAACCTGCTTCGGAAGGTTCCATGGGATATAGCCCTAGAGGGCAGGGGGGTCCAAGACTGTTGGTTGATATTCAAGGATCACCTGCTGCAAGCTCAGGAGTGTTGCATCCCAGCCAGAAGGAAGTGCAGCAGGAGGGCCAGGAGACCTCCTGGGATGGATAAGGAGCTTCTGAGGAAAATTCAAATGAAAAAGAGGCTTATAATAAGTGGAAGCAAGGACAGGTGGCATGGGAAGAGTACAGGGATGTTGTCAGAGAAGCTAGGGACCAGGTTAGGAAAGTTAAGGCCCAGTTAGAAGTAAACTTAGCTAGAGGTATTAAAGATAACAGGAAGGGATTCTACAGGTACATAGCAAATAAAAAACAGACTAGGGAGAATGTAGGCCCCCTCAGGAAGCTCTCAGGAGAACTGGCTACAGAGGATTTGGAGAAGGCTGAGGTTCTGAATGACTTCTTTGCCTTGATCTTCACTGGCAAAGGCTCTGACCAAACCACCCAAGCCTTGGAAAGCAGATGCAGGGACTGTGAGAATCTTGCGCCCAATGTAGGAGAGGATCTTGTTCGAGACCATCTTAAAAATCTGAATGTGCACAAGTCCATGGGTCCTGATGAGATCCATCTGCAGGTCCTGAAGGAGCTGGCAAATGAAGTTGCTAAGCCACTAGCCATCATATTTGAGAAATCATGGCAGTCAGGTGACATTCCCGATGACTAGAAAAAGGGAAATATAACCCCCATTTTTAAGAAGGGGAAAATGGATGACCCGGGGTATTACAGACCAGTCAGTGTCACCTGTGTGCCTGGCAAAATCTTGGAGCAGATTCTCCTCTATGGCATGCTAAGGCACATGAAAATCAACAAGGTGGTTGGTGACAGCCAGCATGGCTTCACTAAGGGGAAATCCTTCCAGACCAATTTGGTGGCCTTCAATGATGGGCTACAGAACTGATGGACAGAGGTAGAGCAGTTGACATCATCTACCTGGACTTGTGTAAAGCGTTTGACACTGTCCCACAAGACATCCTTGTCTCTAAATTGGAGCCACATCAATTTGATAGGTGGACCACTCGGTGGATAAAGAACTGGCTGGATGGCCACATGCAAAGAGTTGTGGTCAATGCCTCAATGTCCGGCTGGAGACCAGTAATGAGTGGTGTCCCTCAGGGATTGGTGTTGGGACCAGTCTTGTTCAACATCTTCGTCACTGACATGGACAGTGGGATTGAGTGCGCCCTCAGCAAGTTTGCCGATGACACCGAGCTGTGTGGTTCGGTTGATACGCTGGAGGGAAGGAATGCCATCCAGAGGGACCTTGACACACTTGTGAGGTGGGCTGATGCCAACCTCATGAAGTTTAACCCTGCCAAGTGCAAGGTCCTACACCTGGGTCGGAGCAATCCCAGGCACAGCCACAGGTTGGGCAGAGATGAGATTCAGAGCAGCCCTGTGAAGAACAACTTGGGGGTGTTGGTTGATGAGAAAAGGAACATGAGCCGGCAGTGTGCGCTTGCAGCCCAGAAAGCCAACTGTATCCTGGGCTGCATCAAAAGGAGTGTGGCCAGCAGGTCGAAGGAGGTGATCCTGCCCCTCTACTCTGCTCTTGTGAGACCTCACTTGGAGTATTGTGTGCAGTTCTGGTGTCCTCAACATAAAAAGGACATGGAACTGTTGGAATAAGTCCAGAGGAGGGCCACGAGGATGATCAGGGGACTGGAGCACCTCTCGTATGAAGACAGGCTGAGGAAGTTGGGGCTGTTCAGCCTGGAGAAGAGAAGGCTGCATGGAGACCTCATAGCAGCCTTCCAGTATCTGAAGGGGGCCTATAGGGATGCTGGAGAGGGACTCCTCATTAGAGACTGTAGTGACAGGACAAGGGGTAATGTGTTAAATCTTAAACAGGGGTGGATATAAGAAGGAAATTCTTTCTTGTTAGGGTGGTGAGGCACTGGAATAGGTTGCCCAGGGAGGTTGTGAATGCTCCATCCCTGACAGTGTTCAAGGCCAGGTTGGACGGGGCCTTGGGTGATATGATTTAACGTAAGGTGTCCCAGCCCATGTCAGGGGGGTTGAAACTAGATGATCTGAAGGTGCTTTCCAACCCTAACGATTCTATGATTCTATGATTCTATATATAAAACTTCTATGGATCTTAAATGGGTCACTCTTTTAGAGACTGAGTGAGCAGAATATTTATGAGAACTGAAGTCTTTACGTACCTCACTTAAGGCTCTTTTGGTGTGGGCTGGGCTCCATCAGTCAGCTTAGGGAAGGAAATTGTCATAAGTGGAAATGGTTTACAGAAGTCAGAGTTTGATTGTGCTGATATGTTGTACAAATCGAGGCTTTTCTTTCCAAAGAATGTCTTGTTACTAATGCTGACCCATTAAGGGGACCTTCTCATTGCAGTAAAATCAAGTACCTACTAGATATGGGTTAACTTTGTGATATATGAGAAATTAACTGATTTTTTGGCATTTTAATGCTTGTTCTCCAAGAATTGAGAATTAAGCTTCACTGGTGTAGACTCAATATATCCTTATTCTGGCTGATAACCTCAGTTTATAAAAGCGATTTGGGAGATCTTGGAAATGGATCTAGTGTTGTATCAGTGCATCATAATGAGCACTAATGTTGAAGAATCTTCAGTGAACCTATGAATTCTATGTATAGAGATAAGTGTTTCTTGTAGGCAGTTCAGATTCAAGGTGGTGATGGAGTAGCACAGTCTGAGATCAGGCATCTTAGTCATGTCTGTGAATATTTCTTGATCTTTCTGTAATATTTCAGCAGACAGTTCCCTTGACTGGAGAGAAATACTGGAAGCTAATGAACAGGGAACAACAGACACCTATGTTTTTTCTACTTACCAGACACACAGTTCATATAAACCTCTTTGGGACATAGCTGTCTGTTTTATTTTTGAAAAATTAGGTTGAAGTCAGTCTTTTTTTTTATAAAAAAAGTAGCCAGGCAAAATAAGGTGTTTTTCTGCTTCCACCTTTCATAGAATATTCTGTTGCTTATAGACTTCTCATATGGGATAGGGGAGACTGAAATTCACATCTGTCAGCATGCATGGTTTCAGAATTGCAGTTGCCAAATATTATGAAAATAATGTTGTAACCATCCCATTGTGGGTCTCAGAAAGACAGCAAAGTAGTGAGCAACAGAACAGAAATCTTCAAAATCACAGTTGAAGTTAATCATTTAAAATTGCAAGCCTATAAAATTGATGTTTTGTACTTGGAGATAACATATTGTAATTGTTTCAGAGCAGGGACTATAAGTTTTAATTTTGTACACATTTAGGAACCTATTAAATACTAAATAATGAAGAATGTAATCCCTGAGTACATGATTTTGCATTGATCATTGTCAGAAAGTATAGACTTCCCTGAAACACTGACAATTCACAAAAAATTCAAGGTGGAAAAATTCCTTCAAGACACTTATTTTTAAATAAACAAAAAATTATTAACACTTTTTAATGTGATGATAAATATGTGAGATGTTGTGGATTATTGGAAAGGCACCAGAATGCTAGTATAAAAAAATATTTTGGCAAATTAAACTACAATGAAAATAAGGAACAATAAACAGATTGAATCTGAGGTTCACAATATTGTCTTGGCTGAGGAACAGTTTATATTTGAATCAAAATATTACTGTACATTTTTTTGCTCCATTAAAAATGTATAATTACATGATAACAATAAAAAGGAGACTATGTTGCAAATGGGACACAAGAGTCATCTTTCTGGCATAATTAAAATAAAATCGTACCACTCTGTTCCTGAAGGAGCTTTCACTGCAAGGCAACAAAATTCAGCCAGCAGAATTAAAAGCATAGAGAGCAGGAAAAATGATCTTCAGGGAAAAGAGAAAAAAAACCCAAACCCCTCACAAATCTAGTAGAGATACCTCAGCAGCTATTATCACAGTATCACAGTATCACAGTATGCTAGAGATTGGAAGGGACCTCAAAAGATCATCTAGTCCAATCCCCCTGCCGGAGCAGGAACACCTAGATAATGTTACACAGGAATGTGTCCAGGTGAGCTTTGAATGTCTCCAGGGAAGGAGACTCCACAACCTCCCTGGGCAGCCTGTTCCAGTGTTCTGTCACCCTCACTGAGAAGAAGTTTCTTGTCAAGTTTAAGTGGAACCTCTTGTGTTCCCCTTTGTACCCATTACCCCTTGTCCTATCATTGTTTGCCACTGAGTACAGCCTGGCTCCATCCTTATGACACTCCCCCTTTATATATTTATATACACTAATAAGGTCACCCCTCAGTCTCCTCTTCTCCAAACTATAGAGACCCAACTCCCTCAGTCTTTCCTCATAAGGGAGATGCTCCACTCCCTTAATCATCTTCGTTGCCCTGCGCTGGACTCTCTCCAGCAGGTCCCTGTCCTTCTTGAACTGAGGGGCCCAGAACTGAACACAATATTCCAGATGGGGTCTCACCAGGGCAGAGTAGAGGGGAAGGAGGACCTCTCTCGACCTACTAACCACCCCCCTTCTAATACACCCCAGGATGCCATTGGCCTTCTTGGCCACAAGGGCACGTCATCCTGTCGTCCACTAGGACCCCCAGGTCCCTCTCCCCTACACTGTTCTCTAACAGGTCGTTTCCCAACCTATACTGGAACCTGGGGTTGTTCCTGCAGGATGCAGGACTCTACACTTTCCCTTGTTACATTTCATCAAGTTATTCCCTGCCCAACTCTCCAGCCTGTCCAGGTCTCGCTGGATGGCAGCACAGCCTTCTGGCGTGTCAGCCACTCCTCCCAGCTTAGTGTCATCAGCAAACTTGCTGATAGTACACTCAATTCCCTCATCTAAACCGCTGATGAATATATTAAATAATACCGGTCCCAGTACTGACCCTTGAGGCACTCCACTAGATACAGGCCTCCAACTAGACTCTGCCCCATAGACTACAACTCTCTGGCTTCTCTCCTTCAGCCAGTTCGCAGTCCACCTCACTACCTGATCATCCAGTCCACACTTCCTCAATTTAGCTGTGAGGATGCTGTGGGAGACTGTGCCAAATGCTTTGCTGAAGTCAAGGTAGACCACATCCACCGCTCTGCCATCATCCATCCACCATGTTATTTCTTCCTAAAAGGCTAAGAGATTGGTCAAGCATGATTTCCCCTTGGTGAAGCCATGTTGACTGCCCCTCATAACCCTCTTATCCTTGATACACCTTAAGATGGCACCAAGGATAAGGTGTTCCATCACTTTCCCAGGGATGGAGGTGAGGCTGACTGGTCTATAGTTACCCGGGTCCTCCTTCTTGCCCTTTTTGAAGACTGGAGTGACATTTGCCTTCCTCCAGTCCTCAGGCACCTCTCCATGGGTTGTGGTCCCATGTAAAAACATAAAAGGAAATAATCTGCTTTTCAAACAAACTAGAATCTTCAGAATGTAGAGACTTGGGTACAAGTGACAAAAAATCATAACAAAGATTATACGGTTATGTGCATTGTGCAGGAATGCATGTTGGGCAAAGTAGCATAATAGCTCTACTTAGAAGCTGCTAGCTTTTGATTTCCACCCTTTCTATGTTTTTTGACAGTTGTGTTTTATAGGCTTGGAGAAAAGACGTAAAATCTTAGTCTTTTTCTTTAGAAATTCTACTGTGTCAAAAAATGAGATTTCATAAACTTCCTTTGCGCCAGTTTGCACAGAAGAGTCCAACTTTTCTGTTTATTTACTTATCCATCATTTTCTTTTTGTTTTTTTTTTTTTTAAGAGGGGGATAGGTAAGTCCTAGAATAATAGGCTGATGACACCGATATTTTTGTGGAACTCAGAGACTGAATTAGCTCTTATTCTGGTTGACTGAAAGTAGGGATAGAAATTCATGTTATTTATTTCTCCTGTGTATAAATGCTGTCTACAGAAGTCTTATGGGTTTTGCTTTGCCTCATTTTATTTCTTCTCTGAATTCCCAGGCTTGCCATTGACATTTTAATAGAAACTGACACATTTCCCAAAATTTCCCTAATCTGGAGTTACCACATTTCTCATCTGTAACTGTTTTAACCAGCTTTACAGCAGATACCTTCATTTGTTTATATAGGCTGTAAATGGAATAAAGGAAGTCTGAATTTGTTGCTAAGTAGTCTATTTTAGACTAAAACCCTTACAGTAGGTTGGCATGTAATGATTTACCAACACGTGACTGGAACTGGTGGTATTTTAGTTATGGAAGTTCTTGGCAGTGTTTGATCAATTTGGTGACTAAATCTCTATGCTGAATCCATAAAGGATATACTTTGTATTGTTCTTGTCCTAAATACATGATTCCTAAATCTAAAGGAGTAAAATATAGTTTTTATTTTATATTTTTTTTTATTTAAAATACAGACCTCAGTCTGTGATCATGACAGTACTCACCATGGAAATAGAAACTCATCTGGTATTCAGCTTATTGTTAGTATCAGAGTCTCAGGACAAACTTACTTTGTTCAAAAAAGATGGAGCACTAGCCAGAAGTCTGACCTATCTTCCAGGACGTATGTGAGACTTGTGTAATTTGGCTAGTCTGTCTTTTGCTACCAGTACTGCTGACAGGAAACATTTTTGCAGATATTCACTGATTATCGAAGTTTCATCTGTCTTTTTTCTCAGAAAAATCATGTAGGCATGTGGACACAAAGGTGTGTGCAGTACATGGGGCTTCTTTTTTCTTTTTTATTTTTTTATTTTAAGTGGTATGGTAATATTTCAATTAACATTAATGATGAAAATCCAAAATACTCCTATGGGAAATTGAGAAATACATCAACATAATTATGGTTTGGGAAACTGGTATACGTGATAATATGACTTGTGGCAGAAGATTTTTCAGGTTCAATCCCTCCGGTTTTTTTTTTTCTTAATACAATTATCTCTCTCTACATCTTGTCCAGAGCTCCTCAAACTTACCAAACCGAGGGTCACATATTACTGCTATGAAACAAACTAAATAATAAACCTTGCACTTTGATACCAGTAGAGATTAAAAATGTAATGCTCTTCTTCAAGAATGGAATGCCAACTGTGCTACACTGCAGATACTACAGCTTTCTTTAGGGCATGTACAGTATTTCCATGGGTTGTCATCATTCCACAGTGCAAGCGCAAAGCACTCAGTAGTTCTGTTATTTCCCCCCAGTTTCAAACCTGTTCTTTTCAATAAGTGAAGCTCTTCTGTGGAGGTGAGCACTGACAGGCTTTTTTTAACAGGATGACTGTTCGATGTTATGAGTATATCTGGAGCTGTAGTCCTTTCATTCAGATGTCCATTTGTCTGCATTATTTTATATTTTGGCATTTTTCAGAACCTTCACAGTTTAAATATCCTAATTATACTTTTTTTCACACCGAAGGAAGTGGTTTTGTTCTTTAAGTATGGAAGTATGCTTTGGATTATGGTGTTAAAATGCTACTCAAAACTGTTCTGTTTTCTCATTAAAATGTTTTTCTCATCTTATTGGCCTCAGGAGATACAACATGTTTTCTCCACACAGGTCCTAGGGGACAATAAGCAGTATGTTACATGTCAGTTACATCATATTACACCTGGAGTAATTTAGCTGCAAATGTTCAAATTATTCTACTTACCCACAGATCTCTAATTATGACTAGGAAGCCAAGGATTTAATGAAGGATTGTATAATTATTTGATAGCAATTTTATGACAATTTTGTTGGCCAGGTTCACTTTCATTTGGATCCATTTGCACAGCTGGGGGCAGCTAAGAAATCCCTCAGGCACACAGTAGTTCCTAGCTGGCATAAATGCAACACTGACATGTACTTCAGCTGTCTGAAGCAGCTATCTGCACTGTGGGGTTCTGGAAATTCAGCAAAGCCACAGAAAATGCTTTATCTCTATGCGTTATACTGGGTGGCCAGCCTTGAAGGTCAAAGCTAGTTGTTCATGACTCCTCTGTTATGTAGAGCTGCCTAAGCTTCCTTTATATGACCTTGTTTATGAACCAGAGATCATCCAGCCACATCAGCAAAACCATGGGTTTACTCCTCTGAGATCCAGGTCTGACTTTGGCTCCAACCCTCATATTTGGGCAGAGTGGGAAAAAGTACAGAAATAAGTGCTTTTTATTGCCTTTGTGATTCATATTTGAAATTGAATAATAGATGCCTCAGTTTCAGAGAACTGAATGTGAAAAAGCATCTGAAAAAAATGTAGGACAATTTCCACTTATCTGGAAAAAAAAAACAACTTAAAAACCCTCTGCTTCAGCATGCACTGAAGGCTAATTGTGCTGTTGAAATCAGTGGATCGGGGCCTTGTGCATCAAATACATTGTTGAAGGTACTCTACTTTCTGAGAAAAACAGGGATTAAAATATAGGGATTGCCTCCATTTTTTGTTGTTGTTGTTTCAGTTTTGTTTAGAGGACTAACAATGACACTATTGTTTTCATAATTGTGTGTTTTGGGTTCCTTCCAATATCTGACTACTCACTTCTGTAAAGGATTCCAGCTTCCTTATCATGCTGGGCCTTGCAATGCAGGTAAACCGTGCAAGGCTGAAGCAGAGATCTTCTTGTCAATATTTCCTCTTGCTTAGTTTCCTGGCAAGAATTCTGCCTCCAGAGATAAATGTTTTCACTTTTGAAAGGCAGTAACAGAGTTGCAGTAGAAAATGGTGTTCAATCCATCACATCTGTGGGTAAACACGTTGGATTTCTTTTCAAAAGCAAACAACAGATGCTTTTCAGACATTTCTTTGGAGTCAATTTAAAATGTGGGAATTCCTACAGCATATAAATGTCTTGTAGTTCAAAGTATAAAATGTGTCAGCTTTGAATAATGGTCATAATTTGAAAGGTGATTAAAACAATGCATTGACTCTTTAACATGAGTGATGACATTCTAGGGACTGACTGTCCTATGGGAGTCTCAAGCTGCTGTTTACTTGTCATCTTTTTAGCAAATGTCATAAATTAGGTAAGTAAAAATTAAAAGTAGAGTTATATGCAGATGTTGAGTGAGCCTTTAACCCAGTATAACAATGCAGTGTATAAGGTATTCTGTTTGAAGACTCCAGTTCAGTATAACTTCTAGGTGACTTTCGAGAACAGAATTAAGAAGCAGCCATCACCATAATGAAAATCTCTCAGATGTTAATTTCGTTTTGCATCACCAATTTCTAATCAGGGATATCTTTTCCTTTCGTAATGAAAGAAGTGCACATAACGCAAGTATAGCTGATTCATCAAGGTGTGATCTCTAGTGTGATCTCTGCCTAGACATTACTTCTGAACTGTGATGATGCCAGGTATCTAACATCTGAGGGAGTAATGGTCTGGGAACTGGACAATTGAAAATTCAATTAGTGAAGGAAATTCTGCAACCCTCTCCCAACTCCCCTGGACTTTTGGAGGTGATGTAGGTCATAGCCTTAATTTTTGCAAACTCAGGTAATGCTCTGAACTGCTACAAACAGAAGCCAATCTATAATAATTATTTATGATTCTATGATTGTAGATAGCAAAAATGTAGATACAGGCAAATTCATTGTGGATTTCTTAAAAATAAAGTCAGAAGCTTCATATGCTTGAAAGAATTTCTTCTATCTAATTCCAGCTGATTTTTTAAGTATGCAGATCTGTAGCTTTTGCAGTCACTAATCTTCAGGAAAATAAATTCACCTAAAAGAAAATGGATTCATTGAAATTAATAATTTAATAATAAATTGTTGTTTGACTGTTTCTCCTAGCAAATATAATATGAAGCGAAAGAGGATTTGCTTTCTGAATTTCTGTCTCATTCAATTTCATGTTTTAATTTGTCACTGCGTTGCAAATATGATAATACATTGTTTATCTCTAAAACAGAGACCTTATTTAATTTTAATCCTTAGTCAAATAGCTAATTCAAAATAGTTTCAAGGAAGAAAACTTTCAGCTTTCTTGGAATGAATGTAGCTTAATGAAAATCAAGAATGGACTCCTTAGGATCACTTTTGAGACCTAAAAATCCTCCTATCCATGTCTAGTTCACAAGTAGTATAAGTGAAATGAGATTAGTCCGTACTGCACATAATTCATGATAGTTACAGTTGAGAATAATAGTACAAACTCAGGATGGGTGTAACCCTTATCTGATTAGGGTGAGAAGGAAGGAGAGGGAAACTGGGAGAGAGCTCTAAAGCCAGATGTTTCTTACTTACTTAACTGATACAGGCCATATCGCTGCTCTAGATGGTGTTAATGGGGGATAATGTTCCCCTAACCTTCACTGCAAATATGAGGACAGCCAAAAAACAGGAAGTATTTTCTTACTGAAATAGGACTAGACATGTACAGGCTATAGAGACTTCATCTTTGTCTGCTTCAAGTCTGAGCTACTGGAGGCAATTCAAAAAGGAACAGTCAAGGCTCTTAATTAAGGGTGAAAACAAGCAAATTTGAAAATAAAGATATGCAATATGCAATATCTTTATTTATACGCAATAAAGATACAGTCTTCTGCTTTCTCACATTGAAACCCAGAATATGTTTTGCATGGTTGTGTCTTATATTGTTAATTAGATACTTGATTTTGAACAGAATGCCAACAGAACAAGTCAAATTAACTATGCAAGACAAGTTTTAGTTTTTGACCTCAAGTTACAGAGCTATGTAAACAAAGTCTTGGTTTAGCTCAGAACTAGAAAAGACTGTTTTCAGCTACTAAATAATACAGTTTTAGTGAGAAGACAACTTTGTAATTAAAATTCAACTGAACTTCGATTAAAAGTTACTTTTGATCATAAATTGAGCGCAGTTTAGATCATAAAAATGCTTAATTGTGAATTCCTACAGAAATATTTTTTCAAAACAACCTTTAGATTAACATAAATAATTTTTTTACATTTCACTAAAAGAAAATTTTCTTTTATTTATGTTTGGTAGAGGAAAATTTAAAACCAATTTCAGATACTGTTGCCACATAAAGTTTAGAAAGCGAATGCTAGTTAATTGAAGGTAATGCATGAAGTATCTGGAGTTAGTAGAAAATACAGGTCATACTTAAGTTTCATATCACAGTTTGAAAACAATTGTAGCATCAAATTGTTGGCCTCTTAGAAGAATTCAGTTTAAAATAGCTCAAATTTTATCTGGTTTTATCTGGTTTTATCTGGTTTTATCTGGTTTTATCTGGAAAAAGCAAGCACACAGGTTTCTTTCAAAACAAAGTCAAACTACAATACAAAGGAACAACTTCCCCCCTAACTAACCAAACAAAATAATTATGCTAATTATTTAAATAAAATATATTTTATAGACAAATTTTGACCATTAAATGCTGTGATCTAAAATTCTAATTTGCAGGTTTGGGCCTTGAAAGAAGTCATGCTTTACAAGCATGCAGCAAAGGAGGCATGAAATTGGAAGAACAGTAAGGAAATCTTCAAGCTGTCTCAGTACCTCAGAGAGGGTTTATTACTTGTGTAATCAAGAATTAGTGGATGTGCCAGTCTGTGTAATACCTGAGGATGGAAACAGCAGCATCTGCACTTTTTTTTGTTTTAAGAGAAAACCAACAAAGGGAGAACAAAGAGAAATATTCTGTAGAAGGATTGTCCAGTATTACTGAAATAAAAATAAGGTAGGAAATAGAGTTCCATAAAATAAAATGTGGATTGAATATTGAAATTTCAGTGCTGGGATTTTCTTGTTTTTGGAAATTACACTTTTTACCTAATACGTCCTATTGACATAAAAGCTGAAGTCTACAGGAAATTACAAAAAATAGTTCACATAATACTTGTAAAAGGAGATAGTTTCAAAAAAGGAGTGAGTTTTCCATCTCTCATTTTAAAAAAAACAAACAAACAAACATAAAAAAAAACCTGTAGGCTGTGTTATCTGGGTCTTTGAGAAAACGGGATTTTGGAGACCTTTATTTTGCTAGCAGGTGAAATGAAAGGGGCAGGTTTCCTCTCATCTATTGACATTATTACATAACTGTTTGCAGTAGTTACTGTACATTATGTACCATGTTTTCACTTCAGACCAATTTTTGTTCTACTGATGCTTCCTATATCTAGAAACCTCTTAGCTCTAAAAAGACTTCCTTGCTTTCCTTCTGCCTTTTCATTACTTTTCTCACCCCTGCCTCCCTTGCCACCCTTTAATCACTGGAAAGGAAGGAAAAGGATCCTAAGATTAATATGGATAGCCTCTGTTATCTTCTCAACACCAGGACTGTTTTCTGATTGTGAAATTTGCTGCTTACACAACAGCCAAAAAAAAAGAGTTTTGCTGCTTGGCAACTCTGTCTGTTAAGGTTACTATGCAAAAGACAATGTGTAAAGGGGTTTATCCCTGCTTGTAAACCATGCATCTTGGAAGGAAACTGAAGATCCAGCTATAGCAGAGTAAGCTTCTAGAACGTGGCTAGAAATTTATGTAATGAGCTGTCCAAAGATGTGAAATAAGTTTGCCATAGATACGGTATTGCATAATATGTTTTTGCTTACATTAAAATTCTTGAAATTACTTAAATAGAGCATATGAATTACTCCTGTTATTTAAGTGTTTTTACAAGTGTTGCTGCAATCAAAGTAATGTGCACAGGGAATTTTTTAAAGATGTCATACTCCAAAATGATGAAGACTAGCATTTACAGATTATAATATTTCAAATCGTAGTCTATTTATACATGTGCATTACCCAGATGTGCTGCAGATGGTAGGCTCCATGAAGATATCCTATAATCATCATGATATTTAAGCAACAGACTTTTCAAGCAGGAAGAAACAAACATGCAGGACAAAACTCAAAGAACTTGTGGTAGATCTGAAAGCAGGTGAGATAAGTCATAACAGATTTGTGTTTTACTCCAAGAAAAATATAAATATAAAAACCTAGCAATCTGGGAGGTAACTTCCCTTTTCCAGGCAAGGTTTTGTATAATTTCATTATGAAAATCTTATGTATTTTTGATCAAGAAGTGACCCAAAGAATAATGTAATGACAAGGGCAAAAAATATTAGTCACTTTAAATTACCACTAATACAAGAAATCTGTTTTGTTCTAGATGAAAGGTGAAGATAAATATATTATTTTACCTGGAAAAACACACTTTTCTGAATTCAAAGTTTCGGGGTAAAAATGGTACTAGAAGCCAACTTTTAATTCAACAACAGGTATAAAATTCTTTATGCCCTAACTGAATGGCATTGTTTTCATGATGTGGTAAATGAGCACAGTTTACTCCTGGCAAAATATTGTGACTAGTTGGGTCTGGTCAGGTTCAAGACTTCAAAAAACTGAAATAAATTTGAACACTAATTAATTATAGCCATGGTGTGTGCTTTTATTCAGGACTATCAGTTTGTATCAACGTAAGTAACACTTGCGTATTCCAAAACAGTCTTCCCTGAAAGGATGACTAACACAGTGATCTTACATTAAATCTATTCAGTGAAGAAATAGTTATACAATTTCTCTAATTGTCTGAACTGATTTCTTTTGTGAAAAGCTTCTTAGATTTCCAGGTCAGAAGGAATAATAGGGTAGATATAACTGAACACAAGGACCTTTGGCAAAATAATTTTTGAACCGAATCTCAAACATCTGACTGAAATGAACTGTTGGGTTTTTTTTTTCAAGTGTTCCAGATGTGAAATCATCAAAAAGCTGACAAAAGATTTAAAACATACTGCTTCAAGTTCATAAAGCATTGAAACTACTAGAAATTCTTATTAGATGCAAATTGAGACAAACCAAATATTCGTTAACATTTTTTCCTTCAGAAATAGTATTTTTTATCAATACCTGCACATAGGTATCGGTCCATAACAAAGATTCTGAGCATTTGTCAGGTTTCTGTGTTTTTATTAAAAGTGAAAAACATCAACTCCAGTCAGTCACTGCTGCTATCTATGTTTGAAGTGGCTGTAGGTTGCTAAGACAAATGGACTTCTCTTTAACATTTAATTATTTCATTGCATTCTCACGTCAGACTACAAAATGACATGTCAGAGTAGCGATACGTCATAGTTAACATCAAGTGACATGGAACAGTAAGAGACCAATAGTTACAAATGATGGGTTATGAATTACAGGAAATGTACCCAATATGTACCTTTTGCCTATTTCTTATATTTAATCTTAGTACTGCCCAAGAGAAGTACAAGCCCAAGCTGTTTCCTTGAAAGTTTTGTCGCATTCTTGCTCCATTGTATTGTATTACTTCATACACAATATATTAAGTCACTATAATTAAATTGAACCCACATGCATTAAAATCTGAACCATAGTTTAATCTATCATGATATTCCACATATAGAAAACCAGAAGTAACATAGACTTTAAAAAAAAATAAACAAACAAAACTTGGAGTTTATCTTACCCTTTTAAGTTAAAAAAATAAAATTAAAAAAAAAATCGGAAAGTATGGGAATGTCTGTTGTTTCCTGATTTCCAAGCATCCATAGAAGATTTCCAAGAAAGAAATTTCAGTGGAATTTGATTTGCATTCTGACTAAGTTGTGCTATTAAGGCAAACATTCCTGAAACATAGGGTTCTATTTGTTGTGCAGTGCAACCCCAAATATTATCACAATTCTGATAATCCGAGGAACTATGTGCTGGTGCATGATTTCATGTTTTGATCAAATCTATTTTTAAAATGGTGTAAGTGTCTGCATCATCTGATGCCTTAGAATTTAGAAACCATGTCTTCTTATGACCCAAGACATTTCTTCTTGTAATAAGCAGCAATATCCCACAAAATGAGTTTTCTGTCATATAACAAAAATGGATACTTATGTTCTGAAATTTAGAAAAAAGAAACAATGTCATGGTACAATGTTCTAAAAAATGTTTGATGGGGGATATTTCTAAGAAATTACTAGATTCATCCAAAGTTTAAGATATTTTGATTATAAGATGCTTCAATTACCTTGAGTGTGCTGGAAAATCAAACAGCATATGAATTCTCAGCCAAAACCTAAAAATGTTTGGGGTTTCATTTTTATATTTTTTAGCCTAAAGTTGAATTGTGTAACCTATTATGTTACATTACAGGATAGTTTCAGCTGCAATCCTGCTTTCATTTTTCCCTTTTATAGGACCCATGATTATTATGTCACAGTAGAGGAGAAGACTTCAAATACAAGAAAATAGTTTAAATTTTTTAAATTTTAGTTTTAAAAGCTTATTTTAAGATCATGACAATCTATAATGAGAGGATCAGTTTCATTGAAAAACATATTTTAAAGAGTGTCTAATAATAGTAATGTCATCAGATATGTAATTATTATGTCTGAACAGAGCTAAATCCTAAAAATTAACTTTGTTTATACGTCTAGTTACATTAAAAAATTGTCCATGTACACATAAAAGAAAATAATTGATAGACAAATATTACTTCATAAACAAAGAAATAAGTGTTCCAAATCACTTTATGCAGGTATTTGTGCTACAAAAATTAAGCGTTATGAACAAAAATTTAAGTAATATTTTGTTTGATCTACATAGGATTGCAGAGAGATAACATAGTATAATTCACAGAAATGATTTGTAAAATAGATTTGGTGATCCATATCAAATGTACAGGCTAGGAAATATGGAGGAATAAGAACCTCACGTGTTTGTGTAGGCTATCTTGAACACTGGTGTTAGCTCTAAAACTATGGGTTGACATATGGAAGAGATATAAACATGCGAGAGTTGATGCAGGAATTCCTTTCTCTTCATTAAATATATTAGGGTGTATATGCATTAATATATACATATACACATGACAACCTTTCAAAATGGGGAAAAAAAAACAAAGAGTAAAAAAGTATTCAGCTTTTGATATTGTTTCTGACAATATCCTTCTGGACAAAGTATTCAGCATACAATTAAACATGTACACAAAGACGATGGGTGAACAATTGGTTGAAAGATCATGAGCAAAGAGTTGTAGTAAATGCAGTAACTTCTGAATAGTGGCCAGTTTCCAGGGTTCCCAGGGCTCCATTTTAGGGCCAGTTCTTTTAAACATTTTTATCAATGACCTGGATGAAGCAGCTGAGTGGACATTAAGTAAGCCTGCTGGCAGTACTAAAATATGGAGACCCACTCATTCCCTTGAGGGAGGCCTTACAGAAAAATTGTGGTAGATTGCTGTGCTAAGAACCACCCACTGTAAGAAATTTAACAAGGACAAATGCTGATTCTGCATCTGGGATGGTGTAATCCAGGATGTACATAGATACTGGGATGAGAGGCCAGATTCCAGCCCTGCAAAAAGGATCTGGGAGCTTTGGTTGTTTATAAGTTATGCGTAAGGTAGCAATGTGCCTGGTGGCCAAAAAGGCCAACTTAGCGTGTATTAAGCCCAGTGTAGCTGATGGGTCAAAAAAATGATTGTCCCAGTATACTCAACATTGCTGCAGTCCCATCTCAAGTAGTGCATGCAGCTTTTCAGGAAGAGGGTGTTCAAACATGGGAACAAGCTCATCAGGGAAGTGCTTCATGGCACCAAGCCATGTTGGTGTCTAAGAAGCATTTGGACAATGCTCTTAGATATATAGTTTAATTTTTACATTGACCTCTGTGGAATCAGAGGCTGAGCTCAATGATCCTTGTGGGTACCTTCCAACTCAGGATATTTTGTGATTTTATTTATTTTATGATTCACTAGTTTTTATAGTTGTTTAGTTGCAGTACTTAAAACCAACACAGTAATAGTGAAAACACTGGGAAATAATCAGAGTTTCTTATGCTTACAAAGACTTATTTGCAAGATATGTATTCTGAAAGTTCATTTCTTCATTTCTGAAAATACATGATTTCTTCCACATTTGTCTGAAAGATGAAAGCTGAGACTCTGGGTTGTGTGAATTTAACATATGCATGTAGAGGTCATAACATGATTTACTTCTTTGCGTTAAAGTCTGATAAATAAACAAGGACACTTCTGGTTCTTAGAAAAAAATAGTGATTCTTGTTAGGAAGGTTCTTGTTAGCCTCCTTTTTTTCTTTTTTATATGACCTAGAAAATGACATGAAATGGGGGCTATCAGTGTTCTGTGCTTGACTATTTTTCTTCTCAAATCAGAGGCAAATTGTCAGAAGCAGGGAGTTGCTGTCTTACACAAAGAATAATATCATAAATTACCTCACTGCAACTATTTTGCAGCTGGCAAGGCTGAGGTTCCACTTTTCTGAGACTTATCCCATCTCACAGGCATCTTTCTGAAGATAGCGTGCTTCCTAACCTTTCCTGGTTCTGCTGCCTGAATTTAAAATTTGCTTCTGTGTCCTCTTGGCACACACAATTTAACCTGTAGCTACATCGAGGACTGAAGCACCGCATCTACCTTGATGCTTTGCCTACTAACATCAAGATCACTTTTCAGAGATAAACATGAATGGCTGTAAAGTTTTCAGAACATTTATTAATACTCTACATATTTCATACCAGAATGTATGAAGTATAATTTGCACTAGATACATGTCCTGATTGCCTTGAAAAGAAGACCAAAACTGGGCCATTTTCATTATTATAGGTGTTTAGTGGTGGACGTGGCAGTGTTAGTCTTCTGGATGGACTCAATGGTCTTAAAGGTATTATCCAACCTAAATGATTCTATGCAAAACTGAATAATCCTCATGAAATGTGCATTAAGAAGGGCCAATCCAAATTTCTTTGCTTGATACGTCCAGGACCTATCCAGGGTCTGAAGCAAAATGAACCTCTTAAAAATCACTGTAAATGAATTATTTTTTTTATCTTCAAAAAAATTTGCTATTTTCTGTTCATTCTCATATGCCTGAATATACAAAATTTTGAAGTGTCACACAGAAAGAACTAATAAACTATGATTTACTTTATAACTAAACCATTACAGCAAACCCAAAAATTTCCACTTCTATTTTTTTTGTTCTTAATACATAGAAGTCAATGATTCATTTTCTTGCAGATGTATTTTACTTCAGTAAAATATGTCAGCTGTGAATTTTTTGGCAAAATATAGAGAAACTCTTCTTACAGTCACTTACAGGAAGGTTGAAGGATTTGTGCTGGATCTGGTCTGAAACAAGGAGCATGAAGGTATGAATTAAAGCTATGCAGCTCCCTACCCATTTGATGTCTATTTGAAAGGTTGGTAAATTATAATAATTTTTAGATAAATATCAGCTAAATAATCTACCTGACTCCAAGAAACTGCTCAAATGTAGTTGTAGTTGAAGCACTTCATTGTATCAGCAGTGTATTCAAACAGTTTAATTTTTGTTGCTCAAAGACTCTGTCATACTCCAGGGATGTGGTGGAATGGTTTCACTGTAATCAGAGACTCTGTGCACATGAAGGATTTGTTAAACTCATCCTGATCAGTTCATTAAAAGCTTGAATGCCATTTGAAAGCCTTTTATATACTGATTGGATTTCACTCAAAAGTTCTAATTCACAATTATAAGCATAAAGCAAAAGTTATAATGGAGATGGAGAACAAATAATATCTATTTTGCCACAGTTTATCTTCTTTGAACAGTACTGTCTCTCCTGTTATTTTTTCCTCAAGTATATATTTTATATGTATTTGTATGAAAGTAATAACCACAGAGGATATTCTGTCTCAGAATTTAAAAGGCACTCAATAAAAAAAATCTAAAGTTATGCCTTCTTCCCTTGTTTAAAAATCTGACTTTTAATTCTGTGTTTTATGATACTTTTATTCATTTGTATATGTGATGCTAGAATCATTATATATGATTATATATATGATGTCTAGTAGCCAGTCATCCTAAGTGTAAAAGATATGAACATGCCAGGCCTGGAGGTGTTAGGGGGTTTTAAATCGGCATAGAATCATGGAACAGTTAGGGCTGGAAAGGACCTTAAGATCATCTAATTCCAACCCTCCTGCCATGGGTAAGGATGCCTCACACTAAACCATGTTGCCTAAGGCTCTGTCCAGCCTGGCCTGCATACTGCTGTCATTTGTTTCCTTGTAAACACTTTGAAAATGTCCTAATAAAGCCCACCACTGTGATCACAGAATCATAGAATAGTTAGCGTTGGAAAGGACCTTAAGATCACCTTGTTCCAACACCCCTGCCATGGGCAGAGATGACTCACACTAGACTATGTCACCCAAGACTCCATCCAAACTGGCCTTGAACACTGTCAGGGATTAAGCATTCACAACTTCCTTGGGCAAGCCTTTCCGGTGCCTCATCACCCTCACAGTAATGAACTTCTTGCTTATATCTAACCTAGACTTCCTCTGTTTAAGTTTAAACCCATTACCTCTTGTCATATCTCTACAGTCCCTAATGAAGTGTCCCTCCCCAGCATCCTTGTAGGCCCCCTTACACTCAGCTGTATCTGAATAATTTAAGACACAAAATTTTACAGAGAAGAAATTTGTCTCTGTGCCTAGCTAAATTCAAAAAAAGCATTTAGCCAAAATGTTTGACTATATATATATTTTCTTATTGTTCCTCTCAACAGCTCAGATTCCCATGTCTACCTCAAAATCTAAAGTAAATTAATAGATGTGAACAGGTTTTACTTACTTAATTGATAGATTCTTCCCACCGTTGTTCCTGCGCTTTCTAAGATGAATCACCAGTCATTTCCCATTGAAGTATGGGGGCTTCTATGTCTAGTCCACTGTTTTGTAGTTGTTAACAGGACTCATACAAGTGCAAGAATATTACTCACTTTCTCAAGTACGCCATTAATGAATTCTTTCTTTTGCAAACAAAAAGCACCTGCTCGTTTTATCCTGTCACCTGTGTAAACACTGTTGGAGCTAAATTTTTTCAGGACTGCCTTTATGTACAATCAGTTCCCTTTATTTCAAGGATAATGTGGTATATATATATGTATATTTGTATTTTCTTGAAAGTGAATGAAAGAAACAGCTTTCAAGGAAATAACTTTAGCACCAGCATTGCAATTGACAAAAGGGCTATTTATAAACCTGCGTTTCTATACATATGTATGTGTATTGCAGGAGAGGAAAAGAGTTTCTTAGCAAAACCTATGATATTAACTAAAATACTTTGTGAATGTATAGATATCTAGGAAAATATTCTTAGAAATCCTTTAGCTACGTATATTGGATATTTCAAGATAATAGGAAATCAGTGCACATTTCACTTGGCCATTTATAAAATTAACTTTTCTGTCATTTAAAACGTAGAATTTGCTTGTGAAATTCTAAGTATGAATTCTTCCTAGCTCCTCTGATATCAGTTTACTTTTTCAATTAGGGGATGAAATGAGCTTTATATGCCCTGCATTTTCAGGAGCAGGTTTTCTTTTCATAAAAATTGCAAAAGGAACATCACCATGATCAGGGATTCTTTCTCAGTTTGACTGATACAGCAAAAATGACTGCAATTTGAACCTAATTAGGACATTTTCTTTACTTACCTAGGAATTGTATAAGACTGAGTTAAATGGTGCAGAAACTATTTTTAAAATTGTTTGACGTATTCACATTCACTGAATTAATCTTAAAAAAAAAGCCCTCAAACAACAAACCGAAACATCTGAGGAATTTGATATGCAAGCTAAAAATCACTTTTATAAAGGATTTATTGATTGATTGATTGATTGATTTTTTCCAAAAAGAAGCAAGAGTATAGCATCATTAATTTTATTTTTTTTTAACAAATAGGGCTGTATAGTCTAATTCTCAGAATTTTTTTCAATATAAAGTATAGCTAAAGCAAGAATACATAAGTAGTTTTTTAAACTAAAAGAAAGACTTATAAGATGCAGCTTCAGAGTGTGGAATCACTTCAGAAAAGAATATGACATTTATATATTTTCACAAGTTTTTTGTTTTATTATTCAGAATGAATTGGCTTTGGGAATTTTGGACTCTGACACTTGAGAGGAATGCATATCATGCTGGCTTTTATGATAAAGGCTTCAAATTTTCAATTGTTTTGGCTTCTAAAATTTTAAACACTCAGTGTGAGATTGGTAATGGTTATTTTTCATATAGAAAGTACGACTTAGGTTTATAGAATTAGTTCACATATTTTATGTGAACTCCAGCCTTGCACGTCTAGAGTGATTTTATTCTAGTTTTATGTGCTTTTGGAATAAAAGCTACTAGCCTTCCTAACAGGTAAATATACTGGAAATCACCTCCTCTTGTATAAGTGAAGGCAGTGACATATATACACACAAGCATACACGCACCATGCTGTCACAGACTTGCCAGAAGTACTACATTTGAACCAAACATTTTCAGCAGTAACACTGTTCCTGGAACTACTGTCTCCTGGGAATGTGGTTAGAGCTAGTGTCATAAATAATATTAGGAATATACTATAACTAGCAAAGAGAAAAAAGTTCTGATTGTGAGTAGAAGCTGCATAGCTTATACTAGCCAACTGCATGGCCTAAATCATGTTAGTGTCAGCTCACCTTAGATGAGAATAAGATTTTCCCCCTCCTGCCTGTCACCCACTTGCCAGTGCTCCCAACCAGAGAGTGCATTCTTATTGTTCAAGTAATAGTTCCTAAAAATGTCATTTTGGGGGAAACATGTCAGCAGCAAAAGTAGGTTTTTGTTCTTTTCTGCAAAGAGATGTAATGTTTTAAACGTAACAGTTCTTAACTGAGGGGGAGTACACCAAAGCTGAGCCCAAAATATTCTGGGTTTTGTATAGTCTTCCAGTAGTTTTTCTTTTAAAATATATAATCTGTTATATAAAACTGACCTGAAGACCTTTAGAAAAGAAACTCCCTAAGTGTATTGTTAGTAATCTAGGGAAGCTTGTTGATACAGCTTCTTTAAGTCATACTTTTTACATTATGTCTTTCTTTATTTCTTTTTATTTGTTACCCTTTTCCCACCTCCCACTGCCTATAAAGAAAGAATTCCTGGAAGGAAACGTTCATCTGACAAGGTTACAAAAAGTCCCCAATGGAGTTCAATTTGAGTTTTGGCTAGAGGCCTAGAGAAATAAGGAGCCTTGTGCTTTTAAAATGTTGATTGGATTGACAAACAAGGGTTCAGTTCCCTGTTCCATGGCATAAATCCTGTGTCACCATGGGCAAATTGCTTACAATCCTGCTATGTCTCAGTTTCCTTTGTGAAAGATGTAGTTTGTAGTAGTTCCTAGCCAGACAGAGCTTCTGTGAGGGTGAGTGCATCAATAATGGTAGCTAACACAAATATTCTAGTAACAGAGGTCAGAGAGTGCCATTGTTATTTTCTTCTCAAATGTAAGCCCATTTTAAGCCAATAACCCCCTTGTCCTATTGTAAATGGACTCCTTTTCTACAGGTGTCATCACAAGTTATCTCAATCTCTTCTATGTGTCAGAAAAGTCACTAGCAGTCTTCCAAACTAATTTGCTATTTAACCATTTCCCCAGGCTGATTTCTCCCAAAGGCTACTTCTCATTTACAAACGCACAAAAGAACTAGAAAAAAAAAGCAAAAATTAAAAGTAAACCCCCTAAGATTACAGACAATTAAAATATTGTAAGAAGTTTTATTTGACATCAGGAGATAACGCTCATTTTTATTTATCTCTGCTGAGAAATTGGTCCACTAGGGAACTGTAGAAATTTTAAGTCCTTCAGGGTAATAAACCAGTTTCTCACATAAAAAAAAGTCTTTCCCCTTTTTGCCTTTCAGAATTGTCTTGCTCAAGGAAAAAATGCTTCATAGTCTTTGTCCCTTTTTCCTCAAAACCAGAAAGAACCAATTTCTATGGTTTCACATCGACTTTTTTACTTTTTCCATCCATGGGTATTCACTGCGTTCTTCAAAAGTTGCTCCTCAAAACTGCAATTTTTAACCAGGCTCTCTGTTCGCCTTCAGACTCTATAATACAATTAAATACTTGTTCTTTTCAGATGTTCCTTAGCTTTCTTCTCATTGCTTCATCAGTGATAGGCTCTTTTGAGGACTTTTATTTAAAGGCACCACTAAACACTTGTATTCATACTTCCTTGTATTCTAAAGAAAATCAGTAACTTTTATAATCTTTATTTTGCCACCTGTTTTGTTTTTGAAGTTAGTTTGGTTTTAGGCCAGAATTTAGAAGACCTTGGCCTTTGGATGGGATCCAATGGAGTAGCACAGTTTTAGTGATATTTAGATAACCATTACTTTGCATCTTTTCCCCTCTTTTATCCTATACTCAAATTTTTCCATTAAGTCACCTGTAGATGATAGAAGAGTTTTGGAGAAGACACCTCTATTACCCTCTGTCTTTTGTGAAGCCCTTATTTCTTAAAGAACACCTTCAGGCAAGTGCAAATATTTCCTGAAATGATGGCTATGGGAATGTAAGTAGTCCTAATCTCATTAGTTTAAATTATGTATTCATAGTATTCTGTCATTGGAAAAATATAATTTGTTATCAGACAAGTGACTAAAATTCATTTAGAACAGGTAAAAGTTTAAGCGTCTGTTTTTTTCCTGAGCGTCATAAGAGGATTCAGGCTTAATTATGTGTTCTGAGAGCAGAATGTGGTAGAAATACGTCTGTGTGATGTTGTGCCTACCAACTGGTAACAAGATGTTATTACAGACCTTATTAATTATCAAGGTTTCTTTTTGGTAGTGTACTTGCTTACTATGCACAAATGAAGCCAAAAATATAACCAGACTGATGTGGTCTTCAAATGTACCTGGGGTGCCAAAAATATCCAGTCACTGGCTAGGTGAATTGAGCTCTATTGAGTACCTTGTATTGGAAAGTGCCTGGTTTATGTATTGTATCTAGTTCTGCTCTCATTAAAGTGGGCTGAATATGGAATAAATCTGCTGATCTCAGACAAACTGATTTGTGATCTTTCCACATATATGACTATTATGAGGAGAAAGCTCCACATCTCTTATTCATCTACCTTATTTATTGCGAATTTAAGGCCTAACTATATTTTCAAAAGAAATTATATCCTTTCCAGTGTAAATGTGAAATAAATTCTACAAACCTGAAGAAAAATTATTCACAGTCACACTCATAATTAACAATGGTGGAAAAGCTTTACTTAATATTATCTCACATAAGTGAAAGACTTAAGGCAAAAGTAATTAAGAGATGACAGAAAAAGAAAGAGCTGTTGGTGGCCTACATGAGATTGAGTAGATCTAATTTTATATCTTGTAGGAAAAAGAGGATGTAAAAAAGTTTCCAGGGCACTTAAGTTTAAATTATTTAGGAAGACTGAATTGATAAAATATTTCAAACTTAATCACTAATGAATCACAGACAAATTTTGAGAAATGACAGGGAGAGAGAAGTAGAAACACATTACTAGAGGACAAGTTTGTGAACGAGATGTGAGTAAAGATAAATCATTCCTCAGTATTGATGTACTACATTTGAACTGGGTTTAAATGACTTTATTTCAAGAAAAACTTGTAACTAGTGTGCAGGTGGACACCTTACAGAAAAGTTTTCCATTATGCCTAAGGATGGAAAAGGTCTATAAAATTCTACAGAATTAATTTTAAATAGGATCATGGCCTCTCCTAATGTAGAGAAAGAGCAGCTGTTAAAACTGATCTGAAGAAGATGTAGGTGAAGGTGACCAGCATTTTGTGCATACATACATGCTTGACTTTCATGGAAGTTTAACAGTGGCATGGGAATAGCTGTAGTCCTGAATGGTACCTCAGCACTTACTGACATTATTAAAGGCATGTAGGTGTAGGGGCACCACAGCTGTGGTTTTGAAATAAGAATGAAGACAGCTAAATAACTGAGCTTCTGTGACAGAAATTGAATCTGAAAAGAATGAGACATTCTCCGCTGGAAGAAACTACACAAATGCAACAGAAATGGACAAGATTTTTTTAAGGACAAGGTAAAATATAGGCAGCTGAAAGCCTTGATATGAGCAGTGCGTGTATATGCCACTGGAGTGTTACACGGTTTCATTGTGACACTCTAAAGGAACCTGCAGGAAAAAAGTGCTCATCTCAATACTGATATTAGTCTTATATCACATGTCACAGGTGGAGCAATGAAATAAAAATTACCATATGAATATCAGTCTGCGATGGAGGAGGGATTCCCTCCTGGCAGGGAAGACCAGTTGAAAGAATTAAATAATTCTGAAATTTCATTTATGGTGAGTAGCATTTGAAGACGTATAAACTACATAAAAAATCATAGAATCATAGAATGGTTTGGACTGGAAGGGACCTTGACGATCATCTAGTTCCAATCCCCCTGACACAGGCAGAGATACCTCACACTAAACCAGGTTGCTCAAAGCCCTGACCAACATGGCCTTGAACACTGCCAGGGATGGAGCAGCCACAGCTTCTCTGGGCAACCTGTGCCAGGGCCTCGCCACCCTCCCAGTGAACAACTTCTTACTAATATGTCATCTAAATCTCCCCTCTGTCAGCTTAAAACAATTCCCCCTTGTCCTGTCACTACAGGCACTTGTAAAAAGTCTCTCTCCAGATTTCTTGTAGGCCCTGTTTAGGTTCTGGAAGCTGCTGTAAGGTCTCCTCTGAGCCTTTTGTTCTCCAAGCTGAACAAGCCCAACTCTCTTAGTCTGTTTTCATAGCAGAGGTGCTCCAGCCCTCTAAACGTTGTTATGGGCTTCCCTAGACCCTCTACAACAGCTCCACCTCCTTTTTTATGCTGGAGCCCCAGAGCTGGCTACAGTGTTCCAAGTGGGGTCTCATGAGAGCAGAGTAAAGGGGGAAAATCCCCTCCCTCACCCTGTTGGTCATGCTCCTTTTGACGCAACTGAGGATATGGTTAGCTTTCTGGGATGCATGAGTACACTGCCAGGTCATGTTGTGCTTAGTATTCTAAGCATTCTTCCAATGAGGTAATCTGAAGTTACACTTTGAAAAGTAGTGACTTCAGTATGGTTCTTTACTAATTAAAATGCCCAGTCTTTGTAGTTCCAAATTAATGCTTCCTTCTTTCAGCAAACTTTTATTTTATTCATATATCAGTCCTACAGCTGAGTCTTTGTACATAGAAACAAAACAAAACAACTAGACCCTAAGAATTTTCTTTTTCTTGGACTGCAAGCTTTGTAAAACTTCTCTCTTTTCCTTATCTTAAGCTTCCAGATAAGCAGAACAAGAGGAGTAAGATCCTGAATAAACCTTCTGCAGCTACAGATATTATTAGCTAACAAGCTAAATCTATTATAAAATTTCCAGAGGAATGAGAATTCCAGCAAATGATTATATACTTGCTGTCAAAAGGAGGAATTAATTTTTACCTCTAGCAAGAACATAGTAACCTGTCTGTAGTATATTCCAGTATGCTGCTTTCTATCATCCCTGTCAATATTTTGATGTCTTGGAAGTATGTAATGGGAATAGAAGGACTTGACCACATATTTCAAACACTTGCAAGTTGTGGTCAAACCCAATTCTTCTTGTCATCTATCACTGTCTTAAAATGATTGAATGTTTTCTGCAAGAGTAAAATGTTCCTTTTAGTAAACTACAAATATTTGACTGTCTTCGGAAAATACAGTAATTTTAATATCCTAAAGGATGCAGAGGAGCCCGTGCAAGATGTAGTGCTACCTCTGAAAAAGCTGGTAGTTGATGTGGTGAGTATCATGCAAAAATAACAATTTGAAAGCTGGAAGCATGTAGGCTGTCACACTAATACAATTCACTTTCAATATTGCAGCTAAGCTCCTTGAAATGTCTTCACACATGGCTGTGGAAGGAGCTCATCAGTAGACCTCAAAACAGTTGTGAATACCAGTGTAAATTGTAAGTACATCCAAGTATGTTTAGCTGACCTGGAGAAGGAATAATAGTTAAAACTAATATAAAATATTTACTTTGTTGCTTGATTGTTTTAAGGTGTTTACAAGAAAACAGATATTGAAATCTAGATATGAGAAACATCTTTCTGTTGAAAAACATTTCGCCTACAGTAGAAAATAGCTCAGTGTTACCAAAATGTGCAGTCTTGTCTTTTTTTCTTTGGATGGAGTCTTCTTATCATTCATGACAAAAGTATTTTTGAGAGTAAGTATGTTAGTTTATTTGATAAACCAAGTTTAAAAGACAGAAATCATGATCACATATTTGAATTGCATGAAAGGGTGGCATCTCACTGACCTTAATAGCGCCAATAGCACAGATGCAATTCAATTTTGTAGAAGATTTTGACTTCTGGTTAGGAATTAACCTTTTACAACTGAATGTTCTCCCATAAGAAGGATAATTGCTGTAGTAAGAAAGTCCTACTCTAGCGACAACCACCCAACATCCAGGAGAAAACAAAAAATACAAAAAGAAGTGAAAAACCTACTACATTTAAATATCAGAAACAAAATAGATGTAGATGTGCCCATATTAGTTAATCTTTTGACTGATAGCATGGTTTTGCTTTTTTGTTTTTTTAAAAGCACATTTAAGACAAGAATTATAATTGATTTTAGTTTTTAGGTGAGATAACAGTTTTTTCCTTTCCCCCACTTCACATGTAATAAGGAAAAATGGAAAAAATTCTTTAAGAAAATAACCCAGAGTTTTGGATCGCAGTATGAACCTACTTGTATTTCTTTGTTCTGAAGGAATTTTGGAGTATTCCTTGCAAATTAGTTATTTAATCTGTATGCCATTTCCTAACATAAAAAGAGGATAAAGCATTTCTAGCTTATACAAAAGTTGTGCTGACAATTATATTAAAGGTTACGAGTACTCATATACAAGGTGCCATACTAAAGAATCAACATGATACAAATTAAACCAAACTGCAGGATGTAATCTAGTTTTTAACACACCAGGTATGGTTTTGAGACTCAAATTACCAGTGCCTGTTGTCTTTGTTGAAGCACAGCTTGCGTTACTATTAATAGCAGAGGTAATGTATGTCACAGTCATCCCTTACTGCATGATTTTGATTCTATTAGGCTGAAGATAAAATGTGTGTGTGATTTTCTTATCAGTAAAGGCTGTAGAGCTATTACCTTTAAATTGTGATTAATACAAGTAAAACTGAAAGCATTTAATGCTAGGTTCTGAATTTGGTTTTTTAATCAATTTGAAATTTGTATGAAAATTTCATTTGGTCCCAATCCTGAGATCACCATCTTGATATATCCCAGCTGGGAGAGACTTTCATAAGGTTTTTACTATTCAGACATTATAGTGTCTTTTGCCTTATTTTTGTTATCAAAACTAAGTAATCTAAGTGGTGATTATAAATACAGATGTTAAATGTAGGAAATAACATGATTAAAAATAACATGATTAAAATCTAGCTTCTGTGACTTTCATTTTTCAGCCCAGAATCTGTGATTAATGGACTTTGCAAAGAGTGAAAATGTTGACGTTACTTCAGAATCTACAAAGCAGTTAATTTGCCTTTTATTAATACTATACGCCCTGCAAAAGACTGTTATTCTGAACAAAGGCTGTATCGAGTATGGTTGTATAGTCTGAATCCACTGGCTATAGACTTCTGTAGCAGTACTTTATTTTCACAAATACTTAGTCAAATACTTGCAGTCTTTTACTTCCAGAAATTAGTGTTTTGTTTGAGATATCTTCTTAATAGGTGTGATAAAATATTGCATTAAGGAGGATAATTTTGTCCCAGCTGGCAGAACTATGCATGATTTGACATCTCTTGCTGTCACCTTTCTATTATCTTTTATCATCTTTTCCATTGTCTTCCAGATCTTCTGTATCTTTATATGCTTATCAGCATTGAGTTTGTTTAAGCATAAGGATGGAATGGGTCACTGGTCCCTGGACACTTAGTGCATACCCCTTTACTCTGCTAAGAACTCTGTATGACACTGTTTGTGGTAGCTTGCACATGTCTACGGGACTGCAGTCTGAAAGAGGAGGAACTCAATGATGTCTTTGGGTGCTTTGCAGTCCTGCTTCCTATAATTTTCTATTTTCATTTTTTCTCAAAGGAGTAGGGGGACAGGAGGAGTGTCCTTACAATCTGTCCTTTGGAAATTAGTTCAATGGATAATACAGATATCAAATCACAAACAGCACTGCACAGTATTTCAAAGGTCAGAATCTGATACGTTACTATTATTCTCAAGATTCAGCTAAAAAAATCCACCATTCATGCTTTACTCTTCTAACACATGCAGAGTTCATAAGATGTCCAACTCAGGCATACACATGTTGTTTCAGTCGAACTAATGAATACAATACAATGTATTAAATTTTTAATGCTGTACAGTTAATGTTCACATCTGTATGTATTACTAAACCCATGAATAACATACCAGATAGCACTATCCAACTATGAGCCCAAATAATATATTTTAATAGCGTTTCTTCTCTTTTTACCAGTTTATGCTGTGAACAAAAACTTCCTATCAAACTGCAATTCTGTAGCTATTGTATTCTCTGCTTTCTGATAATGCCATGAATTGCATTTGTGTGTATTATTTAAGCTCAGCAATATAAATTTCTGATGATATTTTGCCCATGAAATATGTAACTCATAGCTGCATTAAATTACTGGTTTTCTGCAATGCAGTTTCTATGAAACCTGAGTATATCCAAATGAAATTTGCTGATATTTTTAAATTTTGCACTTTTATTGAGTTATCCTGCCGTACTTAATTAAATAATTAATAACTGTACTTAATATGTATTTTTATGTATTATATATGTTTTATATTATATATGTATTTATATATGTATATAATATATATAATTATATATATACACATATAATAATATATGTACTTTGAATTTCTGTGTTACTCTTCTTGGGTAAAATTTTTCCAAACACCTTCATTTATGAAATAAAAAAATTCCTTTATATTTGATCAAATACATTGAATTAACATGGAGCCCGAAAGTCCAGAAAAGTTGCTTTTTATTATTTGGAAAACAGGAGAAAAAGACATGAGAAGTGTTTCTTGTCATCTTTTCAAGGTAATCTATTGAAATGGATAGCAGAAGGTAAAGCACAATCAATAGACGTTCTAAATCCCACCCTTAATGCTATAGGAGAAAGCGTGATTAAGTAATGATTCCTAATAGAAAACAGCACTGCTATTACTAAGAAAGATAAAGATCAAGAGGGGATTGGATTTTGGTCCCTGTGCTAATACCAGGCTTTTCCACCAATCTATCAGGGCACTTCCAATCAAGGCAAAACTTGTCCTTCATAGCCAGCAAGGAAGAATAAGAGTTAGAATTTGGTAGAAAGGATGGCTCTTCCAAAAGAAGGATATCCCATACATTCTGGCTTTGAAACTTTTATTCAATGTGTGCTCTGCACACACATGAGGTGCGCACAGATGTGGGGAGATGGAAATATTACCCAAATAGACAAACACCACTGCTTTAGAAATGTCACACTCAGAGAGCTATGAGCATCCAGAATATCTAGGCAAGAGTAAAACAGCAGGCCTAAAACTGCACTTTTGTCATGCCAGGAGCAAGCTGAGGGTTGCAACTTGTAGGAAACAAGGACTGAAAAGCTGTGATTATAACAGGACTACAGAAGGTAACTTGATAGCTTCAATTAGAGTGTACTTTCCTTGCACTGTAGGCTTCAAAATACAATGAATTCCTGTCCCCTTTGTCACATTGTGAATAAAACTGACTCCAAGCAGAAAAAAAAAAAAGAAAAAACAAATAGTTCCCACCTTCTGAAAAGTTAACAGTAGCTTACATTTATTTTGGGGTTTAGGTGCCCTTGGAGAAGTCCTGCTTCAAAGGTCTATGCCTTTTCCTGGCCAGGAGAGTTCTGAGCATTCAGAGGGGAAGCACGCAATGAGTCAGCACCTTCCCAGGAGTGTGGGGTGCTGGCAGGGATCTGTCAAGGCAATGTGCTGAAACAATGTGGATCATGAGCAGCCTGTGCTGGTGACATTTCCACATAGCAAGTTAAGAGACTTTCTTTTTATCAGAACCCATTCCCTCATACCACAAAGGAAAAATAAAAGAAACCAGACCCCTGAAGACTAGCAAGCCCCTCAGGCCATCCACACTTCTTCTCACACCCTGACAGGCGGTGGGTGACTGCATCAAGGGCAGAATGCAGCCCTTCACTGTCAGCTTGGAACAAAGATTCCTGTCTGCTCCTGGTACAAGCTGTTTCCATTTAAAGAGAGGGATTTTGAGCTTTAATCCTTTGTTTTACCATGTTGAAATGTATAAAGGTCACAAAACCATGCAGAATGATCAAATACAGTCTGTACTGGATTGAGTGTGGAGGATTTCTTTTCTTTTTTTATTAAGGAAGGAAACTGATTCTTTAAAACTGTCAAGATTCTCCCCTCCCCCTAAGTAAATAATGTTAAGCTATAATAAAAACTGTGTCTTTTAAAACATAGCAGTCTTACAGATGTGTATAATAAATTATTCCTGACTGCACACTATCCGAACATTATTTAAAACATATGCCTCTGCTGAATCTGATATTTTCTTTGGAGTGGACACAACTCTTACAGACAATCATGGTTGCAAAATGCGTGCTTGATATGATACATAATTTTAGTGTTTTTTCATGTAGCATATAAAGTATTTTAAAATAAAGATACGGGTTATAGCTTTTTAGCTCTGGTTATAAGACATTTGCAGAGCACTTTATTAGAAAAACAACAATAGTCCCCTTCTCTTCCTCTCACTCTCCCCCTCCCCTTTGTTTTCTTGTATCCTTGTTGGGGAGATGTTAACTGCTTAGCAAACTACAACTTCAACTGTCTCAAGTTCCCCTCTGTGCAAAAAGGTATTTTTCAGGTCAGGATGTCTAAAAGATGTGGGATAAATTTTCATCCCATTTGGTTTGGCAAACTAAGATCAGCAAGTATTTGTGTTACAAAAATAAATGTGAGAATTAGTCAGAAAGTAATTATTCAAGATAATGAATGATATCTGGATGAACTGGGGCCCAAGGGAATTGAAGGTGCTCAGCACTTTCAGTGATTGCTCTGTTTCACAGATCAAACCAAATATTTAGCACAAAAATTACTGATGTATTTAATTTTCTGCTGTGCTCCATCTCAACTATTTCTATTATGCACCCTTTACTTTTTGTGGGGTTTGAGGTTTTCTGTCCTAAATTTTGCGAATCTCATATTCTACTCAACTTCTGATAAATTTGCTTTGTGTTCCGGGGTGATCTATTAGGCCAATAGTGTTCTAGGTTGCCAGACATGGACTAGCTACTAATTAAAAGGTTTTGCGTTCATAAAAATGAAAACAATATCAACCACAAAAATATTTCTAAAAAGTGGTAGCACAGACTATATATATACATATATTATATATAAATTACTATAAATGGGTATAAAATATCCTATATTACCCTTTTAGACTTTAGACTTTTGGGATGTTTAAAGAAAATGCAAGGTAATCTATGCTGTGTCAATTTTATGCAAACTTTCCATATAAATTTGCACTTCAAAGTGAGTAGACCAATGCTTTCCCATATCTACATTTCCTACTAGCTGTAAAATGCAGAGATGGAGACATCTTCCTATGGACTTGCAGTAGGCAATAGGTCATTTTAAGTGAGGATATGGCATAATATAATTCATTCATGTCAAGCTCTACATTCTGTAATATCTAGGGTAGTACAGAGAGCTCTGAATGCCATAAAGATCAGAACAGAACAGCAATTTAATCATCTGATAATTCGCCACTGGCTGGCTTTCCTGTTTTATCCTTGGCAGAGATGCCATATTTTTTTTTATGGTTTTGAAAACTTTTATACTTAAACAGCTCTGACATTCACCTCTATCCACCCCAGCCTCCCTGTCTCATTTACTACTTTGCTTTGCTTTGCTTTGGGGAGTTAGTGAACTACTGTTTGTGGCTTTTGTAGATAATAATTTATTATAGAATACTGTAGTAGCTCATCAAATGTTGAATATAAAAACTTTCTATTTGGTAGGAATCTCAGACGATCTTCTTGTTTATATACTTCAGGAATAAAATCCTCTTAACCTTCTCTTCAGATCAGTGGTTGAAGATTCATTCCTGCAGATTACTGTGGGTTCTCTGAGGCATGTTAAGAACTTCAGTGTCCACCACCATCTCCTAACACATCAATGGTAATACATTACTAGAACTTGTCAGATGTCCAAAAAATATTCCTGAACAAAACTGTGCTTAAAAATAACCCTAATCTAGATGCAGTTAAGGTTATGTCTGACCTCCTTCACTATCAATAAGCTTGTTTATTAAAAACTCACTTCTTTTTATGATTTCACTTCTATCTGGAAAGTTCATTTTATTTTGGTAGTAATATTGCTGCTTAGAAATTGTATGTTCCACGCAAAGCTTGTGATTGCTCATCTTCTGGGAAATAAAAATACATAAATAAAACAAGTTAAACTTAATTCCTAGGATAATGTTTGCTTCCCAATTTGATTATATTTTCCCATTAGCACTCTTTCTTTGTCCAGAAATATATTCTAATAAAACTGGCTTCAGTATTTGGAGCTACCACTGTCTTCAGGGATCTGTTTGGATGGATAAATCTCATTAAAAGCTCATTTAAGTACTTTGGATTCTTTGACACCAACACATTTAGATCAGCCCAGTTAAAGAGAACCATGTCGAAACGGCTGTTTGCCTGCATTTTCTGAGCTGTATTCCTTCACAGGATTATCACTTGTGAAAGCTTCTTTTATTAACTAAAAGACCATTTTATTGCTCACTTCTGTGGAACAGTACCCATCTTAAGGTGAGGTTTTGGCTCATATGGTCTGTAGAAGAGCCACAAGAGTCTCACCACATTGTGATACAGCAACAGGAAAGTTACATTTGCGTTTCCATGCTTTATTTAGGTTTTAGTGTTCTTTATCTTCAGAAACAATGCCTGAAGTGAAGACCCTGTTTCTATGTTCTGTTAACTTCCTTTTTTTTTTTTTTAGTGTGGTCTCTTAACTTCTTTTACTTTGATAGTGAAAGCTATAGTTCAGTACTTTTCAGAAAATTTATTTTACAAAGTGTTTTCATGAGAAAATTGAGATACAGAGTTCAAATAGAAAACTAGTCTGTCATGATATAAATCTCTATAGCAACTCTGTTTCTAAAGCTATTTTTCCAAAAAACCAGACTGTAAGTCCATGTTGGCTATTGGAATGCATGAACATAAAAATAAAAAGTCAGAATTTTTCAACTACTTAAGCTTTAAAAATTATAATTTAGCTTGGAATCTGTGCAGCAGATCCTTTACAGGCAAGGATTTTTCACTGAACTGCTTAACTTTACTAAATTTTCTCCAAAATATTGACCCCCTTAGAAAGTCAGCTGCAAAGACTGCTTTAGAAAGACATATATTATTCCCTAGGTGAATGTGCTTTTTAGCAAATAATTAAAAGAGTTAATAGTGATAGTATTTATAGAAGAACATTAATTTTCACAAAATGCTATACCCCAGGCTAATTTAGCATTGTGTTTTTCTTGCTGCACAAAAACAAGTCCTCTAAAAATCAATCTTGTTAAGCTTTTTTGCACATTACTTTTTAGTAGTGATTACACATATAAAAGTCTTATTTTCTCATTGTACCTCTAACTGTGTGAATATAATATGAATATCACAAAAGTACCCTAAGGAGTTTCTAGGACTTCGGGGAAAGGAAAGGAGAAAAACAAGAATGTCTTGGGGCAAGAAAAAGAACAAAGCAAGCAAAATGTCTCATATGAAAAGGGTTATAGATTTTTATTAAGTGGTAAACTTTTACATTTGTCATAATAAGATGAATAGAAATCAGATTAACATAAAGGTTTATTAAAGACAGTCAACACACAAAGTACATAAACTATCTTATTATTCCTATCCCAAAATAGGGTAAGATGCAGTCAAAACTTGCCTGTTAAATCCATGACTTTCTGTCATAGTAGTGGCTAGAAACCTTGAGAACAACTTGTTCTGCTTTGAGATAGTACTATCCCATGAACAGTACATTAGTTATTCTAGAGTCCTGAGATCTGAAATGATTAATGTGAAATTTTACCTACAAAGAAAGTAACCAAAACTCTTACTTTTGTGTTTTATTGCTATATGTGGTAGGTCACCATTAGGGTTTGAAAATTTTGTCTCATTTCTGAATCCGCTAAGCATTGCTAACATAAGCACATAGGTGCAAGAACTTCACCCTTTTTTTTTTTTTATTCACTTATTCAAATGTTAATAACACAAAAACGGTATAAGCATGTATTTAATGAGTTTGTCTATGCTCATCATTTCATATCCTCCAAGTCCTCTGTTGTTGATCTGCTTTGTCATGGGGGTTGAATCCACTACAAATCTACCTGTAACAAACTAGCACAGCTCAGTTTGGAATGTGAGATCGGAGGTCAGTGGCTGCAGCAAAGTGCAAAAGCCCAGTCACTGGGGCTGGCCAAAAATCCAGGCTCAGCAAGAAAACCAAACAAGTGACTTTATGGTAAAAAGAATAATAGCAACAAGTCTCTTCATTTTCATGATCATTTTGAAAACAGTAAGAGCTAAGACATCTTGGGTCACATATGGGAAATGCAATAAACCAGGATATCTTTAAATGAAACACAAATTACCTATGTAGCTGCTGAGAGATTGGAACTAATATTTTCAGTCACAAACTGATGACAGAAGGCAGTTTTAGCTGCTTGTGTCTTTTTCAGATCCTATAGTAATGCAGTTTTCTATAGAGATTAACCGCAGAAGGAAAAGCAGACAATCAGAGAGTCACGAAATTTTGTAAAGGCTAATACTTTTGTCTTTTATGACTTGGAAGAGTACCTGTCCATGCTTTTCTTTGTTTTGCAGTTTATAGTCTCACATGTGACCAAATACCGAAACTCCTCACATTAAAACATCTGACTGTTGTAGGAAACTCACTGCACCTAGGTCTGTGAAAGATGGATAACAGCCTGGTCAACCACAGTGCAAATGATTGTAAACATCCAGATACAGAGGTTAACTACTTAATTTTGTTTGTTTTTTTTTCTCTTTTCCCTTCTTATTCCATAGTGTGTATATCTACCACACATTTACCACGTTAAGCATCTCTTTTTTTTTTAGAACACTCATTCTAACATTGCATATTTTTGCAGTTATTTCTTAAAATCACCACAGGAAAAAAAAAAAAAGGAAAAGAAAAAAAAAAAAGGACATTCTTTCCTATGCAATTTAGGTATTCAAGAAACATAACAGATAAGGATTGCTCTTATGTTCAGCCTTAGGGTTAGGATGCAGGACAACAATCCAAGTTTATTGATCTTTAGATTCTGTCTGACTAAAGTCTTTATTTTATGAATTAGATTTATTTTTTCCTAACATTTGTTCATAAAACACACCAGTAAAAGTAATACTTCCGCGTCCAGGTTATATTTTTTCCACTATGTTTTTATGCTCAACAGATGGTGTAGAATATTCACAAATAAGAATTCTGTTAAAAATTATGGTCATGGTCTACATTAAATACTAAAAAAGCCAAGATGTTCTGAGTTAATCTTGGAAATCTGCATATAATTCATTCTGTTACATGTCTTGTATAGCAGATCCAGAAGGCTTTCTGCTCTACGCAAAGCCTTTGTTTCTGGTATCTGATCATACCAGAGACACAGAGAAAACAGCACATATGTATCTGTGATCAACACTGATATTCAGGAGGTGAGACAAATATATTTTTAATTTTGATTTTCAGAATAGAAGTGGATGAAAAAAAAAAGCTTAGTTTACACGTAAAGTGGAGTTTTCTATCTTATTTAATATACTTTGATCAGCTTAATTTAAAAAGTCAGTTTTAAAGTTCCTCTATTTTTTTCTTAAAAGAAAATAGAAATAAAAACATTGAGTATACCCATAAATGAATAAATTGTTTTTCTTTAGAATAGTCTCATATATCTCATAAAAATATTTTTTACTACAAAAAGGATATCTCCTGTCGGAAACCAGGACAAAAAATTTTTTTCTCAATTAAATTCATTTTTCTGTAGTTAAAAATGCCTGTGTTTTCACCATCAGATGTGGAGCTCTTATTTAAGAGTGTTTTTAAAAAAGATACTATTTTATATTTCAGGACTCTCAAACTTTCTTATTTCTATCCATCTTCAAAGGAGGTTTGTAATCCAGTAGTTTGCAATGATTTCTTTGGAGATGTTTCAGCCATTCATGCATTTGGAGACTCTTAAATCCAAAGGCCATTTGTCTGCTGTGCATACTCACGCACTCTACACCTTAAACACACTTGTAAAAGTCTCATTGCAAAAGACAAAGGAATGTTATGTGCAGGCGCTAGTAACAGCTCACTATTTTTAAAAGAAGAGAGGAAAAAAAGAAAAGCTTTCACACTATGGAAAGCATTTTTGAGGTTGCATAGCTCAGGGGATTGAAAGAAGATACAGAGTGCAGTTCTGGAACTGACTGGCAATTAGGGTCATGCCTTGGGTCCAGATAAACCATGCTTATACAACACTCCTGAGCAGTCCAGGTGATTTTCTATTATCTTTTCAGTTTGAGAATATAGACTGAACACTAAGCGTTGCTTTAGTATCTGCTTTTAAAAAAATATCTCTGAGGGAATATAGGTCCCCCCTATAGGGACCTATACAGTTAGTACTACCTCCAACAAGATGTCCCTCAGCTGCCTTCTCTATTACACTGAATTCTTTGTATCTGGAATTGCAGTGCCAATAGTTGGGGAACAAGCTACTGTCTTGGGTTTTATGTTTACTGACAAGAACAAAATAAATTCAGCAGTTGGAAAGGATGAAAGCTCACATATTTTATCAGATGCAGTAAACAGGAGTGTAAAAATGATTGTTGAACCAGCTGTGCCACATTATACCCTAAGTCTTTTTAATGAGCAATTTATATTAGATAGTATTATATAAACACCTTTTTTTTTTATTAGCTGACTGCTTTTCACACTGGATGTACTGTTAGAAAATTTAGCAGATTCAAATTTTCATGTGCTGAAAATAAGAAAAATGTAACAAAACCATTTTAATGGGTTTTAGATTTTATTTAGAAACTTCATTTTCATCCTCTAAAGATTTATTTTTTTTTTTTTCCTCTGATCTTTAGAGTTTCTTTTACTGAATGCATTTGCTTCTGGCTGTAATTCGTGTTTCTTTTTCTATATTAGTTTTTTTTTCCTGGGAGGATGGCCAGCTAACCTGACTTTCAAACTTCCTTCCACTGGATGTGAAGAGGTAGCTCAACTACATGGATATTCTAAGACTAATTTCTCTGGTATAATGACAGGGAAGGTAGAAAAGTTAAGTATGCTTACGAATGAATAGGATTAATCTGAATTACGCAAGAAATCACAGTTCACAAAGGTAGATTGTTCAGATCATGTGTAAATATAATGAAACAGTTGGATGGTTACCAAATCTGAACAACTTGATACAGAATTTCTCTGATTACCTGTGAACCACAGTAAAATAGACTTTTCATACTCTTGTTTAACACACAGGAATAACATGCATGGGATTATTTTGTTTGTAGCAGATAACACCAATAGGCTAAATTTTTTTATATTTAATGAGATAAAGGAATCCTTCATAATCAACAGGACTTCAGAAATTACGAAAAACATGTTCCATACAGCCTATGTTTTCTTGCCTCTCCATTGCACCTTTTGGGAATACTTGAATTTACAAAAGCGTGCAGGGGAGTCTTGTTCTTATTTGAATGTACTGGAATTAAAATGTCACATAAGTGTCTGGGGTATGTTTCTGGATGTGGTGTCTGTATTCACCTCCAGGTCAGCCCATATGAGTTTAATTACAAAATAAAGGTAAAACCTCACATTATGTATTTGCTCATTAGAGACGTAAGTCACCTAGTTGAAAACATCTACCTGGCTGAATTTAAACTTTATTGTATGTCTTATTGCTGAAAAGATATCTTCTCTAAGTAGAACAAAAAAAAAAAAAAAATTGCTCTTAAAACAAGAAATTGAAAAACACCTGGAGGAAAGATGTCAATTTGATATAATATATACTTTCCCTTTAAAACATTATTAAGATTTTCAGGAGGTTTTCCCATTCAGGTGTGAGAATATGACTGTGTAAAAAAGATTATCTGTGGTCCTAGAGCTGACATATGAGACATGAGACATTGGGGATCTCCTGGAAAGAGCTTGCACATTTTATGGAACTGCTGAAAAAAAAAAGGTGTATAACTGCTGTGTTATTTTTTAGTGCACGTGTTTGTAGCTGTTGCCCATAGAGAGACAATGTATTAATTGCATATGGTGATTTGGTTTTTTTTTTTTTCACAAAATAGACATTCTGTGTGTTTTTAAGTGAAGAAAGTGAAGTTTTTTTTCCCTTCCCTTCGTCTCCCCTCCCAGTTACCTTTACCCTTCCTCAGATTTATACAATATTCAGATATAATAGAGAAGTATTGCATTGCAGGAAAAAAGTCTAATAAATCACAGAGTGGACTATGTTTTATAGGAAACACGTTCTATACTTTGGCCATTTTTACAACAGTATGTAATTCTTTCAGTGAGTTGCTCTGTTATGAAAAGAACCGCTAGACTGTAATCTCTCCACTGTGTGTACTCATAAGTCTTTGAAAGTGTAAATCCAAATTCTGATTCTGGATTTTGTGATCCCTTTTATGACTCATGTTCTTTCTCATTTTTTCTTTTACCAAGAGGTTTTTTAACACACACAACTAGGAACTTAATGAATGAATGAATGATTTGCTATGACTGAGTCACTTGCATAAAGGTAGGCAGACATGCTGTTGAGTTCAGTGCATGCAGAAGTTTCTCTTGGTCATCAGCTGGGCTGGATATACTTATTCTTCTTACTTGTTTGTGGTCACAAAAGAATCTAGTTAAATACACCATTTTCTGAAGCTTTGAAAATGTCAGATACAAACACAATATCTAGCTAATTTGTTCAATTACTTATTTTTGCCAACAAAACTTTCTTATTCCACATTGATGCTTCCAACAACCCCCCAGTTCATCAGTCTTGTATCATCATTGTGGACAAAGTGCTTTCTTTAAAATAAAATAATAATAATAGTAAAAATATTCTTACACAAACAATTCCATTCAGAATGTAAGACCGTATTTCTTATACCTCTATTCTGTTACTGCTCTCTCAGTCTCACATTGACAACATCTGTGTACTTTGTTTTGTTGGCGTACAGTGTAAAATGTCATTTCAGATTCCCTTTGCTTTAATCTTCAGGGGGATTATTCAATAAGACATGCTTGCAGTGACCAATTTGACCTTTTGAATTTTCAAAAATGCATGGTTTTTTGTTTGTTTGTTTGTTTGGGTTTGGGTTTTGTTGGTTTTTGTTTTTTGTTTTTTTGTTTTTTTGCTTTCCCTGTGCATGTGGTTTTGATAGACCTGGATGAGTTAAACTTTATACTAACAGCTACAGGGACAGGGGGAAATAACTGTGATGGCTTGTAATTATAACCTTTTCAAAGTTAAATATTTTCTGCAGAAAAGTCAGTTCAGCAAACAAACAGAAGAAGAAAACATGCAGACAAACACCTTTCCAAGAAAAGAAAAAAAATCAACACTCAGAGGTTAGAACTGTAAAGCTTTTCTTAATTAAAAGGCAGAGGATATTTTTTATATCCTATTTAAAAATAAATAAAATACTGTTAAATAAAACACTATTAAATAGAACTAAATAAAAAAAATACTATTTTTTATCTAAATTAAAAGGCAATAACTGTCAAAACAAAAGTCTCAAAACAAAGCCCCAAAACCCCCACATCTGAAGTCTCAGCTTTATTGCCAAAAGTGCTTTTCATACTGGAAGGGAACACATGAAACGAGGCTGCAGCATATGTTTTGGGTAGGCAAAGTAAACTTGAAGCTAGAAACACTTAGACCGATTCAGTACTTTATTTTTCAGAATAAGGGTGCTTTCCTTATTCAAATGTGTAAGAAGAGCAACACAGCCTTTACATTTCAGGTTTGTTTATGGTTTGGATTTTTTGTGTGTTTTTGTTTGTTTGTTTGTTTGTTATTGAGAGAAAAGACTATTGTGATTGTTTCTAAGCCATCAGTGAAAGCTAGATAGCTTCCAGTAGGGACAGGAAATAAGCAAGCACCTGCTTGGGTCCAGGAAGCTTTAGTGGTCTGGTTTGCAATGTCATTTTTCAATTGCTTTTAATATTTCATATGGTATCATCTAGACATTTACTCAGTTAGGACAAACTGTTATACACTATGTTCATATAGTTTTCAGAAGAGTGCTCTTAGTAGAAGAGTCCATGGATTGTACAACGATGATATGATACCTACTGAAAGCAGGTGGAATATGCCAGTTACGCACTATAGACTTGGGGCTTTGAGAGATTTGTCCAGCTTAACTTCTTTAAATGGTTTTCTAACCTTTCAGAAGTGCAATATTAGAGGAGCCCTATTAAATCTTTATTAAATCCTGTAAACTTTGAGATTAATTATTCTAGCTGAAATTATTCCAAGAGACACCTCTTTTCTGCTCCACTTCCTCAGATCTGTTTTCACACTGAAAGGTTTCTGTAACATCCTTGAACTACTCATTTATCCTTCTAGAAAAAATTGCAATGTGCTCAGTTGACCCTAGTAATTTGCATCACAACTTGTCAATGCAAGGTACTCTTCAAACAAGCAGGTCAGGGAGCCTCTGTTTAGCTTCCTATCAAGGAAGTATTGAAGTCATAGCAGTCAAACTATCATGATCTCCAAAGTGTTCAAGCCTGAGCGGCCCAAGGCTTACCACAGGGGACAGCATAAGCATAAGCAGGGCACTATCTGGGATGACAGAGACATTGGCCAAAAATAGTTCACCTTTATGTTGCCAATCTAAGTTTGTCTGAGCCACTTCAGTGGCCACAGCAGCTGTATCTACTTGTTGGTTGTTCTGGTGTTCCTCAGTGGCCCGACTGTTGGCATACCTTCACCACCATGTTCTTCACCTGGGCAGCAATATCTTACCACAGTACAGTAGCCCAGATGGGTTTGCATTGCCAGTTGCTCTGCTTCCATTGCTGTAACAACCCCCACAGGACATTTGCCACCATCCGTGAGTCAGTATAAAGTACTGGTCCCTTTTCTCATTCAGCAATGTCCAGGGCCAGCTGGATGGCTTTCACCTTGGCAAACCAGTTAGATTCACCCTCGCCTTCAGCAGTTTCTACAGCTTGTCATCGAGGACTCCATACAGCTGCCTTCCATCTCTGATGCTTTCCCACAATACGATAGGACCCATCAGTAAATAAGGCATAATGTTTTTCACTTTCTGACAATTTATTATATGGTGGGGCCTCTTCAGCACACATCACCTCCTCCTCTGGTGACATTCTGAAATCTTTGCCCTCTGGCCAGTCCATGATGACTTCTAGAATGCCTGGACGACTGGGATTTCCTGTTCGAGCTCATTGTGTAATTAGTGCAGCCCACTTACTCCATGTAGCATCAGTTGCATGATGTGTTGAGGAGACCCTACCTTTGAACATTCAGCCCAACACGGACAACCGGGGTGCCATGAGGAGCTGTGCTTCAGTGCCGATCACTTCCGAAGCAGCTCGAACTCCTTTATAGGGTGCCAGAATCTCTTTCTCAGTTGGGGTATAGCTGGCCTCAAATCCTCTATCCCCAACTCCAAAAGCCAAGGACTCAACCTCATGTCTCCCCTGGAGCTTTCTGCCAGAGGCTCCAGGTCGGACCATTCAAAAACTTCAAAACTTTCAAACAATGCTGGAAGTGGTCGGGGGGGGTGGGTGGGGGTGGGTGGGTGGTGTGTGGACGGGGGCTGGGAGGGTAAGAGAATGTCTCCTTCACAGGTTGACCACCCAAGGAGAAAAAAGATGTGTAATTTTTAAGCACTTCTATTATATACCTCCCAAAGTATAAAGGTGGTGACCACACTGGGAACATAAGCCAGATCAGTTTCATGATCAACGATTCTACTGTATTACAAGTCATTACCATAAAGTACAATGAGACAAGAACCTTAACCCAAGACCCCCAGCCGACAAACACTAACACAGCAAATACCGGCTCTAAGTAAGGTACAGTATGTTGAAACTGTGAGATCAAGAGAAACAACTTTGAGAGCATTGTGATGAGTGACTATTAATCCAAAACAATGAATGCTTATCCCAAATATTTTAGATTTAGATTTAGATTAAACACACTCCAGTCAGATCTGTCGTTATCTCAACCCTTTGTGCCCCAGGTTGGGTGCCGGAAGGCACTGTCATGGTTTAAACCCAGTCAGCCACACAGTTTCTTCTCCCACCTCTTTCTTTCCTCCTCCACCCCTTCCCCCCCTCCAAGGGATGGGGAGGAGAATCAAAAGAATGTAACTCCCACCGTTTGAGATGAGAACGGTTCAGTAACTAAGGTATAATACAAACCACTACTGCTACCACCAATAATAATAATGATAAGAGAAATAACAAGGGAAGAGAATACAACCACCTGCCGAAACGAGCCCGACTGAGAAGAGAGTGCCCTTCTGGGTAACTCCCCGTTACCTCCTGGGCATGCTGTGGTATGGAATACCTCTTTGGCTAGTTTGGGTCAGGTGTCCTGTCTCTGCCTCCTCATGGCTTACCCTCCTCCCTGGCAGAGCATGAGATTCACAAAGTCCTATGGCCAGTCTAAACATTTGAGCAGTAACTAAAAACATCGGTGGCATCAGCTCTGTTCCCAGGCCGAAAGTCAAAAACATAGCACTGCACCAGCTACTAAGAAGGAGAAAAAAAATTACTGCTACTGCTAAACCCAGGACACCTATAAAAATTTTCACTTCTGCATGTAGTGACATTGCTTAGTGATGGGCTTGGCAGTTCTGGGGGAACGGTTGGACTTGACGATCTTAAAGGTCTTTTCCAACCCAGTTAATTCTGTGATTCTATGACTCTGTGATTCCATGTACAAATGGTCTAATATTCCCAGATTCCATTTTCATTTTGTTGTTAGAAGATCCACCCAATCTGCAATAAGTAAAAGTCTATGCTGAACATGTATCTGCCTTTGCAAATCGTAGTTTATATTTGCAGGACTTAATAGACCAAGCTGAATTGACAAGAACTGCTAGACAACTTCCTTTCCCAACCTGGTAATTTCTCTTTGAAGACATCTCTTCCTTTTATATGTCCCAGGATCGCTTCTGGAGAGATTGATGTAGTGAAGGTGACCATGACCAGGCACCCAATGACAGCCACATAGCCACCATTCAGGACCATTGTTCTGGAATTTGTGGTGCAGTTACATGTAATAGTAAAGACAGATTATCACAAACTAAGAGCACTCCCTTCCCGAACTGATGAAAGTATTGCATTTCACACTTTCCAAAACATAGCAAACCAAATCCTAGGCAATTTGTGTATTTATTCTGCTATAAAAAAAGCATTCATCTGGAATTTTTAGTGAAAGTAACATCACAGAATTGCAGAGTAATATCAGTTGGAAAGAACCTCTGGAGTTGGAATAATAAGCTGCTGGAGAAATATCCAGCTGTGCAAAGCAAATAACCTAATTTTCAGTGAACTAATCTTTTGTACTGAGCATTCAATGGCTGACAGTCCAAGCTGTACTTACTCACTTGCCATGCCCACATTTACTTCAGGAAAAGAGCATGCCAGAAGGTCTGCAAAGCTGTCTTCTTCTAGGCAAGACAGGGCAAGTTCTGGAATTAAGGGGTCTGTTGTTCTATGAAACAGATCAGAAAGATGAGTGACTAATCTGATTGCAGCTGCTGAGGTATCATGCTGGGAAAGCGGCATTTTCTAAGGAAATAAGGAACCAAACCATTTGACCTTTTAAAGGTCACTTTTAATGTCAGTAAGAAATCATTTGGAAGCCAGGACAGCCATGAAAGACTGATATTATATCTCCCTACAAGAGCACTTTGAAGGAAGCAGCTAGCCATGGTTTTTCACTATTTAGGTTCATGTGAAATATGCAATACATTGTCAAATGTATGGAGAATGATGGAGAAATCAAAAATAAAGAGGAAAATCATTTCATATCCCAAATGTTTGGCACTCTTTAAATATTAAGTAGCTGATTAAAATATATTTTTAAGAAATTGTTTAAAAATACAAGAAATTCAGAAAATCTCTACTCGGTACAAAATATTCTCGATTGTGAATTTCATAATTGAAACTGTATGAGTGCACACTGATAAATTCTTTTGTATTTCTCTCTCCTGCTTCCTCTGCTATTTGGAAACCCAAGGGGAGAACATGTGGAGGCAGAGACATCTACTCCTCTAAACACATCAAGTTTAATTGCATATTTTAACAAATTATGACACACCACATATCATTTTTAAGAGAAAACTCCATGGTTCATTGTGCTTTGGCAGGAACTGAGCAAACTGCAAAGCATGTTTGGTCTTCTCTTTAAAGATCTTTCGAAACTGATCCTTCCCTTTTATCTGATGGCCAGTTACTCATTGGCTGGCTGTCAACTTCTCATGAAAAATCACTTTATTTTGTTAGTTATTTTCTTACACACACGCACACAACCCCAATAAGGTGTTTTATAGTTTTCCATAAAATTTGATGAGAAAGACTAAGCTTCAGTTTGACAACTTTTCTTTCCAATAAATTGAAAAGATGGGTTGAGGAGCAGATGAAGACAGCTGGCCCTGATGTTAAATATAAAAAATATGAACTCATCTGTTTTCCTTTCGTTCTTTAATTTAAAGCTCCTAGAGATTTACCTTGTATCTTTCTACAAGAGAACAGAAAATACAGAAGGAATAGAAGACTGTGCTCTAACACTGAATGGCATCATGGAGCCATTTTTATTTCTTTTTTTTTTTTTTTCCTAATCACTAGGCTGTTTATGTTCATTCCATTTTTCTAGAATCAGACATATTGAATCTACTGATTTTGATAGTTTATTAATATGTCTAAGAGATTTAGAAAAAGAATTCTCCATGCTTAACTGTACTTTAATTAGAAGACTGATCATTGACATGCTTTATAATGTAATTGCTTCTCAATTTTCTTTAGGCCACACCTTCCAGCTTTATTATATATTATTGTTTTCCTTTATTTTTTTTTTTAATGCCCTGCCATTCAACATTTTAGAGTCATTATCACCTTTGGAGAATCAATTTTTTATATTTCTCCTGTAAAATATAGGATCAAACAAATATTCAACTATTACTCAGACAAGAATGTGTACTAGGATGTGCTATCTCATCTTTCATTACACTGAGAGCTTGTGTTTGTACGTTGTAAAGGCAGGAGAGGCATGATGTATAAGTCAAAAATATAAAGTTTATGCTTTCTTTCATATATCTTCCCCCTGAAGCGCAGATATAGACAGCTTTAACAATTTAGGTCACACTAACTTTCTTAATTATCAGGGAAACAGAAAGCATAGAATCTAAAATTAGATTTTAATCTGTAACTGCACAGGCGACTGCTTTAAAATGACATTGCATCTTGAAGAAACATTCAGTCACTGCATGTTGCAGTAAACTCACTAAAACTTAATATCTTCTGAGAGACTTTCCAAAGGGGGCGTTTAACCAAAGTCATGTAATGACACTTAACTGGATATTTTTTTTGCTGGTTTCAGCCAATTGAAGTCATTATTAGTGTGAAGCACAAATGGAGCTGAATTTGAAGAAGTGCTCATTGAAACTCTCTTCTCATAATGCCAATAGAGCATAGTGCAATTGTTGTAACTCGTGGCTGATAATCTTCTGGATCAGGTTAATTGTAAAAACTGATAAAAAAAATGTCTATTTGAAGGGTAGTGTGGCCTTGATTCATTGCTTGCAGTTGACTGAAAAAAACTGAATGAGTATCAACCCTGAAATAAACAGCAGAATGTGGCCTTGCAAAAGGTAAGCTATGGACTCCATAGAGATTGAAACACGGAAGTCTCTCTAAATGCCTCACTTTGCATTTCAGTAAGGAAAAATGAAGGTCACTGTTGCTTTAAAAGCTTTTTTTTTTAAAAAAGCCATTGCCAGCACAATTTGCAACTACTTGTAATCAGATATCATTTATCTAAATCCTTCTCACCCTCACCTATTTTCCATCATATTTATCCATAGCTATGCTTTCATAACAGCCACTTTGCCTGCAGGTGGGATGGTGGGACATAAGGTACCATCACACCAGTGCTGATTCTTTGACAATTGACAGGTGGCTAGTTTCTGTCCCTGAAGGGTGGGGTAATTTATCTCACCAATGCGTTAAGCCTCTGGCAGCCTAGAAACTAAAGGCCTTGAATGTTAACTCAAGTTGTGGCTGGGGATGCATAACAAGACTATCTCTGGAGCCAGCAGACTGACCAGGGGGATATTCAGCTTGCAGAACAATATGCCTCAGTCTCATTTAGCTGTTACCTACTGATACAATTACAATAAAACACACTGATGTTTTCGGCATATAAATTGCACAGTATGGCTCATTTGTCATACCATAACTGTAATTGTAGATATAGAATTTCCTAGCAGAAAATACACAAACTTGAATTAAGATATAGCATGTGTATCAGAAATTTAAAAGTAATAATAATATTAAACTTCTTAATAATATTAAATTTATCAAGGGAAAATACAAATATTGGCATCTCATAGAACAGCTTACACATGAAGGATTTACAGACAATTATTACCCAGACCTGTGGTGATGATTTACAATACATATGTAGTTATGATTTTTACTGTTAATAAATTCAGATGAGAATAAAATGACTTAAAAATTCATATTTGTGCATATTACATTTGAATCGTTTTATTAGAAGCATTTTATAGAAGGTTGTCTGCATTTTACCATATTTTTTGCCTGAGTTGGGGATGGGAAGAAAAGATATGTTAAATATTACTCATTAACATTAAAGTTTTCTTTTGGGATAATTAAAATAACTGTTTTCAGCCTGTTGCTAAAAGTACTCTGAATCTGCACTTTCTATGAATGTATTGTTTGGGGTTACTGATTCTTTTGATGATAAAATGTCAGCAGAGGGTGGGAATTCTGTTCCTGAGTCTCAGCATCTGTCTATCCCACAGAGGAGTATGTGGTGTTTTTTAAGTGCTACCACATTGCCAGGTTATGCAAAGTACTGTGATAATCATCATAATTTAATGAAAGGAAATTCAACAGCAAAAGTAGATCAACATTATCATGGCCTCACTACAAAATGATTTCTTAAAGAAAACAAACATTTCAATTAACTGTAATTTTATGTATGTTATGTTTTCCAATGTTATTTCTTTGCTTGGAACATCTAGGAAGAAGATAAGGAAGTCCTTATTTCCTTAACTGTAATTTTATGTATGTTATGTTTTCCAATGTTATTTCTTTGCTTGGAACATCTAGGAAGAAGATAAGGAAGTCCTTATTTCCTAAAGATTCAGTAACTAATATGTTTATTAGTAAATACTTCAAAATTCATCCCATATGCAAAGGAAAATCTACAGTACCCTATATCAGGAGTAAATCATAGTATTTATATGTCACAAAGTAATGAGTCTCTAGTGGGAGGAAACAAAACTTGTTGGAGGTCTATTTATATTTTGGGAACATTTAGCTTAATGATGAAAACTCACTTTCTGAGTTTATACTGTATTTTTGTAAGCAATTATGGTACATACAGTAGAAATATTACTACAAATCACTGAGGCATATACAGAGAAGAAATAAGGTACAGAATATAAACAGCCACAGCTTTTAACTGCTAAAGCTCTTATGGGTACTCTTAAATCTAGACTAGTTGTGCCATAGCTCAGGGTGGGTCTTACAGATAGTTTACTGGATGAGACTGATACAGTGAGATACACTGAGGGCAAAAGAGTGGTTCTTTCTGACCTTGAAATACATGGAAAAGAGAAAACCATATACTGCCCAATACATACGTCACAATGCATACCGAAATGCTAGGGTCAGCGATCCAACAACACTTTCAGGCAGGAAATAAGAAAAATAAAGCACTTCATGTTTAGTTTAGTTGAAGATTATCTTTGAACACTCAGAACATTAGAGAGAAATCCCCTCCTGGTGAGAGGGGCTGTGAACACTCAGTGAAACAAGGAGGACGTGGAATCTTCTAATACAGGAGATGTGCCTGTGTGCCTTTGTGTCAGCTAGTATTATTTACAACCCTACAAATGGATGAAATTATTAAACTCTTTGCAAATAATTGTTAAAATTGGCATAATTTCTGAAAGAATAAAATTGCAGCTCCGTTTACCCTTATAGGTAAGTAGAATATTGTCTCTTACAGACTTCTGGATTCCTTAAACTGTTACCTTACATGAAGCATCGAAACTGGTTTCTGCTCAAGATTTTAAGGGAACAATACATTATTTTAATGTAATTTTAATACTAAGAACTAAATCTTACCTAGTATAAATGCAAACTAAAATTAATTAAAAAAACAGTATCAATAATTCGTTCTTTTAAATAATGACTGAAAATTCCTCTAGTTTTTCCATTCTTCACCATAACACACAAAAAAAAAAACAAAAAAGGCATTTGGGGTTATTTTTTTGTGTGGCATATTGCATGTGGTAAGCAAGAATAGTGAATTCACTACATGGTAGAAAAATGTAATAAGTATATTCAGCCATGGAGTAATAAATCTAAGTTTAAATAAAAGCTTTCCTAGCATATGCAAGCAAGATGAATACCAGTCTTGGCTGCCAAGAAAGGAAACAACAAATAAAACTTATGATCTGTGGCTCTATGAGTGCAGATGTGGACAAGTATTTTCCAAAGAGAAAGCTTCCTCAGCTTTGCTTCCACTAATAATTTTAAGAAGTCACTATGTAGTGAGCAATATGCGTGCTAATAAATACCAAATAATTCAGCCCAAAGTTGGTGTTTAGTAATTTCACTCAATTTTCAGTCTGGATTTCATGAATTCATTTAACTCATCCTTTCCTCTGACCAAGGGAGGGTACTGTCTTTTTCCTGTGGCTATTGCTTGATTATGAAAAACACCTGAGCTGTTAAGGGTCTCTTTTTTTGGAGGAAGTAATTGAGTCTCAGACAAGGACTGAAAGCTAAGCATGCTGTTTGAGTAAGTTCTAAATATTTTTTCCTCTTCAGACTGTACCATTTTTACACTTACACTGCCTGACTGTTGTCCTTTGTTATTCCTCTTTAAAGCTTTTGAATGCATATTTAAAAAAAAAGATCCTTTTTTTTTAGGTAAGCAATTTCAGCTATTCTCCTTATAACTTGCTCACAGGTAATTAAGATGATCTTCAGTCAGCTTTATTGTAGATACAATATTTCACAGAATCATAGAATATCTCAGATTGGAAGGGACACATAAGGATCACTGAGTTCCTCCTCCTCACAGGACTACCTAAAACTAAACCATATGGCTAAGAGCATCATCCAGACATTCCTTGAATTCTGGCAGGCTTGGTGCCATAAGCATTTCCCTGGGGAGCCCCTTCCAGTGACTGACCACCCTCTTAGTGAAGAACCTTTTCCTGATGTCCAGTCTCAACTTCCCCTGACTCAGCTTCATTACGTTTCCTCATGTCCTGTCTCTGGTCACCGGACAATGGAGAACAACACCTTTGCCTCCACTGCCCTGAGTGAGGAAGTATAGACTGCCATGAGGTCACCCTCAGCCTTCTTTTCTACAGGCTGAACAAACCAAGTGACATGAGTCATTTCTCCTAAGTCTTGCACTTGAGGCCTTTCATCATTTTGGTCGACCTCATCTGGACACACTCTGTGTGATGTCCTTCTTAAACTGTTACAATATTTACAGGTTATACTATTGAGCAAGCTCAAAACAAGAATCTACTTTAATTAAAACAAATCCAAGAAGGACTTCTATGCTGAAGCACTCTAAGAGGTGAACTTTTTCTCAGCTGACAAATTAATAGATGGACTAGCTAATTACCATTCAAGCAGCATTCAGTTCAGAAAAGTATAGTCCTACTGGAGGCACTAAATAGCATACTTCATAGCAATTTATTTCACCAAAACATGAGAAGCAGGAAGAAGAATAAGGTCTGGCTTTCTCTGAGTGGAAGAAAATACGGAAGAGATCATGTTCTGTGCTACATATTTCTTCTGAAAGACTTAAGTATGGCAATGGTCTGAGAAAGAAACTCCTGTTTTTTTCTGAACAGGATTGCACTCATCTATATCTAAAGAGAAAAGTTAGTAAAGATGGATTGATGTGCCACAGAATATTACTTCCTTCACAAAGACCCTTTCAACATTTTTTTTACTTTTTTTTTTTCTTGTATGATCTGAATTCTTTTTTCAAATCAAAGAATCATAGAATAGTTAGGGTTGGAAAGGACCTTAAGGTCATCGAGTTCCAACCCCCCTGACATGGGCAGGGACACCTCACACTAAACCATGCCACCCAAGGCTCTGTCCAACCTGGCCTTGACCACTGCCAGAGAGGGAGCATACACAACTTCCTTGGACAACCCATTCCAGTGCCTCACCAGCCTCAAAGTACAGAACTTCTTGCTTTTAACTAACCTAAACTTCCCCTGTTTACGTTTGAGCCCATTAACCCTTGTTCTGTCACTACAGTCCCTAATGAAGAGTCACTCCCTAGCATACCTATAGGCCCCCTTCAGATACTGGAAGGCTGCTATGAGGTCTCCACACAGCCTTCTCTTCTCCAGGCTGAACAGCCCCAACTTTCTCAACCTGTCTTCATACGGGAGGTGCTCCAGCCCCCTGATAATCCTCATGGCCCTCCTCTGGACTTGTTCCAGCAGTTCCATGTCCTTTTAATGCTGAGGACACCAGAACTGTGTACAATACTCCAAATGAGGTCTCACAAGAGCAGAGGGGCAGGATCACCTCCTTCGACCTGCTGGTTACACTCCTTTTGATGCAGCCCAGGATACGGTTGGCTTTCTGGGCTGCGAGTGCACACTGCCGGCTTACGTTCATTTTCTCATCAACCAGCACCCCCAAGTCCTTCTCTGCAGGGCTGCTCTGAATCTCTTTGCCCAACCTGTGGCTGTGCCTGGGATTGCTCTGACCCAGGTGTAGGACCTTGCACTTCTCATGGTTAAACTTCAGGAGTTTGTCATCAGCCCACCTCACAAGTGTGTCAAGGTCCCTCTGGGGGTCATCCCTTCCCTCCAGCGTATCAACCAAACCACACAGCTTGGTGTCATCAGCAAACTTGCTGAGGGCACACTCAATCCCACTGTCCATGTCAGCAATGAAGATGTTAAACAAGACCTGTCCCAACACCGATCCCTGAGGGACGCCACTCGTTACTGGTCTCCAGCAGGACACTGAGCCATTGACCACAACTCTTTGTGTGCGGCCATCCAGCCTGTTCTTTATCCACCGAGTGGTCCACCTATCAAATTGATGTCGCTCCAATTTAGAGACAAGGATGTCGTGCGGGACAGTGTCTAACGCTTTACACAAATCGAGGTAAATGACGTCAGCTGCTCTGCCCCTGTCCATCAGTTCCGTAGAAGGCCACCATTGTAGAAGGCCACCAAATTGGTCTGGCAGGATTTCCCCTTAGTGAAGCCATGCTGGCTGTCACCAACCACCTTGTTGTTTTTCATGTGCCATAGCATGCCTTCCAGGAGAATCTGCTCCAAGATTTTGTCAGGCACAGAAGTGAGGCTTACTGGTCTGTAGTTCCCTGGGCATCCGTTTCCCCTTTCTTGAAAATGGGGGTTATATTTTCCTTTTTCCAGTCATTGGGAACTTTACCTGACTGCCATGATTTTTCAAATATGATGGACAGTGGCTTAGCAACTTCATTTGCCAGCACCTTCAGGACCCCTGGACGGATTTCATCAGGTCCCATGGACTTGTGCATGTTCAGGTTCTTAAGATGGTCTCCTGATCATCTCCTACAGTGGGCCTAAGGTCTTCATTCTCACAATCCCTGCGTCTGCCTTCCAAGACTTGGGTGGTGTGGTCAGAGCATTTGCCAGTGAAGACTGAGGCAAAGAAGTCATTAAGAACCTCAGCCTTCTCCAAATCCATGGTAGTTTTGATCTTAAAAAAAAAAAAAAAATAATCATGGTGAAAATGCTGTGGCTGCACAGCATCAAAGATCAAGCCACCTCAGCTGGAAAATCTGAATATGCAAAACTGGAGGTTAAACTCCTAATTCAAAGTGAATTATCTCAGATCTTCAGGTGCAACCGAACCTTGTATTATCCTGAGATTGGTTCCTCATAGGAGTCTCATTTTTCACTGTTTGTATCCTACAGAGGCTTTTCTTTTCCCCACAATACCAGTACCGATTGGTGACATTTTAAAAACCTTTATGAGAGTCACCATTTTAATCTGCTTAATTGCAAAGACAGATATTAGGTCTTCTACGTGTTTTTAGGCTCAGTATCCATATTTTATAATTTCATTCATGGAGTGAGACTAAGCCATGAACAGTATTAAGATACTTTTACCATAATCTACCTTTTACCATAATCTATTAGCTTGTTTCCCTTATTAATAAAATAGGAAAGTTATTTTCACATGTGTATGCTCCAGCAACAAAGGAGTACCCATTGTCCAGAGGTGCTTTGGTGCAGAAGATGGAGCAGTTACCAATTACATTAAAGTACAGATTTAGTTCATTTAGATCGATAGGTTAAATAATTTCAGTTCAACTGAATCACTTTTTAGCAGTTAAAATTCTCATGTATTGTGATTTTTTTTGTGAAGAATCAAATGCATATGGGTCAAAAAATTACAGTGTCAAAATTCCCATGCCAGCATTGACATGATCACACTGCACTTCTGGTTTGTAGTGTTTTGGATTACTGGCCATACTGAGAAATGCTTTCATATAGATTGTACAGTACATGTATTACATCAGAATAAGTCTTCACATGGAAATACTAACATTTTGATTTCCTAACTGCTATATATTTTAAATTCATAACAATTTTACATATTAATATTTATTTTAATGGCATTTCGAAGAAAAAGGAAACAAGACAATTATCAAAAGGAGGAAAATAAAAAGGAATTATATACATGATTCATTTCAAAATCAGGAGTGAATAAAGCTCCCTGAATCTGCAACAGAAATGAAAATGTCAATACCAGCCTATGTGACCTAGTCATCTTTTCTGTCCTTTATTTATTCAGCCCTCAGATGGTAAATTTTACGGGTTTAATCCTACAATTCTTCCTGCAATTGACATTGTAAGGAATTTCTATTGTAATATTTCTAACACAAAACATGTAACTCCATCAGAGGTTAGCACCTGACAAGATGTCCTTGGAGTGCAGCAGGAGCTGGTTCTTCTGACTGTCAGCATCTGCCTCTTTGGCACAGGCTGAAGCACAAAGGGCTTCTTCATTTATAAACTGCACCTGTTTTCTGAGCTTCCTAGTCATCCAATGAATGCAAAAAAAAAATGGTAAATATAAAGTCTGCAACCATAGTTCAGAATAAAAGTGATAGAAAGTCAGGATGGGGTAATGGGTTGGTTTGGCATAGCTGGTTTAGTTTGGTTTGGTTTGATTTTATTTGAGTTTCCTAGAGAAATTGCAATAAATTAAGCCTCTGTTCCACACAGTGCAGTATCTTTTCTCCAATAATCATCAGCTGATTACGAAAAAGAATCCACCGTAACAACTGAGGATATTAACCAGAATGTATTTTCTCATTTGAGGATATTCAAAGTTTTGTTTTGATAGATGTTTCATTTAGTCCCTTTGTAAGTACAGAACTTAGAAGGGTGAATTCCATAACTTGTGACAATTTTTATCCACTCACGGTGATGGAAACTTGGATGGAGGTTGTTGCAGCTATCATATTCTTGGTCTTAAGATGTATGAAGATGTACAGATTTATACAATGACCTCTTCACTGAATTAAAACCTATTTCTATGTACTCAAAAGGGTTTTTTTCAAAATAGTTTCAGTGTTTTGTTCTACATTTCATTGTACTTACCCCTGAAGAAAATGGAGATGTTTTGTATTCTGGGTTTTTTTTTCTGAAAGCTTAAATAAATATCAAGTATCCAGAATGTGTCAAAACAATCTGTGTATCAGTTTCAACCATACTCAGCTGCTCTGTAAGGCATTAATTTTTGTGTTAGCCTTTTTTAGCTTGTATAATAGTGTTGCATTTATAATATTGAGGTGAGGATGTTGCAGGAAAGACAATGCATGAAGAAATATTGTAGGGTTTTCTTTCCAGCTTAGAAAATTCCCTCAACATAAACCTCTATTCTTTGCCTCCTGCTTGGTATCAATGCCATTTATGTTAGTTACAGTCATGGTACTAAATCATAGTAGGTAGTGACTATCACCTAAACACTGTGGACAGGTGGTCTTAAAAAGGCATGCAGAAGTGAATTTATGTGCTCTTTCTGAGGAAATCTGGAAATCTTCACAGTTGAGAGCAAACAGTACATTTGTGAAAACATTTCCAATCTAGGAAGTGTCAGGTGCTACCTGGACTTGGAAGTAGGAATTGGACTTTCTGATGAAAGCCAGCAAAACAACTCAAAATATTACCACATTGCCACTCACAAATGTTAATATAATAATTGTGTTTCACTGTGTCTGGAGGTGATGTTGCTTACCACAGGGATAGAGTGTTGTGGAGAGTATGGTTTTCCCCACATTTGCCCTTCTTTCTTCACTTCAGGGAAACAAGTTATTTCCAAAGAGGTCTGGCATAATTCAAAATGGTTTGTTTCTGTCCTTGGGGAAGTTTGTTTGTCTTGTCGTAATGAGAAAGTCCTTGAGGTAGCTGAGTGACTGATAGGATTTATGTCCCCAAGGACCTTCTGGATGGACCCAGAAGAGAACACTCCCAGAGTGCTTCCGAGTGCAGCTTATGGGGATCCTGCGGGTCACTCTGTTAATGCTCTTTACAATTTATCACTGGGGTGAATAGCAGCTTCTGTAGTTAGCCTCTGCCAGTGTATGATCTATACATTTCAGAAGCTGAGAAAAGTCTGAGCTCGCATGGAGGAGATGTATGAAGCCCCCTGTTCTGAGAGGCATTTGTTTGCCTCCATATTTTTGGTCATTCCCTGAAAACTTGGTGTGACTCTTAGGAAAAGATTGCTCTAGTGTGTTGAAGACTATTTGAAGATAAATGAGTATGTCTTGTGTTTGTTTTATTATTTCCTTATGAAAATTTATTTAGAGAGGAGAAACTGCAGGCTTGACTGTCTCTAGTTTAATGGCCTGAACCAGGAGCTCATTCCCTCAAAATGCAGCTCGTTATATAAGTGCTTTAAGTATCAGTGAAGCTATCTAGAATCAGACCAAATTTGTGTTTTCCTCCTAATTGCCTGTTACTTTGTTGCAAATGGATGTTTCAAAATGCCAACTCACATTCACATTATGCAATTCTCCATATCAACACCCCATGTGAACCAAAGATTGTTTCAAATTGCCTACCTTTCAGTTTCCATCTACATAATTAGTGAGGTTGTATGCTATTTCATAAATTACAACAGTTTCTAACCTGCTGATTCATTTGCAAGGGTGAAAGGTGAATGTTCAAGGATTTCCACCACAGTTAACATAAACATTGACCTGATCGACTGCAGTGCTCTCTCTGTGCCATAACACAGACACAGATTTATCTTTTCTGCCTCAGCTTGCTCCAGGCATCTGATTAAAAAGCCCAGACCAACGTCTGCTTTATGTGCTTACTTTTTTTTCTTTGGAGCACTTTACCAGGACTATACTCCTGCCTCCCTGCTGCTTACATGCTTTGTGGCATTTATTGTCTGAGTTTTTCTCTCAGTGTGGCACCAAGGTCTAACTGCATAATAATACCTTCAGCATGCAAGTATAATCCGCACCTTCCTCATCACTCTACTGTACTATGTATGATACTATAATGTTGTGGATATAATAGGAAAAAAAAAAAAAATCACAGAAGTCCCTGGGATTTTCAAGTTGCCTCAGAAGACTAATAAAATTAACCATAAGTTCCTTCTATCTGCTGTTAACTAGGCTTCACTTCTTAAATCCATGCAAGAAGCTGAAGGTTTAGTGTGGTGCTGTCATCTAGACAAAGAGTTTACTAGAGTTATTGCTATTAATCATGGGTTGCTGTCGGTCTGTTTAAAACCACACGGGGCATAGCACTAATACAGAAATGTGTATTAGGAAAAATGTCTTTTCAGAAACAAAAACTTTCTGAACTTGCACATGGCAAGGGTAAAAAAAAAAGGAAAGATTAAATTACTCGGTATAGTTTAAAATAGTCCTTTCAGGGCTTAATGTTGATCTCATTATCCATACAAAAATTTTAAGAATAGGTGAAAGTATTTCAGAGTCTAAGAAATGAAGACATTTATTTAAAAATGAATGCAAGACAATATTTATTTTCAAGCTTTACACTTTTCTTTTGCAATTCTTGTGCAATATAATGTGTTTTAATATTACTACAAACACTCCATTTTCTACCAATGCCTGTCTTTAGTTTTGAAGTCTTTGGTATGGCATTAATCACAGAATAGAAACTTCTGGGTCTGATACAAACACCTTTGCTGGAGCAAAGACAGATTTGTAAAGATAGATACAATAAAAATATACAATAATTAAAAATATTTTGGTTTAGTAGTAGAAAGTATCTCTTTCTAAGGCCTGAAAGCAACATTAAATGACATAACTTCCTCTTGTGAATATAAAAAGACTATAAATGCTTTTAAGAGAAAAAAGTAAGGCCATCTATAAACAAAAGAATATAAAAATGACTGTAACACAGCTAACTGCCCTCATCCTTCAAGAGCTATATAATAATTTGATAAACAGCTGTCATTAGGATTTTTTTTCTTCAAGTACAATTGTGATATCACTGATTCATTTTAAATCTTCAAACCTTCCTAGAAAAAGTTCACCATTCATATATGACATCAATAGCAAATTGGAAAGTGACCTGTACATTTGGAGGTAGTTTCAAAGACAGTCAACATTATCTTTTCAGGTCCATAGAATCATACAGTTTTAACATTTCTAAAAATGGTAACAAGGTTAGGTCATCCTAATGATTTTGAAAGTCAAGGTATTTTAAATTTGAAAATCCCTGTAAATCTAAAATGTGTAGTTATTTTTTTTCCTGTTCAGCTCACATTATAGCTAAATGAGATATAATGCTAACCAAAGTATTTTTCACTACTCTTGACATAAATTAACAAACACATGCGCTAAGATACCTCTTTGCATTAGACACGCAGTTCAAACTGACAATCTTGAAAAATACCATCCCTTATTTATCGTGAATATTTTTATGTTAGAAAATCTAACATACTTTTTCCCTTGACTCCGTAATCTGAGGAAAAAAAAAAGAAAAAAAGAAAAAGAAATCCTGCTCACGAGGATTTTATTTGCCATAGCCTTCATAGCTGAAGAGGTGACATGTGATAGAGTTGACAGAGCTCTCACTTAGTAGGCAAATGTATGTAATAAGCCTCTATGATCAGAAACAAAATGAAAATAATAAAAAAAAAAATCTGTTAGAATAGACAACAGATGAATACTGACAGAGGTTTAAATCACGAGACTTATTCCTTAATTATTGCTCTAATTCAGGCACTTATTTAATGCTAGAATCTTTGGATGCTGAGGGTGATCCAACAAGTTTATAACAATTACATGAGCATAATGACTCAGTCTGGTCTTTATTAAATGTATCCAGCTAAAGCAGGTGAGTAGAGTACTTTTGTTAACAAAGTATGATTTCCTTGACAGCAAAAATTGACTTCAGTTTTATTCTTACTATGCTGGGATAGGTTCTTAGATGGCATAGATCAGAATTTCCCTGTGTACAGCACTCTCAGTTATATACACCAGCTGAAGAAAATAATTTTCTGTATATAATGATAAAAGGCAGAAACTCTTTCTGCTCTTAAATAACAAACCAGGTTTCAAAAGAGTAATTGCAATAGTAAGAGGATAATGTCTGTGGAAGCAGAAACAGCTGTCAAAACTTTTTTTGGCAGAAAACAGAGTATTTGATAAAACTGTAGTATCTGTGAGTCATTTCAGCTTTCCAGGATATGCTTTGAGTAGTCACAACATAACGGAAAATTAGGAAAATTTCTGAGTTTGAAATAAACTTATTTTTTACTGAAAAATGTAAATGTTTTGAAGTAATGTTTTTCTTTACTGTCTTTTGAAATATTTCCTTAAATATGTACTAATATCTCATGTCCAAGACAGCTTTATTTACTTTTTTTTTCCCTTCTCTTCTTCTTTCCTACCCATTGTATAAAAAATGGTATATTTTAAGGGAAAGATTACATCATATCATTTTCCAGCCATATTGTGGGGGCTTCAGAGGAGACTTAAAATCACGCCTTAGTTTCATCAGTCAATTTCAAAATTTTGCTTCTGAAAAATGGTAGTTTTTTTCTCATCTTGTCTGTACAACCCATCAAAGAGGCTGCACTGATAGTCTAAGACGAAAAATGCAAATTGCAGATTATTGCTAATCTAGGTGCTCTAAAACTTGGTGTACTCACAGCACGGTGGAGGGAAAAGCACTGTGGCTGATAGGGAAGAATGCAGGCCATTCTGAAGTAGCAAGAAAATGCTTCACATTCCTGACATATGCCATATGAGCCTTGGAGACTAGTATATCACTAGGAATGTTGTGACAGTTGTGGCAGAAGGAAAAGACCATGAACTGCCCAATAATTTAAATACCACCCTAATATGATCTGACCTGTGAAGCTCCCTCTTAAACTGCAAGATACAGTATATGTTACTTAACAGATAGGAACAGAAGTAGCTTTACAGTTCTAACCCTATTGAGTTCAGCAGAAAAGACAGAATTACTGTTATCTAGAATGGAGCAGTGCTCTTAATGTTAAGTGGTCAAATCACCAAGTCTTCATCTCTAAAGTACTCAGTTTCGTAACACCTGTTACGTCTAATCAGCCAGACAGAATAATACCATAGGATAGCCACATCTGATTACAATGGCTCTGCTAGATGTGGCTCCATCAATATTTCAAAATAAGAGGTGTCAAGTGAATCAGAGCCACTTGTTTTGATCTCTCAGGTTAACACTCTCATGCTTTTCCTATTAACTAAGCAAAATATAGAGATGCCAACAGCTTTTATACATTATGTTCTGTGTGAACTGGAATAGGCTTTTAAGTATCCACATAACTACAGTCAGTTGTTTAGGTAAAATCTACATTTCTGTGGGAGAGAACACTAAATTAAAGAAGAAAAAAAAGAGAGAAAAGGAAGGGAAAAAACTGCAATCAGATACATTAAGCTTAATATAGTGTGTATTCCTTCCTTGACTTATCAGTATTGTTAATGGGAGTAATATAATGAATATTTTCAGGTCTAGGTACATATATTGTTCTCAGGTATTGATCAGTTCCTAACTAAGCATGAATATTCTCATTTAGAATTCAAAATTTAAGAATAAGTGTCTACAGCACAATATTTCTTTATCTTTGAGGGGGTTTTATGTGTGTTTTTTGACACTATGACCTCCTTTACAAGTTTACTGGTCCCTTGGTTTTGTTTTATAGCAAGTAAACTGTACTGATTTACTGTCATTTTGTACCAGCAGCAACTTATAAAAACCTGGTCCTACTAAAAAATGCAAATACTATGTAAAATGTACACCTCAAAGAAGAAAAACATTAGTAACTAGTTTATGTTTGAAGACTGAAAACTATTCAGAGTTAGAGGGGTATAAAGTAGCTAATTTTTATACTTGCAAATATGTTACATTATATTTAAGATCAGAATAAATTATCTGAAAAATTACTGAACAAACCCTGTCTGTTAGTAGCAGAAGTTGGATTATCCATGTTTGCTAATATCTGTATAGAGACAATATACTGGAAAATTAGCTCTGCTTTTCCTACTAACCAACACTGCAAGTTGAAGCAGGTGGGGCAAATTTATGTTGAGAAAGAAGCTCTAAGAATCTTACTGTTTGTTTGATGCTGATTCTGCATTAGGGGAAATCCCAATACACATTGCAAGACTAGTAACTTTACAGTGAAGTCACCTCTGCATGCTTGACAACTAGGTCAAAGAGCTTAAGATATGTTAGTTCTAGTGGAGTAACGCACTTCCATTTACTTAATTTGCCACACAACCTGTTAAGATCTGATCTGCAGTTTTACTAAGCAATTAAGAAAACTGTATTAATAGTACCAATTAGCTGATATGATCCCCATGATATTTCATACTAGATCAACAGCCGAAGCAGTGCTTTCCTAGCTGATTGGAAAATTCTAGTCTATTGCCTGGAGTCTTCTCAAAAGCTTATCCTGTGCAGTCAGATTCCCATCAAACATCTCTCATTTTATTTGGTTACCTTTTTTTTTAATCTACTAAACCTCTTTTGTTTGCCACATCCAAGCCTGGTTCACTTAGCCATTGTTCAGGACTGAAACAATAATTTTCATTTGATCATGACATGACAAAAAACACTCAATCTTGGGAAAAGTTACTGTATCGATGCACTTCCGTAATCAAGTTTTTAATGATTTTATCTCTTTTAACTCATGAGGGGCAGTTGCCTATGTATAAGGAAAATTACTTCTCAGTCTTAGAATACAGCCATCACCTCAGGAAAGGCAGCAGAAAAGTTTACAAACCAAAAAGAAAAAAAAAAAAGATTAGAAGATAGCCAGATTAAAAGATAGTTTTCTTCCCAGGGAATGTTTGCAGGGCTAACTAGCTGTAAACTTCCCTAAGCGGTTGAAAGGGAGCAGCATGGTACCTAACAACATTCAAACTGGCTGAACAGCAGGGTGTAACACTAAGCTCTGTTGCTATTAACATTCATGATTAACTCCAAAAAGCTCTAAGGGACCTAGAAACAGCAAGCTGAAAAGCAAGAAACATAGCTCTCTGAATCAATGAAAGTGACAGAAAAAGCTCTGCTTTCGAGCATTTTTGGACATTTGTATAGGTGATTTCATAGGTGGGATTATTGCAAACAAGTAAAAATATATCTGTTAACAAACTGAAAGGAGTAATTTGACTTTAATTTAAGAGTCAGCAGCAATGCAATCACTAATACACAAAGAAATGACATGTAATTTGATGAAAATTCCTCTAGAACATATTTCTTCAAATTTCAGCTAGAAATCAGAGGGAATAAAAATATTTTTTACATTTTATATATCACAATGATATTGAACTGTGATTATGACCTGAGAACCGGAAGACATAAAGATTTAGGGTGCTTCAGCAGATTTTGTCAATGTAAAAGAACAGAAAGGCTAAGAACTTTACAGGCAAAGAAAACAGAGTAGAATTAGTCTAAGTGCAACAAGAGCTACATCGTGTTTTGTAGGAAAATGATTTGGAAATTATTATAGTGTTGCTGACATTTTCATTATGGATGCCTATTTCCAGTGCTTCATAACTCAGCAACAGGCTTTCTCTCTAGGCTAAACTAGCAGAAGAGGTCTCAGCCTCGGAGAAATATTTTGGTGCGTGGGGATGTATGTGTGCAAAATGCAAAAAAAAGAAAGTGCCAAATAAATCTGGGAAGTTTTTTTATAAGGTACACTTTTTCCTTACTTAAATAAATGATCACCCTGTTATCTAAAAAGTAGATTGAATAATTTTGTATACTCATTATGGTAATTATATTTTTTTATGTTATAATGACTCAAGAATTCAGACAAGAGGGTTGATTTGACAGAATTGATTTTTGGTGGCACTTCATGTAGGGTATATCTGCACCTGTAGCTTTGTGCTATTTTGATAACTGGACTCCTAAAGCATTTTGCATTGTATTGAAAATGCCCTAAAAACTTCATACATGTGTATTACCTTATATTAGATATAAACTTGCTTATCTTTTTGTCTGTCTCAGATCATAAAAGGAATAAAGTGTGAGTCCCAGAGGTCCATAAACTGCAAGCACGATTTGTCTTATTGTTTGTTGTCCCTAAGTCTTCCACCAACACAAGTAAGTTATAAACTTTGCTCAGTGTTCTAACTTCAAACCCAAACCACTCTTTGATTCTGTGATTCCATCATTTTGATTGACAGCATCAGCCTGACGTACCTGCAAATGTATGGTAAGTCCTGCCTAGCAAGATGCGCCAGACTTACCATGTGTTTTTGGGCCCAAACATATCTGTTGAGAACTGTGCAAAGCCATATTCTCTGCATTCTTGGTGCTGGACAACACAGTTGAGTTAATAATTTGATTAAGCCATCAGTTGTCCAGAAAAATGACTCTGTGGGAAAACAAGAAACTGCCCAGGAAAACATCGTAATTGTAGCTAAAATTATGCTATTAACTGATGTTTCGATAGAGTTGGGAATATGTGTATTTATTTTCTAATATCTTACATCAGTTTTGGTTGCTATGCTTGATTAGAATTATTCAATTTGAAGAATATTGAAAAAAGGCACGAGTTGCAGAGCTGAAATGCTCTCCTGGACCTGGACCTCTGACAACAGAAACACCAGGTGGCATTTAAACCCAGACACACAGCTCATTCACTCACTCTCTCACTTCCTCCCTCTTTCTTTCCTCCCCCCCACCCTCCCTGCTCTTGGAGGGTTAGGGAGGAGAATCAAAAGAATGTAACTCCCATGGGCTGAGATGAGAACAGTCCAGTAACTAAGGTATAACACAGATCACTGCTGCTACCACCAATAATAGTAATGATAAGAGAAAATAACAAGGGAAGAGAATACGATATTACTTGCTAAAAAGAGTCGGACCCCCAAAAGAGAGCCCATGCCCTTCCGGGTAACTCCCCATTACTTCCTGGGCATGATGTGCTGTGGAATGGAATACCTCTTTGGTCAGTTTGGGTCAGGTGTCCTGTCTCTGCTTCCTCCCGGCCTCCCCTCCTTCCTGACAGAGCATGAGACTCACAAAGTCCTTGGTCAGAGTAAACATGACTTAGCAGTAACTAAAAACATCAGTGTTATCAGGTCTACTCCCAAGCTGAAAGTCAAAACACAACACTGCACCAGATATTAAGAAGGAGAAAAAATTGACTGCTACTGCTAAACCCAGGACACCAGGTAAGACAGACCTGCAGAACCAAAAGTAAATCTAGATGACCAGCAAAAAATTTTATTTATAAACTGGTACATTTCAGCCATAATTCTTGTGGATGGGCTATGGATATCACCATATATTTCTGCAAAGAAGGCTCAGAAATGTTTTTTCCCTGCTTTGAATTGAGTAAGGAGGGAGGAGATCTGGTCCACTGAACTCTGAAAATCTTCACTCCCTCTCATCAGCACTTAGCATTTGTCTCTTATTGCAGTGGGAGTCAGAGTTTCAGATTTGTCAGGTTACACCAATTATTTTTTTCTTTCTCTCTCTGTTCCTTGGCTATCTGATCAAAGTGCTCCTACCAGCTGCAGTTCTGACGGAAGCTTAGACAGCAGCCTGACCTGGGAAGTGAGAGAGGTACTCTCTCAGGTAGGTAAAGCCTAAGTCATTCCACTGTTATTAACAAATGTAATAGTACTAGCTGGTATGGCTCCCAGCTGCATCTTGGGCAAGAGAGAACTGCATTGCTTGGGCTGACTAGATCAACAGCACAGAGAGATTTTGAGAGAGAGAGAGAGAAAAAAAAAAGAAAGAGAAGAAGGGAAAGGAGGGGGAAGAGATGGGAGAAAGAGCAGGGGAAGAGGGAAGAAAGTAGGAAGAAGAGAAAAAATGGTAAAGAAATGATCAGCAAAAGGAAAGGCAAAGAGAAAATGAAATAACTCCAGAAGAAGGATAAGGGGAAAAAATGGAAGGAGCAAAGAATATTTAAAGGATCATTTTTTTTTTACCACATCATAGATTTGTGATTTTTTTTTGGGGGGGGGGGGGGGGGGGGGGAAGAAGAGGGACTGGGGAAAAATTCTCTCCCTTCTTGTTGCTCTCTTTAATCTCATTCTTTCTGTTTTGTGTTTGAGGTTTGTTTTGGGTTTTTTTCAATTTCACTCCAAAATTAACTCCTTTTTCATGTACACACAAGTCCTGAATCACAAAATGAGAGCTCTTCCTTCAAGTGGCATCAGAAGTGGTTAGCTTAATCTAACCTTAGATGTATCCAGCTTTTTCTGCAGAAAAGCTGTGCTGTCTTACTTTGGTTAAGATTAGAATATAACTAGCTTTTCTATTTGAATTATCTCTCAGAATATGTGCTGCAGAAGACACTATAATCTGGATATGTGAGGAAAGCAGAATATACTAGCAGTGCACTTTCACTGTGCTGTACTGCTCAGTTGGATAATGCAAAGCAGCCATAAGCAAAACCTGTGGGTTAGCTTAATGCAATATCCCATAGTAGGTGCACCTGTTATGTAAGACAATGTTTTACCTGTATGACATCATGTTACCAGCAATTAATATTTTTGCAGCAACAGAATTTCTACCTGATTTCCACAACTGGTTGTGATGACTTTGCTAAAATGCTTTAAATTCTGGTGGAATTCTGCAGGCAGCCAAGGTTGCAGCATTTTGGACTCTGAGGTTTAGGTATAGGGAATCAAACCACTGCATGAAAGTCACACTAAACATCTCTAATCAGCCATAGCTTGTAATTAGGCAAACAACTAATCACATAAGTATCTCTGTGTTGTTTCTCTCTGTTGGCCTGTAAGCCTCAGTGGAATCTTGTTGTGTTTATTCGGTAGTAAATCAACATTAACGTGCTTCAAGCAACAACATGTTTTTTAATTCTGTATTTCAATTTCAAAGCAACTGCTTTTTCAGGTGACACAATTCCATGCTACTTTCCTATGGCAGTGGTGCTGGCTTGCAAGCTGAATGTAAGAAGAAAATGCTCTCTGACCCTATGATTGGCAGGAAATACTCTCTTTTTTTTTACTTTTTTTCTGTTGTTTTTGGTTTTGCTTTTTTTTCTTACTTCTTCCCACTAGTTAGAAATAACAATGAGAGGATTCTGTGCTTCAAAAGTGAATGGTATGTGTTTTGTCGATAGCTGAAATACATAAGCTTCCTATAGTGAATCAATGACAGATGAGCGCCGACAATAGCTGACTTAGATTAAAATTGAAGAATTTAAGTGTTGTAGAGCTGCCATTAAAGGGTGCTGGTAATTTTGAGGGGGATTCACAAAAGACCTGTGTTCATGATTAAAGAATTGGAACATGTCTGTTATAATGAAAGACTCCAATAGGTCCATTTATTTATTTTATCAAAGTTGACACCAAAGGATAAACTGATCACAGTCCCTGAACAAGTACTCATGAGAAGAAGTACTTTTGGAACTGCTATTTGGTTTTGGTTTTAAGTTTAGCAGCCTAAAAGAACCTGTGAATGGAAGCTGACAAATTCAGCCTAATAATGAAACAGGTTTTGAACTCCCATGTTTCGATATAAAGAATGCATGAACACCTAGTTAAATATCTCAATTTCTACAGTAAACGAATTCAGGCTAAAATAAGGTGGAATTAGCTAATGACTAGTGTAGTTAACTCTGGAACAAAAATAGTGTATTCTCCATCTTGGAAAGGTACCATGTGCTTTTAGAATATAAACACTTTAAACCAAAATATTTCATGGACAGCCTTATGGCTTGACATGTACGGAAATTCAGATTAATTAACCACAGCACTCCTTTGTGGCCTTACAGTAAATCTGTGAATTTAACTGTGTGATATTACTACCCTTTTTTCTTATCCCATAATCTTTGCTAAAAGCACTGTACTTTTTGTTTTCTTGCTTCGGGTTAGCACCTGATCATGACAAATATAAGCATGTGGACACCCATTTTAACTGAGTTCATCTTGTTCACGCAGGACTTGGTGTATCATCTCTACAAAGGAAAAGCGTTTTCCTAAATTTCCACAGCAATCCAGTATGTTGAAGTACGTATCTTCAGTGGACCACTTGGATGCTGCACAATATGAATTGATGAAGAATAATAGGTATTTGAAAAGTCCAAAATATTTATACTGACAGGTTTAGAACTACCTTTTGCCTTTAGAACTATCTTTAGCATCTGTCTGAAATTAAAAATGAGCAACAGATTTCTGCCATAATAAAAAGAAACAGACATAAAACCCAAATCTGTTGCATAAGTATTCAAATATTTGTTTTGTTAAAATATCGGAACTATCACAAAGAGATATTTTAAATGATTATTTAAAAAAAACAACAATGGGGAAATGGAAATGGGGAAATGGAAAAAGGCTGCAGTAATGATATTTTTTATGTATTTGTGCTCAGTAAAAAGTGCCTAACTCAACAACCTGGGAAACTAACTAGAAAAAAAGAAAGGTACATGGGGAAAATTTTCAACACTTAACAAAGTAGGCTTGTCTCATAATTAAGATATATTTATAAATTATTAGAAAACAGATGTTTTACCTGTACATTTATTTCCCTACTCGAATGTCACAGGAAAAATAACCCCTATTGGTCCCCTTCAAAGCTGGAGGTGGGGTGGGTAAGAAAATATCAAACCAATTGGACAAAAAGCTTTTGTTTGCTATGCAAAAGTGATGCAGGGAGACAGCCCAGCTAAAATAATAGAAATGGAGAAAGAGGGAACAACCCTAAAATAAAGCAAAATAAACAATAAAGACAGAAAAGATTAAAAATAAGAAAAAACTATCAATACACAAATGATTCATGAATGTTGCTGAGAACTGTTTTCATCATCAAAGAAATTACATGTTCCATAAGGCATGCCTTTTTTTTAGAAGGATGAATTTTGTACAAATACATGCCTTAAAAATATCCATACAAAGTGTTAGTTATACCTTTTTTTTTTTCTCAGAAATATATTTCTAATAAGTATTAAACACAGTCTTTGTGTCACTTTCACAAAGCTTGTACTTGCAGCTCTCTTATCAAAGGTGAAAAACATGTTCCAGGTTTAAAGATCTATTATCTCCCAGTACCTGTCCTAGTGTGCACAAAGTCTAGCAGAAAAAAAAAAAAAAAAGAAAGAAAGGGAGAGAGAGAGAGAGGTAGCTGATTCTGAAATAGCTACAAGACAGAATATGAAACCATTTGAAGGTTCCCTTCTCCTTGATGGAGAGGACAGACAGCTGTGTGTGGAAGCACCAGGATGGTAACATGACTAATCCAGAAATAACTTTTTAGGGGGAAAAGAGAGCCTTCCGTCTCACATGCAAAAGATAAAGAGTGTTTACAAAAGCATAGGGAAACCTCATCCAACTTAGTTTGCTCTGATCATCCCTTGCTTCAAGAATGTCTTACCAGAGAAGTGCCAGCTGAGTCTGGGTCAACAAATTGTCTGGGCAGCAAAATAGGGGACTTTCTGCTTCAAGCTTAGGCACCAATGAAAAAATGGATGTCCTTGGAAAAGGAATGACTAGCTCTTTGCTGACTCAGGTTTCAATTGCTAGCTCTAATTTCTGCGGGACTGAACAGGTGCCAGTGCAGGCCTGATTTGGTTTGACCGAAAATATTATTCTTAAAAATGGTACATGTTGGAGTAGTCCAAACAGCCATCTGGCCCTTCACTACGTCTGGAATTTGCTAGGAAAATACATATTTTGAGCAGCAGGGACAAATACAGGAAATATTTGTTCCATTAACAATAGACATCTTATTCTCTGCTGTATGAGAATTTTCTCATTAAATGTAATAAATAATTTCATTATAATTAATTAATTGTCTACACTTTCAAATTAGTCTCACACTTCAGCATTATGCAAGGAAAAAAAACATTCTTTTTTTAATGATGGTGCATTTTAAAGAAAATTACTGGGACCTCCTGCTCAGTAATCATTATTTTTCTCAAGAGCAGCCATATGAATAATTCAGGAAGAGAAGAAAAAAAAAAAGAAAAAGAGAGACTTTTACTAGCCCTTTACAAACATTTTGGTAAATAAATAATTTCTTCTATTTGGGTGAAAGCTATATAATAACATAAAAACCAAAAAATTTTTTTATTATTCAAAGATTTCTTAGTTTATTATTATACTGAAAATTCCAAGGAATACAGCTGAACAGAAACAATGCTTTTTAATTTTTCTACTTACCTTGTTTCAAGCTTTTTAATTTTTCTTCTTACCTTGTTTCAAGCTTTTTAGTCCTGTGAAATTAGCTTAAAACATAGAGATAGCTTGGAATTAAAAAAATGTATTACTGGATAGGATTTTATTTTCCATACTTCTTTTTTAAATATTATACCCTAAACATTAAGTATATTATACCCCCTTGTGTAATAAGCTAATTTGTATAAATATTTTCATATATGGATAAATCATACATTTCTAATACATAGATGTGAATATGCTGCATATAAACCTACATGCATTCATTCTAGTAGAGTACTATTTTTAATTAATCCTTTATATTTAAAATATCTTAGTAACAAAGTAAAGAGCCATATAGCAGTAGTGTAAAAAACACTATTTTGGAACATGGAGTCATCAAATCTAAAAGTATTTTATCTATATTTGAACTAAAGAGGTGGCCTGAAAAATCAAATTCTGTGGGACAGACAGGCTAAGGATTATTCGCTGCTTCATGTAACAGTCAGTACGAGCCACCTACACTGTGGCTACTCAATAAGCTGTGAAACCTGCATCAGTATGTCTGATCACCTATCAAAAACTAAAAAGTTCAGCGTTAGTACCTCATCACCTACCTATTTAGTAGACCATTCCAATGTCCCAGATATACTCTATGCTTCACTTTAAACGCTGAGGGGTGTGAAGTCTTTTCTGAAGTGTTTGGGGAATATGTGGAATAAACCCTGTGCTCAAACTAATATCAGCATTTGCAAGACCTTACTACCAGCTACATTTTGTATGAGGAAACGTGGAGTTTGCACATGCAGAATTTCAGTCACATTAATTTTCAGAAATGTAGGTTCTTAAAGTGCAAGTTTATATACTTGGAGCTGCTTAATATAAAGCTTATAAGAAGGGGTTGTACTGTCTTGCATTTGGTAGTGGAACAAAGACTAAAATAATATTAATAAACAAAAATGTTTTCATTATAAGAACACCTAAAACAAACATTTCACTGACATCTGCTGAACAGATGATGTTATAAATGGTAGGCTTGTGCTTTCTGTTAGCAGGAGTCTTATGTTTTCTATAGAGTGAGCTGCAAAACAGCTTTTCATGATTTCCAAAAAGTGAGAAAGAGGAGGAATATGCAAGCAGAAAGAAAACTGTGTTTATTAGTATTTGGAGTTTGGAGGCCCCTGTAGTCTAAACAAGACATAAAGCTCCTGTGTTTGCTACAATACAGCTTATAATTTATGTTGTTCCCGCATTAGCATTAGATGCCTTTAGGAAAGTTTGAAAATTACCTGTGTTGTTTAAAAGAAAAGGCAATGCTGGACTTTGTTACTGTAAATGAATGTGTGCTAGAGAAAAGATACCTAGATAAATAAAAATAACTTATTTACATTGATGCTTTGGCTCTTCACCTGATTATGAAGAGAAAAGTTACTGATTTCAAAATGAAATACTTTATCTCTGTAGCTATGGCAAAAAAAAGTCATTCTCTTGTGAGTGGAATAATGTTGAGCAATGATAAAGTCTTACAAATACATAATGAATACAGATCAAAGGTAATAGCTAAATAATTTGTGTTACATAGGTGTATGAAACACTAATTTAAAAACTCATAGCAACCAAAGGGAATATCAATGAGAAATAACCTAGAGCAAGAAAGAATCATTAGGTGAATTGGGTTATATTAAAGTTCTTTTTTTCTTTTTTCTTCAAGAAGAGAAGAGATATACTTTTCAAATTAAGAGAAAAATATTTTTATCTTCAGAAAAATAAAAAATTGGCACCTATTCCTTAAGGAGGAAACTTTACATTAAAAACTGTTGATTTCTTTCTTCTTCCAGACAAAGCCTTTCAAATTTAGCTAAAGGAGGAAAACAGAAAAGTCCTACACTGGTAAAAAGTAAAAATGAAATATACCTAGATGTTTCCATCTCTTCACTACTAGTGACAAAGTAGTTTCATTTGAGTTTGCCTAGTCTTGGTGAATGTCATATTGAGTAATTGTGTGCATTAAAAGTCACTTAGAAATGTAACCTGTTTGTTTATTTTAAACTGTTTGTGGACCAGCCAATTTCACATCCACAGTTGCTCCTCAGCTGTGTTCTAATTGCATTTATTTAATACCAAAGAGGCAACAAACTGTGTGCATACAAATGTTATCTTGAGCCTGCTCAGCAAAGTGAATGGTATATTTCAGATTTAGTCCAGCAACTTCACGATTTGTCCTATTGATATTGATTTGACATTGACATAAACCAGAGAAAAGTTCACAATGATGGAGATTGTTGGAGATCAACTTACTCTAGCTCAAATAACCCTGAATTAAAGAAAAACCTAGAATATAACCTGATCAAAAATATGATGATTCTTTGTCTCACTAGTGAGCTTTCTGACTTGGGATGTCTTTAAAACACTCCCTCATGAAAAAAGTTTTAACATCGTTGCATGCATGGCCAAATATTTTCTTTATTAGAGTCTATCTACTCATAACCACAAATATGCATAAATGCATATGTTTACACATATCCATATTCAGTATTCCCAAACTATACATTCACAAAGATGAAAGCTAATGTATTAATTCAGTTACCCCATATGTACATAAATGAAAGATACTCTTAAGAAATTAATATGAATATTTAAACAAGCACAAGGGAACACAAAAGGATAACATTGTAAATTCAAAGATTACACTAAACTTGTAAAAAGTTTAGAATCTAAAGATCTATGAGAAAATATAGTTGTATTTCTTTAGCTTTACATGGCAATATATGATTGTGTGAATTCATATGATCAAAATACATAATATCTAAGAGAACATTTGAGTGTCACCTGAATAGGAGCTGGAAATAAAATTCATTTAATGTTTTTGCTGCAGCCTCCAGGCCCTATATGAAACAAGTGTGCAAATGAGTATTTAAATATAAGGGAATTGAAAAGTGACCTCAGAAAAGAACTAATTTGTGGGAAGGTGAAGTTCACTGTTAGTTCTTATTTCACATCACCTCATTCGCCTATTTTGCAATTATGCTGCATCATGTAGTTATGTTATTTCTTCAAATTACATTTAAATTACAATCAAATATTATTACTGGCACTTGGTACATTGCATGATGTATGTAATTGCCATTGTGTCAAACATAAATGAGGTTGAATAATAATGTGGAATGAGTACTGAGACTTTTAGAATTTGATTTGCTGAACTTTTTTTTTCCTCTTCATTTTGGAGAAGCAATCAGTAGCATATAAAACCTGTGAAAACATAATACTTTTGAGTCACAGAAAGAACAGTTCCTGTAAAATGAAACTTCTTTTTCTTTGATCTTTTTGTGCTATTTTAAAATGTTTTTCTTATAGTCAAGTACTTCAAGATTATCAGACAAGAATTTATGTCTCTTACAGTACTTTCAAAAAAGTCTTCTGCTATGAAAATGTGCACGTATCTTTCTAAAATAAATAATTTAATAGTTATTTAATTATAAAAATATTTTAGTATGAAAAATAAATTAAAGTGCCCGCTTTTTTTCCCTAAAGCAGCATAATCTCTCAGTATGCAACCAAAGTAGAATGGTGTGATTTTATAGAAGCAGAATTTCATGGATTTATACAATTTGAGGATTCCTGAATCTGCTTTACCTGACAGTAATAAATACTTTCCTAATTTACTTTGGATTAGCCTGGACCTTTAGAATATTTCTTTCATTTTTTGGTTTTGTTTGCTTTTATTCTTTCTCTTACTTTTCATCCAGAATTTTTAATTTTGTTGCCCTATCTTTACAGTTTATTTCAAATAGTCAGAATACCTGACTATAGTGTATTTTCTCTGTAAAATAAATGTCTTATTATCCAGATTTCTGGTAGTAAGCCTTTGTAAGTGGAGTTTGAATGAATGGAAATTCTCCAGCTGTGTTTATTAGTTGACAGTATTGGTTATGTTGTCAGTTTTGTTGTCAGTTTGCCAACTAGCATAACGTCTACTTGCTTTTTTTATAAAAATAAAATAATTCTAAAGTGTACATATATATAAGGGGTTTTATTATCAGCTGGATTTTCACTAAAGTTTCGAAAAAAAAAATCCTGCCATACATGTACTTTCCCCATAAAATGCACTTAAGCAAGTAAACAAACAAAAAAAACACTTAAAGAGCAGATTATTCATATTTTGTAACAACGTAAATCAGGAGAGTAAAATCTAAGTGAGGATGAGGGTTATAACCATGACTTACTGCTTACTGTCAGATTAGACACATCATCGAGAATAAAAAAATGGTTCAATTTTCTTCCCAGACTTACTTTGTTTATTTATCTCATAGCTAATTCTAAAGTCTTCTAGGTATGGTTCAGTTTCTTGTTCCTACAATAAACACCTTATGAAGGTTCTCTACTTGTTTATCTTCTTGATATTCTTTTTGTGTTATTTTTGTAATATTTTGCTTTCCAGTCCTGCATGTCAGTCCTCTGTCTTTTCTACATTCCCAGGTGGTCTTAGTCCAAGCTAGCTGCAGCCAGCCATTACTAGCTTGAAAAGTGATTCTTCAGACTTGGTGATAAGGACATCAGCAGCATTTGCTTCCTTTAATTTGAATTCCTCTGTTGTAACCGTCGAGATAAATGTGCATTATCATTTCTGTATAAATCCTGAAGAGATGTAGTGACATAATGCAGCCCTGCTGAACTCCTTCCCAGATGTTAGACCTCTCTGCTGTTCCTTTTGTTGTTGCAACTGTTGCTTCCTGCAGTAAGGGCAGTGAATGACCACATTTAAAAAATGCTAATTGACTACAGATTTATGTAAGACAGTTTATATAATACATTGTTGTTTCTTTGTTGCAACTATTTCCCTCTTTTTATTACCAATTAAGTCTGACATCTGACTTTTATTATTTTTATAAAAATTTGTCAAGTTTAAATATTTCATTGAATTAATGAATTAAGGATGTGAATTGAACAGGACCTCACAGTTTGACCTGCTTCTTATTAGCCAAATTTTTAGTTATCTCTCCAAAGATTTTACTGGGACAAAGTGTTTCTGCTGTCAGAAATGGATTTTTGGAGATGAAAATATAACAAGGAAAAGGCAAAAACTGTGTTATTTGAAGATATGGTCACAGCAGCTGAGCCAGTCTCTGTGTCTACTTTTAGTATCCTCGCTACAGATTTTTTGTAGGAATCGGTATATTTCAGTGCATTTGTTTCAGTCAGGCAACCTTAGAGGAAAAAGCTGAAATATGGAAATTCATTACCAGAAGTTTCTGATGTGTTTTGGTCCCAATCTCTGCATCCATACACAACCAACTTTCATTTTTTTACCAAGTTCATTCAAGATATCTCTAGAATATATCTCCAACCTTATTTAAAAATATCAAATTAAATGAATTCATCATATATTTGGGGAAGATTTTTTGGTATATAGTGGACTTCAACAGTTAGCTATCATTTAATTTTGAAAGTTCTCTAAAGAATATTTCTCTAGCTTCTCCTCCTTCAATAAAATCATGTTGTTTTATTTTGTTCTAAGAAAGGTCTTGAAAAGTGCCAAAGTACAAAATATCTTTTTTTCATTTGTAGGCACTTTTTAAGGTGAATATTGATGAAGTTTCTCTTTAATAACTTATATGGATCAAGGTTTCAGAAATGAAATCTTGTTCTAACAAGAGATTACCATAAACCTGAGGAAAGAACTCTGGACAGCACAAAATATACACATAGAAGTCTCACCGTTGTAATATTAAGAGGCAAGAAAGTTTCTCTTTTATTCAAAATCAATTGTTTTTGTATCACTCCATTGCTTTTTTATCAGATGTCATAGAAAGCATTATACAGCATTTACCTGTGCTTCAATACTTTTAGGTTAAATAAGCTATGCTGTTGCACAATGTATTTTTATTCTTCACAATCCTACATAAGTCGCAAAAAACATTTTTTGAAGTATGTTACTGAAGTAATCTTGATTGTTTTATTGCATAATGTATTTATTTGGGAAATGAGTATGACTGATAATTTTTGCAGTTCTGACTGACTTGGCTTTCTATGTGTATACCATCATTGTAGCTTGTGGTTCACCAAAATGAACTTTCAACAGGGGTTCTTGCCCTTTGTTCCTCACCCTTACATCATGAATATGAGAAATATTTGCACAGTTATGAGTTATTGTCATTTTGGTGCAATATTTTATTTAAATGATCAGGATTAATACCAGCAACAAAATTTTGTAGTTTGCAGTTTATTTTTCACTCTCTGCTTCTGGTGTCAGAGCTGCTAAAAAAGGTTTCAGCAAATATGTCTGTAAGAATTAGTGGTATCTGATATTGGATAAAAATGCAAAGATGTTTTTCTGTTAGGAGATTTTTATTTTTTTTTCTCCATAATCATAGAATCATAGAATATTTAGGCTTGGAAAGGACCTTAAGATCATCCAGTTCCAACCCCCCTGCCATGGGCAGGGACACCTCACACTAAACCATGTTTCCCAAGTCTCTGTCCAACCTGGCCTTGAACACTGTCAAGAATGGAGCATTCACAACTTCCTTGAGCAACCCATTCCAGTGTCTCACCAACCTCACAGTAAAAAGCTTCTTCCTTATCTAAACCACAGAAATCTCTTCAATCACACAGTTATGTTTTCAAACGTATATTTAAAAATCAACTATATTGGCTGGATGTATCTCAAATGTCTGTAGCAGTAGAAATGATTTAGAACAAATCTGTGGCGTATGCTGTCTTAGAATTTGCTAGTGACTTTATTTATATATAAAACATAGTGCCAATTTATACCCAATTGACTCATTATTTCTGAAGACTACCCTGCACTTTCTGGATCATAATATTTTTTGGCACCAACAGTCAAAAAGTGATAGAACTGCTCCAGTGACAATCAGGCAAACATCCAGAAAGATCTGGATTGATACAAGGGGTTGCCCCTACCCAGGTGTAGGACCTTGCACTTGGCCTTGTTTAACCTCATTGAGGTTTGCATGGGCCCAGTTCTCAAGCTTGTCCAAGTCCTTCTGGATGGCATCTCCTCCCTCAGGCATGTCAACTGCATCATTTACTTTGGAGTCGTCTATAAATTTGCAGATCACCACCATGTGGATAAGACCATCCAGCCAATTTTCATCCACTGAACAGTCCACATATCAAATCCATGTCTCTCTAATTTAGAGAAAAGGATGTTGTGGGGACTGTGTCAGAAGGTTTACAGAAATCCAGATAAACAACATCCGTTGTCCTTCATTTCACCGCTGATGTAGTAACTCTATAATAGAAGGATACTAGGTTGGTCGGGTAGGACTTGTCCTTGATGAAAATGTGCCGGATATATTGAATCACCTCCCTGTCCTCCATGTGCTTTAGCATAGCTTCTAGAAGGATATGTTCCATGATCTTCCAGGCACAGAAGTGAGTCGACAGGTCGATAGTTCCCAGGGTCCTCCTTTCTACCTTTTTTTAAAATGAGTGTGATATTGACCTTTTTCCAGCCACCGGCGACTTCACCTGACTGCCATGACTTCTCAAATATTGTGAAGAGTGGCTTGGCAAATACATCAGCCAGTTTCCTCAGGAATACGGGATGGATCTCTTCAGGTCCCATAGATTTGTGTATGTTCAGATTCCTCAAATGGTCATCGCTTACAATGGGAGGGACTTTGTTCTCCCAGTTCCTATCTTGCAGTTCATGCATTCAGAGTTCAGGGGAGAGAGCATGCCAATGAAGACTGAGGTAAAAGTGTTGCTTACTGTCTCAGCCTTCTCCTTGTCTGTGGTTGCCAGTTTACCAGTCTTCCTTATAATGGGGGAGCACACTTTCTTTGACCTTCCTTTTCTGTAGGAGCGCTTGTTATTCTTTGCATCTCTTGTCAACTCTAGCTCCAGCTGCACCTTAGTCTTCCTAACTCCATCTTTGCACAATCAGGCATTGTCCCTGTATTCTTCCTAGGACACCTGTCCCTGCTTCCACTCCTTCTGCATTTCCATCTTGCCTTTTAGTTTGACCAGCAGGTCATGACTCAACCATGCCAGCCACTTACCTTTGTTACTGAGTTTCTCACACCTGGAGATCATGAGCTCTTGTGCTCTGTGAAAAGCATCCTTAAAGATCTGCCAGCTCTGTTCTGCTCCCTTGTCCATAAAGGCAGTTTCCCAGGTCGTTCTATTGATTAACTACTTGAAGAGCTGGAAGTTGGCTTTCCTAAAACTCAGGGTCCTTACTGTACTCTTTCCTGTCCCACCTCCCTCTAGACTGTGAACTCCATAAGTACATTTTCACTGCAGCCCAGGCTGTCTCCAATCTTGACATCACCGATTAGCTCACTTGCACTGGGGACCATCAAGTCCAGTATTGCATCCCCCCGGTAGGGTTTTCTATTACCTGGCTTAAGAAGTTGTTCTCAGTGCACTACAGGAATCTCTTGGACTGCCTATAGCTCACCTGTTACTTTTCCAGCAGATAGCAAGGTGGTTGAAATCCCCAAGCAGGACAAGAACCTGTGAGCGCAAGGCGTCCTGTAGCTGGAGTGAGAATGCATCATCAATAGTCTTGCCCTGACGATCTGTATTAGACTCCAACCACAAAGTTCCGTTGTTGCCTCAGTCCCTGATTCTTACCCACAAGCTTTAAAGCCGTTCATGGCTATTCTTCAGGAAAAAACTCTTTGCACTCTATCAATCTCTTGATGTAGAGGACAACTCCCCCACTTTTTCTTCCTTGCCTGTCCCTTCTGAACAGCCCGTAGCCATTGACAGCCACACTCCAGTCATGAAATCTGTCCTACCAAATTTCATAATCATTCACCAAATCATAGCTTTCTAGATTTATGGTGGCTTCAGACTCCTTCTGTTTGTTGCCCATGCTGCATGCAATGGTGTAGAGCTGGGCTGTCAGTCTCATTACCTTCTTATAGGAATGCCTCTTAATTCCTTCAAAGTGTTTCACTGGTGTTCACCTGTTAGCTCCTGTTACCTCAGGTGCCCTTTTCTCATTGCCAGAAGATGTCAAGTTTACTCTAGTGTGACCAACAGATCTCAGAGGTACCAGCTGAAGGTCCTCACCAGCACCCCACTCCTCTAACCTTTCATCTTGTCCTGCAGCTTGTCATGGGCGAGCTTGATATTGACGTCTTCCCTCATCATGTCTAGTTTAAAGTTCTGTCAATGAGCCCCACCAGCTCATAAGCAAAGACCCTCTTTCTTCTTTGAGAAAGGTGAACCCCATCTGACACCAGCAAACCTGGTATGTAGGCCATCCCATTATCAAAAACCCAAAACTGCGGTAGCGACACCAGCCATGGAAACATGTATTAATGGACTGGGCTTATATATTTCTTGTAATGTCAGCTCCTGCAGCAGAAAGGAGAGAAAATAATCTGTACCCCAGATCCCCTTACAGTTGTTCCAAGGCCCTGAAGTCTCTTTTAATCTCCCTTGGATTACAAGGTCACAGCTTCATCACCATGCACATGGAAGACCAGTAATGAGTAATAGTCCAAGGGCCATACTAGGTTAGGAAGTTTTCTAGTGATGTCCTTAAGGAGTCATTGTTAGGATCTCCTTAAGGACATCGATGTCCCTGGGGCCTAAGAAGGATGTCCTAGTCCCCAGGGAGGCAGCAGACTTGCCGGTAAGCCTGGTCTGTCTGGTGTATTGGACCCTCTGTTTCTCTCAGAATGAAGTCACCTACAACTATAACCCATCTTTTCTTCCTCATGATGGTGGTCATAATACAGGTGGTATGCCTTCCTAACCCTGTCATCAGCTGTGATGTAGATAGACCCTCATCCTTCTCATCCATTGACTGACATAAGTAACTGCTGATTTTGTGAGAGAAAAAGCTAGGGATATGACCACCATAAGGGACATTTTCCTTACATGATGAAAAAAATTAAGAGAAGAGGTTGATATTTTTATATCAGATATGTTGAAACTAAAATTCTTTTTTATACCTGTGGGTTAAGAAATTAGAAGAGAGGTAATGTCATCAGCTACTACTAAACACATTTGTTGGAAAAGCTTTGGGTGAAGTGAAAATGGAAAACCTCAGTGTCCCGAATGCAGACATGAAGAAATACAGGCAAAACCAGTGTCTATTTTATTATGCCAGAAGATAAATTAAAGAATTTAGTCACTGATGCTTGTTCAATATGCAGTGCAAAAGATATCTTAGAAGTAGTTCTATTCAACTTGCATAATCAGCTTCTTTTTAAAACATATATATACACACTGTACAACAACAGCTGTAATTTTGACATCCTTCATTTTTATGCACTCCTTAGGTTGAAATTTTGTGAGTGAGTCTGTATTTAACTGCATATGTACTATTATTTTTGTAGATTTTAGATTTTTATCTCAAGCATATAACCTCAAGTATATGTATATGTTCACACAAACATATGTACGTAATTATGCAGGAAAATATTGGTATTTTTCTCCCTGTTCTGTTCTCATGCTTGCTTAACTTAATAAACCATGTCACATTTATATATATGTCAAGAAGTAGTCAATTTTGAAAAATAAGCTGGAAAGATACTCTACAGATGCCAGCACTGATGTGACTGACTTTTTTTTTTTTTTTTCTGTTTTGGTTTTGCTTGTTGTTTGTTTTCAAATCAATGTACTACTTCATTTTGGAATCTGTAATATTTCAGCTGCAAACAAGTTTGCGATCAGAATACCAGATACCCTAGGAAGAATACATATGTACTGTTGGACATTTGTTGCCTTTTCTAGATAGTATCTGTCTTTACTCATATATTCTGTGGGAAAACCAGTCCATGAGTACTGAAAAGATCATCAATACATGTCTGGGTCTTTCTGAAGCTCTCAGTGTCTATTGCAAGACCAGAACAATGGGAGGCCAAGGACAATCTCTAAGTCACAGACTGCTGCACGGTGACTGCATTTCATGATGCACTGTGGGACTCCAGGGGACTGGAACTGTACTGTCAGGGGAACACATGTTTCCAGTTTTATGCAGTGTTATTGCCAAGCTAAATAAGCAAAATATGGAATTCAGATCAAATCTATTAATAGAAAGTTGTAGTAATTGAGCTTGACTGAAATGTATGGATCATTCCTTAAAAGCTTTGCCACCTAATGGTTTTAAAAGGAAATGTTCAAATAGTTTTGTGGTCTCAAAGTAATAGGATACTATTAATCTCTAAACAAACTTCTGCATTCACATTCCAGTTGAATGGTTAATACCAGAGTATCAAATCATTCCCAGTCTGAAGATAGTGTTGAGACTATATCTGTAATACTGCAGACTTCATTAGGCTGTCTTTCTAAGTGATTGATGATGAGGGTAGACAACATTTTTTCCCTCTGCAGAACTTTGCAGGAAATATTCCAGTATGATTCATACCAGTGACTTAAAGATAAAAAGCTGATAATTGTGACCAGAAGCCAACTTGGTTCACACAGCTGTGTAAATATGAATTAATTAACCTACAATGCAAAGCTTGAGACTTATGAGACTTCAAACTATCTATTCCTTTGAGAGATAAGGAGTTGTATAGTGACTGTGCACTCTGGGACAGAGAGCATACTGTCAACGAATCATTGAGGTCTGAGAGTATATTTCCAGAACCACAGCATTTCTTCTGAAAATGACAGGGGAGTTTTTATCCTGGATCAGATTAGCATCCCGTCAAGGTCAATAATCTCTCTAAGAGGCTAAATAATTCTGTAATTGGCTGAGTATCTAGGCTGTAAGACAAAATCATTAGTTACTGATTGTCAATGATTGGACAGCAGAGGAGAATATTTCTACTTACTACAGGACACCTTATTCCTTGTGATTGTATGTTCATATTTCTTAATTTTTGTCTCGTAGCTCCAGTTTATTCTTAATTTTTAGTGTTAATTCAGGATATTAATGCCTAGTCTGTCTCTATAATAAGAACAGTCAGAGTTCCATAGTTTGACTTGTGCCCATTACTTACTTCACAAATAAGTAGATGTTTTACAACAGATAGAATTAATATATTTTTAAAAGTTTTAACCTGGATACCAGTGAGTTCACCAGGTATTTTTTGTGGCAGATTGTTTTGAATAATGGAGATGAATCCAGATTTAGCCAAAAGGAAATCTCTATCCAGGTTTAAAACATGGAGTTAGCTTGTAATCAGATTGCATTAGGATAGGCAAAATATTTTTTTTAATCTCCCTCCTATCCCCAAAATCTTGATCAGGGTATCAGGAAAACACTTTTTAACTGATGTTAAATTATATGCCTTTTGAAATTAATATAAATATGGAAGTTTAAATCACTTGAGCACTGGTCTTTCTGGATGTCATATAGAGTACTTTATTAAATATTTAGCTATGTGTTATCTACTTATGAAAAGATTAAGTCCACAAAACTTGACTGAAACATTTTAATTTTCTATAGCATGCTTTAGATCAGGCTCTTCCTCTGTAGAATAAAATCTGCAAATTAAAAAGCATATAATGTAATCATATGAATTTAGTATATTTTTTTAAATTAAAAAATGTTGTGAATGAATAAAACCCCAGAACTAATTTCTTCATCAGAAAACCAGCTGTTTAAAGATGGACCACCAATAGCTTCCAAAACCAGGTAATGTAACAAGTAATGCTTGAAGGCCTGTGAAATAATGTATATTTTGTTTTACACTGTTAATTGCTATATTCTGCTAGGGAATTTGACATAGGATCAGTGACTTTCCTATCCTCTATTGAGTTTCTAATACCATGAGAAAGGTACTAATGTGATAAAAGTCGTACAGTATTAACGACTATCTATCATGTTAGTGAATTTTTATTGTATTAACAAAACTGGAATTTCAACTGCTGTAACAACTACCCAAAATGACAAAAAAAAATAAGGGCTCTTACAAAAATCAATTAAGAACTCTATATGGATAGTTAATTCAGTATGACTCCACTCTCTGCCTCCATCTACAGTTCTCATCTTCTGTATATTGAACTGTATTTTGAAATGGAGAATAACTCATGAAGTAGGTATGTTTAGTGATGGTTGTTGCATCACACAGCATTCTATTTTTAATACAAAATTTTGTTTTCATTTACCTAGATTAAGTTAATATTAGCTGAGTGCATGTGTGTATATGGATCTTTGCATGTGCAAACATATGGTTAGTACATGCTTACTAGTATACATTTGTCCAAACTTTGGTTTCTTACTATTCTTCCTGCTTTTGCTAAGAATCTATTTCTATCAGCTACTAGATGGAATCCTTCTGTTGTTCAGAAAGTTCCAAATTTCCACTCCCATTTGCTCAAAATGCTTGGAAGTGTAAGGAAAGAACACTTCCTAGGTTGTCAGAAATGAGTTTCCAGTTAGAATAATAACATTTCAAAATTTCAGAATAAGGAGTAAAATTGTCACTGTTTTCTCATACATGCTCATATCACAGCATTATTCTAAAAAAATCTGAAGTTTTCTGTATTGAAAAAGAAATATGCTCCAGCTCATTGGACAGCATTTATGAATTGGATTTTATGAATGGAAGGGAAAAAAACATGACAATAATACCCTCAGACATTTTTATACTCTCATTTCTATGTGGCTTTCCTTAGTCAGTGTCCAGGTTTTTTGCTGAGATGCTCTTTGCTCCATTGCAAACATCAGCAAGAATCCCACTTTCAGAATTCCCTTGATTGTCAGTTTCTCATTCTTTCTTATGCAGAAGTTTTACACAGAGTAATCTTTTTCCAGCTTATTACCTCTTTGTGTCTCTCATCCATTTTCACACATGCATATTCCTCACTCCTCCAGTTGCCAGAACTCCTTTATTAACTTCTTGCTCTGTGTGCCCCTTCTTGAGATTTCTATCCTTGAAACACTTTGTCAGGCTCTCAGAAACCCTGCTAGCTTAACAGTCTTGTATGGATTGCTTTGCATTGTCCAGCAATACCATTATGTTCCATCCCTTCAGCTTGTTGTACATTTGATGCTAGATTTTCAAGAGAAGGAGCTGTGAAAAGTTCCTTTAAGACTTGTCCCTTTACACATATGAATTAAACACAACATGGTTCCCTCAGAAGTTAGAAACTAATCTTTTTAATGCCTTTTCTGTTGAAGTCTGTAATACCATTTTCAGACAACATGCGTAAATCTCATCTCATACATAACACACATTATTTGGCAAGTCACATTTACTACTATGAAATGCAAGTATGCCAGTGTTATTTTTTGATGTCATAAATATTTATCTTCAATCTGAAATTGCTGATCTCCACAGACATAACTAAGTAGTGGATTTTTTTTCTCTAAACCAGGAAGAAGGTGTAAGTTTTATCATCATTATGTATATCTACATCTTTCTCAGAAGTCTCTTTGACAAGTAATATCAAGAAAAGTAATAGTTGTGTTGTTATCAGAGGTATTCAGTAGTACAGAGTAGAAACAAATTGACACTCAGAATACCTTTACAATCACCTACATCCTAAACCTTCAACTTGTGATTTAATATTTTGAAAACTACTATTAAACCAATATGGGACCTTCCATCTGTACTGCATTTCAGCAATGCTGTGAAGGTAAAAAAGGTTTGTGAATCTGAATTTGGAAGCTTCTAATGAACATGTAGTGATGTAATGGCTGGCAGACATAGTTCTATACAGTACAGAGTAATAGGTCCTGTGTCAAAAAGCAAGCATAAGGCATGGACACTCCAGTATATAACAACATTGTAGTAATGATTACGAAAGAAAAATTAGTTCTAATGCATTTAGAAAGCTTCATATTCATAGTTTCTGATCCTGGAAGCTTAAGAATGGGTACCAGTTACACCTTCAGTGCACTACCTACTTGCTGATAGCAGAATGTTGCTTTATTATTTTAATGACACCGTCCACTGTAAAATAAACATGTGGGACGACATTACGAGATGTGGGAACAAAAGAATGTAATTCTTGCTGTGTATAAGGTGTAGTGTATTTTGTCAGTATACCTCAGTAATGATGGTGCCATGAATTTGTAAGCAAATCCATGAATTAAACTCTATAAAAAAAATCAAAAGATAAGAATATTCCTGCAGCAATTTACTTCTTGATCTGCAAAAAAATCTGTTTCTACTTCCAACAAAATGTGAAATGCAGAAGAAAGTTGTCAGAACAAACAGAAAGTGGCAAACAAATTGCATAATTATCCTCTAAAATTGTGAGAGCAGTTTTTCAAGCAAAACATCCTTTGATCTGATTCTGAATTCTCTTGTAATTTGTGATTTCTCTTGTAATGCTACATGTCTTATATCTTACAGTTTTTGTAAAAATAAGTAATAAAAACTGTCATAAATGCTTAGCGAAGACAGAACTATAAAAGAACACTGTAGCTTGTGTAGCAGCCTGGAGAAAGAAGTATAGCTATCTTGTGGTAATAGAGCCAGGAATAGGCAGAAGAGCCCATTTCTCCTATTAGGTGATGCACTTTCCAAACATGACCTTTACAGGCACAAATAAAATCATTAGTCCTTTGTCATTGGTAATATCTGCTGGCCATAGCATATAAATGTGCTGATAATACCAAAGAATTCCTGCATTGTTTGTATAATTTTTCAATGGCTCCCTCAAGCTGAGTCATGAATACAGATACTTTCTGACTTTGCTTGCAAATCCTAACTTTTCCTTTTAACCAAGTTTGAGAGTAAGATAGGCCATGTGTGTATGGGACCTTATGTTTTTAAAATGATAATATACATATACTTTCTAGAGCAGGTAGTTTGTCACTAGTTGCATACCTTAATTTGGGAGGAGGGAAAAAACCTTAAATAAAATTGAAAGAATATACCATAACAAAAATCCTTTGACTTGCCAGATGTTCAAGTATATTCCCTGATGCATTTTTTCCTGATATAAAGTGAAGCATCTGACTTGGTCCAGCAGTGGGGTATCAGGTTTAATTTGTTTCCATAGATTAGTCTCTCTGGCAACACACCAGTTATTTGCAGTTGTCACCTGAATTAAAAATGTAACAAGTCATTTTTTTGGTTGTGACTAAGGCAGTATTAATGTGGAGAAGAGTTTTATCACCAGCAGTACTAAAGGTCATTTGCCTTGGAAGTCTTCATGAGTGAGATGATAAATGAGAGGCATAATACCATCCTACAGCTCTGCAGAGCAGCACTATGTGCTCCTTGGCCTCCCCAGTACAAAAGACATCAAACAGAGGCATGTGTCCTCTGCTGCTTCTCATCTCCATTGCCTCCCACAAAAACTGACTGCCACAGGCCATGAATAAGCTCACAATTAAGGGAAAGAAAACAATACATTTCCCCTCAGTGGCTCCAAAAAATGACGTCCTGGTTTATTGTTACAGGATCTTCCCTGCACCACATACGTGCCCTTTTAATAGCATGTGGATTTCCAAAGGCCCAGAAATATTTCTAAGTTCAACTCCTTACCCTAACAAATGTATATCAGATCCCAAACTTGTGGAAAATCTGTGTCTTTCTGTGCACTGAAGGGGTAAATACCATGCTCTTTTAAATTACAGTCCAGAAAAAAAAAAAAAAAGGAAAAAAGAAAAGGAAAAAGAAAAAAAAAGGAAAAGAAAAAAAAGGAAAAGGAAAAGAGAAAAAGAAAAAGAAAAAGAGAAAGAGAAAAAGAAAAAAGAAAAAGGAAAAAGAATTTTTTTGAAAGACAAATCCAGATAAAAAATAGAATTATAAGAGCATTTATTACATTATTATAGATTCTACGGTTTACAGTAGTTTTTGAAATGTAAGATGGCCTTGTAATATCGGCAATAACTCATGGTATATATTTCATTCACCTTAAAACATTAAATTTTATTATAAAAATCAACACTTGGGGATATAAATGCAAACATATTTACGGAAATATGGTACTTGAAGGTCATTGACATGTCTACAGTCTGTGTTGACTGTGTGTTAGGGTTATAAAGCACCCACAACTCATGCTCATAGACTACTCAGGAAAACTGTTATGTGAGTTCCTGTACTGATAGAAAGGTATGAAGAACAACTATCATGGAGTTGCTGTAACAACTGGGGATTTTTTATCCACTTTCTGTTGCCTTCATGGAATTAGCATTACTCCAAGCAACATAAAGTGCAGTGACTAAAACCAGTAGGCACCATTACTTTCAAACCATAATTTATCCTGTGATTCATTGTTCCCAGTAAGATGCAATTTACTGTTAAATGCAGAGTGACCATTTTATTACTAAGCCCTCTATTCTTCAAGTTATTTTGACCTGAAGGAGTTTAAACCTATGCTGTACACAGACATTTAAATATAGGTGGATGTCTTGTTTTGCAGTGAATTGGGATGTTCCTGCATCAGCTTCTGTCATTTTCTCTACTGATTTTGCCTCACCAGTATATCAGTGCTGTAAGCAGGGAATGCCTTCATATACACAGGGAGCTAAGTCTCATCATGAAAGTGCAATTTTCATGAGCCATATTCATGGTGTAAAGTATACTCTTTCTAAAGAACAATTGTAATTAAATAACCTGAAGTTAATATTAAATTTAGAGGCAAATGTAATTATTAAGTTATTTTATTAAGAAAAACAATCTTGTTTATTAAAGATGTTGCTTTTCAAGAGCATTGAAGATGAACTTTTAGTTATCTTGATTTTCCTCAGGGATTTAAACATGCTGTTACTGTTAGATAGTTTTATTCAGCATGGATATCTGAAAGAAATAAAAGTTTTAGTTTAGGATGGTTACCTTCAAACCACTGTCTGCAAAAACAACAAAGAAAATGAACATTATTCTCTTTAGATTTTATTGTATTTAAGCCTGTCCAAGTATCAGTAGCCTTCACCCAGCATGTTGTAAGTAATAAATAGTTCAACTAGGAAGTCAAATTTAATTGGATTTTGATTCTCATTTATGCAAAAAACATTTAAATCACCTTGTTGCCAAATCAATAACTGTCAATTGCTGATGTCACTTTCCTTGGAAAAGTCGCTAACTAAAATTCCTCATGCAGTAGACATGTTGAGTAAACAGTGTTAACCACTTCCCACATTCATTATGTTAATATATTGCTCTTTCTGCCTTATTAGACAGAATGAAGAGAACTGAGAAGCTTTTCATATATTAACTGTAAATTACACTTACCTCAGCTAGTAAAATTTTATTGTCACAGAACTGTTTTCCCTTCACATGCATTTGGGAGATTGAAATGTAAATTATTGTAAGCTACCTCTGTCTCATTATAGATGTCTGAACAGATGAAATTTGCATGATTTAAAAAATGAAAGTATTCTCTGAGGATACCAAAAGCTATCACTTTCCTAACTATAATAATGGAATTTCAGAAGTAGAAAAAAGATAGAGAAAAAAAAGCCTTTAATCTTTGTAGGCTGTACAATTCTACGTCTATTTCTGAAGGTTTCTCAGAAATTAATATTCTGATTTGTTTCCATTCTGGTTACAGATGCTAACCATTAACTTCTTTAATGTTAGCAGTTAAGGAGATGATACTGCTGATCTATGTAATAAATAGGAAATTACATCTCCTAAAAGAAAGCACCAAATGGTCTGTTTGTTTTACATTTCCATCTGTAAAGCTAAGAGTCTGATTCAGTGATCTAATGATCCAAACAAACCAGCAGCATACAGTAGGCCTAAATTTAGGATTTTTAAATGCATTTCTTTCAAAGGAAAAGTTAGACAAGACACAGAAGTAATATAGTGGAAAGTTATCTTCCAGCACTAAGCTGTTTGAATAACTGGCAGTTTCAGCAGGAGATACAGAAAATCCTAAAGGCTGAGCTTCTCAAGGCCTTCAGGTAAATATTGCTCAGTAAATAAGAAATAAATTACTCAGACATTTCTCCCAGCTCAAAAGTTTGGCGCCTCAAAAAGATGTTTGCTCAGATTTCTGCATTAACTCTGCAGACAGCTAAGTGTCGGTTCTGCTCCGTTAGCCTTTTGTTGGGTCTTGTAATGAAGATACAAACAATACGTTTGACATGTAACATAACACATAATTTTTTATACCAATGGAAGTCTTTGAGAAAATAGGATCATTTCTAGCCTACTTGTTACTACTACTGAATAAGGAAAAGGGTTACATGACTTTCGTGATTTCCCTCAAATGTCTTCAGTACTCAAAGTAATTACAAAGTTTCTTTATTACTACATTTTTGATTTGAACAAGTGCAAACACTTTAAGTCAGGTGCTTGAACTTTATATTTGTTGGCCAATTATATTCACTGCCTGTCATTCTTTCTATATCCTGTTTGGCTGAAGGAGCCAGAAGCCAGTTCATCCACTCAGGCTGAATAAAGTATTGAAAAAGGTTGTATTTCTAATGAAAAGTAAAAATGAAAATTTCCATCCTGATATATTCACAAATTAATTTCTCCTATGAATGCACAGCTTTGCCAGTTGCGAATATATTAATGAAGATTAAGTATCTGAAGGCAGAATAAGTACAATATTTTCAGGGTTGGATGTTAACTAGACTGTATTTTAAATACCCATTAAAAGCATAGTAAAACCAATAGATTTAGGATTAAACAGTTCAGAGAGTTTTTTGAGGTAAATTTCATCACATACTGAAATTCAATTATGTTTTTTCAGTTTTCATGGCAATACTATGAATTTTCCAGTATATTGAAGGGATTATTATAAGTCCTTATGAAACTTTTGGCAATCTCTCTTGTTTATATGTTCTGTGCCAAAGGAAAAATACAAGCAACCCACTGCTTTCTTTTTAATGGATATCATAATTGTAAACGCATCATGACTCTCTGAATCTTGTCAAAAGTTCTTTGAAAAGTTAAAAATTACATCACTCTGTAATACGAAAATATGACTATCCTGCACTTTACATTTTGTCACAGATAAGAATCATGTTGTAAAATACTCTTAGCTTTCAGCAAAGACTTCCTTGTTTTAGAGAATCACTGCTCTATTTCTTGCACTGAGAAAGTAGGGATAAAAAAGTGTACTGAATACTGTGCTCATGCACTTAGCTCCACATTTAGATGTACAGGTTCACACCAAGAACCTGACTGAATTAATATTACAAACTTGGAGTCAATGACAGCACTTTAGTATTTGGTCCTATTTTCACAGTCCACACATTCCTTCGCTTTCCTCACTTCCTGTCCTGAGTTAGGGTTCTTGACAAAGAATGCATTTTTAACTCACATTCTGAAACAGCTGACTTCTTGTTTAATTTATGCTTTAGGACTAAACACAAGTTTGCTTTTTAAAAATAGAACAGTAGAATGTTTCTTACATGGGAAAATATACGTCTATAAGAAGAATACAGTAATAAGAGTTTTATTAAGGGAAGTCCAAACACTTATTCTGTGTTAGGTAGCATTAAATCTTAGTGAAAGCTTACATAATTTTTAGAGAAAGCTTTTATATATGTAATAAAAAGGTATTAAAGTTTATAAAAAATATGATGCACTTAAAACACCCCCAAAACTACAAAGGTTTAACAAAATGTGTTTGTAAGAATAAGTTTGCTGTCCAAAATGCTATATTTATTATAAAATAAGCTCAGAGCAATCTTGCTTCTCAGCTGGTATGAATCAGATGATACAAGGTCTACATGAACATCTATTTATTTTAAATATAATAATTTTAACTTTCTATGACAAAATTTATTTGGAATTTAAAAAGCATTTTTCCTTCTTCTTTTCCCCCATCTTTTTTCTTTTGTTTAGTTCAGCATTTAATGTTCTATTGGAAATTAACCCCCTGAACTGCACTACTTTATCCTGTATAGTTTCACAGATGAAGACAGATGTTTTCATCACTTGCTTTGCTCAGCTGCTAATGAAAGAAGTTGTGATTTTGCCTCTACGGCCATCAAAAATTCCCTTGTTTAACCAAGTAGCCAGGTCCATGTTGACGGCATTCAATCAAGAAAAGCTTTACCCCTTCAGGGAAGTTTGGAGATCCTTCCTGACCGTGGTGAAATCTGGACACAAGATCTATCTTTACACAAGTATTATAGACATTGGGGGTTTATATTAAAATATGAATAGCTGGTAATTGCTGAAAATAAGTAAAAAATTACATACTTTGCTTAATGTCTTCATTCCAGGTGTCTGGAAAGGATAATCTTTATCAGAGAAGTGTGGAAAATACCACGCATGCAAATGTGGCTCATGCTTCATCTTTCCATTATCAGAACACATAGCTGTGCTTTTGTTGAAATACAGGCAACTAGGGAAGAAAAACTAAGCCTTATAATGAGTTTTATGGTTTCACTGTGTACAAGGTAAAAGAGTTTTTACTTAGGTGATGTTTCATTCTCATGCACTTACCACAAAACTTTGGCAAAAAATAAACATCATTTGAGAATTAAAAAAATAAAATAAAATCAAGATAACATCTACTGCCTTATTGGCATTAGGTTGTTGCTAGTAGACTGAAAAAGCAGATTGAGAACATAAACTAAAGTTTAGAAGTCTTTTCAAAGTAAGGAAGTGAGATTGTCACATGTTGGCATGATGGAAAACCCAGTCCCAGAGTTGGACCTTTCTGGAATGAGACATTAACAAAAAGGGTACAAAGGCGTCCCTCTCTAGGAAGATCCTAAAATCTTTGTGTGGTCAGTGGTCAATGTTTGGCATCGAGACTGTAGGAGACTCCCTCAACACCCTCTGTTTTTGTCATGACCACTTTTTCTTAATGTAACTTCATACATGGCAAAAGTTGCAAATGGCCTTTCATAATCAGAACAGAAAGGTCAGTAGAACACAGACCTTGCTGTTGGCTCACTGACAAAGTCTATATCTGATTTTGTAAGACAGTTTAAGTTGGTAAGATTGAATTGCCACCATATCATACTTTGTAAAATCACCTGCACTTTGCAAAGTGAACCTAACATAGGCATATTGTGAAAATAGTTCACATATCTGCTACACAACTCATTCACTTCATACCACTTTAATTGATATAAATATGAAGCCAAAACAACCCAAGTCATCAGAATTTATGCTTTCATATTGGGCAGCTCTCACTTAAAGGTGTATGGGGGGAATGAATACTTGTTCTGTGAGAGTTAGAAGGTTATTAAAACCTTGAACCTACTTGTCATAGGAACATTTTCAAATATTATTGGATTCCACAAATGAATAACATTACATGAGAGTATAACAAGAGAACTTCTCTTCCTCCAGAAAATCCTGTGACCACAACCACAGAAATCAATTGTAGGGTATGAATAAAGTATAACTTTGACATCTTTGGCACACATAAAAGAAGTGTTCAGCAATTCATTTCAGAAAATATTTAACTGAAAAGCTACTCTAAGCTCTGGCTTACAGCAACTGGAGGCCAACTTGAAGAGGTGCAAGAAGAAAATATACCACTGCTTCTTTTAGGACATTTTGAACTTTTAACTTCAGAGTGTTCCTTAAAATATGGTTATGAACTATCTTTCTTTTACAGGCTGATGAATGTGGACATCAAAGTAATAGTATCTCATCATTTGCATGAATATATTTCCGAAAGTAGGAATTTTACTCTTGTAGTGCTCCATTTCCATTTAGGTTTCTTGACATTTTAAGTGAATTAGGTTCATCTTTGTTGCACAGTTTTGTCGTGGTTTAAACCCTAGCCAGACAGCTTGTTCACTCACTCCCAGTGAGTGGTGCCGGGCTGAGAGCAATCGAGGGAACCCCCCCCCAGGGCTCTCTCTGTCGTGGTTTAAACCCAGTCAGGCAATTTGTTCACTCACTCCCAGTGAGTGGCGCTGGGCTGAAAGCAATTGAGCGCCCCCCCCCCGCCTTCCCCCCCCAGGGCTCTCCCCTTCCCCGCTCCGGAGGAACGGGGAGGAGGAGGATCAAAGGAGTGCAACTCCCACGGGTTGAGACAAGAACAGCCCAGCAACCAATGTACAACACAAATCACCACCGCTACTACCAATGACAACAATGATAAGAGAAAATAAAAAGGGAAGAGAATACAATACCACTCACAGAGAAATGAGTCCAACCCAGAAGCCCGTGTCCTTCCGGGTAACTCCCAGTTACCCCCCACTCCGGGCATGACGTGCTGTGGTAGGGAATACCTCCCTGGCTAGCCTGGGTCAGGCGCCCCATCTCTGCTTTCTCCCAGCTTCCCCTCCTCCCTGTCAGAGCATGAGCCTCACAAAGTCCTTGGTCAGGGTAAACATCACTTAGCAACAACCGAAAACATCGTCATCACCAACACTGTTCCCAGGCTGGAAGTCAAAACACAGCACTGCACCAGCTACCACGAAGGAGAAACATGACTGCTACTGCTGAACCCAGGACATTATCCACCCGTTATTCCATACCATTCACGTCATGCTCAGATCCCACATTTTCAATGCACCATCGCTCTCCCACATATATACATTCATATACATACAGACCAAGAGAAAAAGATCATTTTCTTAGTGCATGGACCAATCCCTATAATGCTGCTGAGTCCATTCGGTCCATGATGTCGGGTTCCATCTCTTGTAACAATCTTTCAGGGCAGGAAAGGCTGTGTGCAGTATTGGATCGTGCCTGCTGATGCTGGTTGTTCCTTTACTGCGGAACTCATCCGGTTCTATCAAAGATCATTCTCTGTTGGGATGATGGCTGGAGGGAAGTCAGAGCTAGTCACTGGTGACCTGGAGACATCTAGTTGATGGGCTATAAAGTATTACACAGCAGGCAACAGCATACAATTAAGTTCATTGGTTGTTTTCCCCTAAATTCAAATCCCCTTGAGGTATACATCGGACTTCCCCATCTTCCCTCATTACCCACCAAGTATATCCAGGTCCCTGAGCAAAAGTAGTCCCATGAGTGGGTTTGCCTTTACCTGAAGCAGGAATAAACCAGACTGCCTTCCCCAGAAAATTCTTCATATGCACCACGGGAACTTTGTCCCCATCTACAATATGTAAAAGTTCTGACTGGGCTGGGCTAGCCCTGTTGGCAGATCCTCTGGTGTTGACCAACCAGGTGGCCTTTCGTATGTATCCCAATGCTTGAAAGTTCCTCTCAGTGTAGTTTTTAACAGCCCATTGTACTGTTCGATTTTCCCAGAGGCTGGTGCATGGTAGGGGATGTGATATACCCACTCAATGCCATGCTCTTTGGCCCAAATATCTATAAGGTTATTCCGGAAATGAGTCCCATTGTCTGACTCAATTCTCTCTGGGGTGCCGTGTCGCCACAAAATCTGTTTCTCAAGACCCAGGATGGTGTTCCGGGCAGTGGCATGGGGCACAGCATATGTTTCCAGCCACCCGGTGGTTACTTCCACCATGGTAAGCACATGGCGCTTGCCTTGGCGGGATGTCGGCAGTGTGATATAGTCAGTCTGCTAGGCCTCCCCATATTTATACTTCAACCATCGTCCTCCATACCAAAGAGGCTTTAACCGCTTGGCTTGTTTAATTGCAGCACATGTTTCACACTCATGAATAACCTGGGCAATAGTGTCCATTGTTAAGTCCACCCCACGATCACGAGCCCGTCTATATGTTGCATCTCTGCCCTTATGGCCTGAAGTGTCGTGGGCCCACCAGGCAAAAATAATTCACCTTTATGTTGCCAATCTAAGTCCATCTGAGCCACTTCAATCTTAGCCGCTTTATCCACTTGTTGGTTGTTCTGGTGTTCCTCAGTGGCCCGACTCTGGGGTACATGGGCATCCACATGACATACCTTCATCACCAGGTTCTGCACCCGGGCAGCAATATCCTGCCACAGTGCAGCAGCCCAGATGGGTTTACCTCTGCGTTGCCAGTTGCTCTGCTTCCATTGCTTCAACCACCCCCACAGGGCATTTGCCACCATCCATGAGTCAGTATAGAGATAAAGTACAGGTCACTTTTCTCGTTCAGCAATGTCCAGGGCCAGCTGGATGGCTTTCACCTCGGCAAACTGACTCGATTCACCCCCTCCTTCAGCAGTTTCTGCAACTTGTAGTCCAGGACTCCATACAGCTGCCTTCCATCTCCGATGCTTTCCCACAATACAGCAAGACCCATCAGTAAACAAGGCATACCGCTTTTCACTTTCTGACAGTTTATTATATGGTGGTGCCTCTTCAGCACACATCACCTCCTCCTCTGGTGACATTCTGAAATCTTTGCCCTTTGGCCAGTCCATGATGACTTCTAGAATGCCTGGACGACTGAGATTTCCTATTTGAGCTTCTTGTGTAATTAGTGCAGCCCATTTACTCCATGTAGCATCAGTTGCATGATGTGTATAGGAGACCCTGCCTTTGAACATCCAGCCCAGCACGGGCAACCGGGGTGCCAGGAGGAGCTGTGCTTCAGTGCCAATCACTTCTGAAGCAGCTCGAACCCCTTCATAGGCTGCCAGTATCTCTCTTTCAGTTGGGCTATAGCTGGCCTCAGATCCTTTGTATCCCTGACTCCAAAAGCCCAGGGGTCAACCTCGAGTCTCCCCTGGAGCTTTCTGCCAGAGGCTCCAGGTAGGACCATTCTGCCCAGCTGCAGGGTACAGTACATTTTTTACATCTGGCCCGGTCCGGACTGGTCCAAGGGCTACTGCATGAACTATCTCACGTTTAGTTTGCTGAAAGGCTTGTTGTTGCTCAGGGCACCATTTAAAATCATTCTTCTTCCGGGTCACATGATAGAGAGGGTTTACAATAGAACTGTAATTTTGGATGTGCATTCTCCAGAACCCCACTGCACCCAAGAAAGCTTGTGTTTCTTTCTTATTAGTTGGTGGAGACATTGCTGTTATCTTGTTGATCACATCTGTGGGGATCTGGCAATGTTCACCTTGCCATTTTATTCCCAAAACTTGAATCTCCTGTGCAGGTCCCTTGACCTTACTCCATTTTATGGCAAAACCGGCTTTCAGCAGGATTTGGATTATTTTCCTCCCTTTCTCAGAAACTTCTTCCGATGTATCACCCCACACCATAATGTCATCAATATATTGCAGGTGTTCTGGAGCTTGCCCCTGTTTCAGTGCATTCTGGATCAGTCCATGGCAAATGGTAGGGCTGTGTTTCCACCCCTGGGGCAGTCGTTTCCAAGTGAACTGGACACATCTCCAAGTAAATGCGAACTGTGGCCTGCACTCTGCTGCCAAAGGAATTGAGAAAAATGCATTCGCAATATCAATCGTGGCATACCCCTTGGCTGCCTTTGACTCTAGTTCATAATGAAGTTCTAGCATGTCCGGTACGGCAGCACTCAATGGTGGTGTGACTTCATTCAGGCCACGATAGTCTACTGTTAAGTCTCCATTCTCCACTAGACTTTCGCACTGGCCATATGGGGCTATTAAAGGGCGAGTGGGTCCTGCTGATCGCTCCCTGACTCTCCAGTCGACAGATCAGCTGATGGATGGGAATCAGGGAGTCTCGGTGCAATATTGCCGCCGGTGCACTGTTGTGGTCACAACTGGCACTTGTTGTTCTTCGACCTTCATCAACCCCACAACAGAAGGATCCTCTGAGAGACCAGGCAAAGTGGACAGCTGCTCAATTTCCTCAGTCTCCAAAGCAGCAATACCAAAAGCCCATTGGTACCCTTTTGGGTCTTTCTTTGAAGTACCCTCTCCTGAGGTAGTCTACGCCGAGGATGCATGGAGCCTCTGGACCAGTCACAATAGGGTGCTTTTGCCATTCCCTCCCAGTCAGGCTGATTTCAGCCTCCAGCACAGTCAACTCTTGGGATCCTCCTGTCACTCCAGAAATAGAAATGGGTTCAACCCCTTGATAGCTTGATGGCTGGTACACTGTGGTACACAGTACACCGATATCTACTAGAGCCTTATACTTCTGTGGGACTGATGTGCCAGGCCATCTGATCCATACAGTCCAGTAAATCCGATTGTTCCCTACCTCCACCTGGCTGGAGGCAGGGTCCCTCTAATGGTCATCACAGTGTTGGACACTTAAGTCATGGTAAAAGGGGTTATTCTTCGTTATCACAGGAGCTGGAGTAAAATCAGCTCTTCCACTCCATCTGGGAAACTGCTCACCAGAGACTGAAGCCGTAGCTCTCATGGGACGATCTGTCTTGGCCCTTGCTCCTCTCTTCAGTTCACTCACCTGTTCCTCCAAAGCTGAAGTAGGTTTTCCATCCCACTTTGTCATGTCTTCTCCGTGATCCAGCAGGTAAAACCATAGGGTAGCCCGTGGTGTATACCTCCTGTATCTCCTCTCTCGAACAATAGGACGCCTTTTGTTAATAGCTGAGACGTGTGTTGGTACACGTGAGGAGCTGGATAAATCAGATAGATCGTCCCTCAATTGTTTGAGGTCCTGGGACAGTTTTTTCACAGCTGAGATGATGGAAGGGGTGAGATTGTCTTCGAAATCTCGGAGTTTATGAACCATTTCATCCACTGTTAGTGGTACTATGTCATTCCAGGTTACTGTTGCCAATGAATGGGCATATGATGACGGTGCATTCCGTGTCAGTTTTCGCCACATGGGTCGTGTACATTCAACTTCATCTGGATCTATAGGTGTATCCCCGTTATTCGGCTTGATGTGATAGATCATCTCTACGATGGCCGATTCCCTCAGAGACTGGATGCCTTTGTCTATAGTAGTCCACTTGGCCGAACGACTCCTAACATCGTCCTTGTATGGAAACCTTTCTTTCACAGCTGCTAAGAGCCGCCTCCAAAGACTGAGGGACTTTTTCTCTCTTGCAATTGCTTTGTCAATTCCCCCTTCTCTAGCAAGTGATCCCAGCTGCTTGGCTTCTGTACCTTCTAGTTTGTGGCCATCAGCCCCATTGTCCCAGCATCAGAATAACCAGGTGATGATGTGCTCCCCTGGTTGACGGGGAAAATCTTTTTCGCATATTCCGCAGCTCGGTTGAGGTCCGAGGTCGAGAAGTTACCTCTTCTTCTTCTTCTTCGTCATGTGATAATGACTCCTGATCAGATTCTAGACCGGGTGGTGAATTCATTGTTTTTTCATCTCACTTCACCCTTCTTGCCTCTTTTTTGCTTGTTCTCTTGCGTACAGGGGCAACCGATATTGGTATGAATTGGTCCTCTGGTTTGGCTGCAGTGATTATCACTGTGGTTTGAGTAGCAACTGTACTTGTTGCTGGGGGTGGTGCAGCTGCTGTGATTGGAGCTGGGGTAACCACGCTGTCTGTTGCAGTTGAAGTCTGAGCAGCTGCTGTACTTGCCACTGGGGTAGCTGCGCTGTTCATTGCAGCCAAGGTTTGAGTAGCGACTGTACTTGTCGCTGGGGGCGGTGAAGCTGCTGCACCTGGAGCTGGAGTAGCTGCACTGACTGTTGCTTTGCCCTCAGATCCGCTGACATTCTTTTCCTTTTGAAGGTGCTGGATAGTGTTGAACAAGGCCCTGTAAGCATAGGCCAAGCCCCAGCACGTTGCATGATTTGTCCGTCTCAGGTATGGCCAGAATGACCACACACCTCATTTAAGAGTTTTATTAATTCTTCTGGATTTTGCAATTGTTCGGTAGTGAAATTTCAAAGTACTGGAGGGACACACTGACCTAGATACTTGCCCATACTATCCCGCACACCCTGCCACTCGTGGCTGTCCAGCCTCAGGGAAAATCTCTTGGTCCTCCTACATCGTTGTTTGACCCCAGACAAGACCCAAACCTGAATCTGCTTAACTCTTGAAATCAGTCGTGGGCAAAACACACTCTGTATGCATGCTAGCATGGTGATTCCCATCACGATCAGCAAACAAGTCTCAACAGCATTAAAAGGCCATTCAAAAAATTGAAAACTCTCAAATGTAAATGGTCTGGGGGGACGACTAGGAGGGTAAAAGGATGTCTCCTTCACAGGTTGAGCACCCGAGAAGGAGAAAAAAGATGTGTAATTGCTAAGCACTTCTATTATATACCTCCCATAAAGGTGGTGACCACACTGGGAACATAAGCCAGATCAGTTTCATGATCAATGATTCTATTGTATTACAAGTCATTACCATAAAGTACAATGAGACAAAAACCTTAGCTCAAGCCCCACACTTGAAAAACACTAATACAGCAAATACTGGATGGAAGTACGATACGATATACTGAAACTGTGAGATCAAGAGGAACAACCTTGAGAGCCAATAAATCAGCATTGTGATGAGTGACTATTAATCCGGTCAGATCTGTCGTTATCTCAACCCCTCGTGCCCCACGTTGGGCACCAAAAAGAACTGTCGTGGTTTAAACCCAGTCAGGCAACTTGTTCACTCACTCCCAGTGAGTCGTGCTGGGCTGACAGAAACCGAGCCCGATCCCCCGCCCCGGAGGAACGGGGAGGAGGATCGAAAGAGTGCAACTCCTACGGGTTGAGACAAGAACAGTCCAGCAACCAATGTACAACACAAATCACCACCGCTACTACCAACTACAACAATGATAAGAGAAAATAACAAGGAAGGAGAATACAATACCACCAGCCAAGAAACGAGTCCCACCCAGAAGCCCGTGTCCTTCTGGGTAACTCCCAGTTACCCCCCACTCCGGGCATGACGTGCTGTGGCATGGAATAGCTCCCTGGCTAGCCCGGGTCAGGCGCCCCATCTCTGCTTCCTCCCGGCTTCCCCTCCTCCCTGGCAGAGCATGAGCCTCACAAAGTCCTTGGTCAGGGTAAACATCACTTAGCAACAACCAAAAACATTGGGCTCACCAACACTGTTCCCAGGCTGGAAATCAAAACACAGCACTGCACCAGCTACCACGAAGGAGAAACATAACTGCTACTGCTGAACCCAGGACACTCCCCTTCCCCGCTCACGGAGGGATGGGGAGGAGGATTGAAAGTGCAACTCCCACGTGTTGAGACAAGAACAGTCCAGCAACCAATGTACAACACAAATCACCACCGCTACCACCACCACCAACGATAAGAGAAAATAACAAGGGAAGAGAATACAATACCACTCGCCGAGAAACGAGTCCAACCCAGAAGCCTGTTTCCTTCTGGGAAATTCCAAATTCCCCCCCCCCCACCCCTTCCCCTCCACCCCAGGCATGACGTGGTGTGGTATGGAATACCTCTTTGGCTAGCCTGGGTCAGGCATCCCGTCTTTGCTTCCTCCTGGCTTCCCCTCCTCCCTGGCAGAGCATGAGCCTCACAAAGTCCTTGGTCAGGGTAAACATCACTTAGTAACAACCAAAATATTGGTATCATCACCAGCACTGCTCCCAGGCTGGAAGTCAAAACACAGCACTGCACCAGCTACCAAGAAGGAGAAAAATGACTGCTACTGCTGAACCCAGGACAAGTTTAAAGTTAGTTAATTCAATTTATTACATAATCATCCCTTTGTTATAGCAATTTCAGTGTTTGTTTTTAAAGAATTTATTCTATTTGATTTTCGCAACATCCTCTTCAAGACAGGTTCTGTTCAGTTCCTTTTAGCAAAGTCCTGTGTCCAGTGGATTCAGTCTTGCTAACCTTGTTAGAGAAATTATGGTGCTGATAACTGCAACTTTACAGAAATCTCAGGATCAAGCCCATGTAACAAAAGGTATCTCATATTTCCAAAAACACTTTTTTTCCTCATCCTAAAAATATAAGAAAATATTGTTCTGAATCAAAATGTATGAATGAATAATGTATAATTTCTTCTCCTTGATTCTTTTTTTTTTTTGTTCTAAGGTAATGTTTTCTTGATTTCTATCAATATTACTTAAGATTTATAGGCATGATCTAAAAGGTCATTATTGCTTTACAATACACTGTTTGTCTAAAATGTTTTAACCATCTCTCTATAAAACACAATTTTCTTTAAAGGAGATTTCATAAAAATAATGCATTATAAGTTCTGTACATGTATAATTGGACTGCCTTTGGGACTGACTTTCTAGCTACCTGTGGATATCTTTATGTAATCAAGCAGTAAACCTCATACAGCTACGGCAGAGAAGCATTACAACTCACAACATAGGACTTCAATTTTCAGAACTAACTCTATTTTTTTTTTTTACTTCTATTAATCAAGTAATAATACCAGTGCAGTACTTCTGCAGTATGTGGTATTTTGTGCAAAAAGTTCTCCATAAGTAATTAAACCATGTTTTTCAAGACACAATATTTAGTTCCTAAAAGGATAACACAGGAACAATTTTACAATTTATTTTCATCCACTTTGACCTCTTGTTTATACCTAGTCTGCTTTAGGATTTCTCATCTTAATGTTCAGTGTCATGAGTGAGATGTTAATAATGTTAACAGACCTCAGCTACACATTTCATCAGTGTATAACAACTGTTGCAGAACTTACAGTACATGGTATACAACTACTGAAGAACAATTCAGTATCCCTTTGGTGTTTCCTCCTGCAGGCAAGCATCATCACCCAGAAAAGTGATTAAAGTACTTATCCAATCTAAAAGGTCTTCAATCCCATGCAGAACAATATATTGCTTAGGACACAAAACACAGGGCAAAAGTTATAGCTGGGGGCTGGCAAGGAATCTGTAATTGACTTTTTATAACTTCACTGGAAGAGAAAATTCTGAAGAAGAAGGCAATCTCTCTTTATCTCCTTTTTCCCAATATTTTAGCCTTACCTCTGGAGTTAATGCTTCCTCTACGTCAGCAGTGCCCCTTAAGAAGTTTCCTTTGCAGTCACAGTAAAACCAAACAAAATGCCTTGTCACTCTCAATTCTAGGTTATCTACCAATTTATCTAGTAGCATCATTTTTTATAGATGATCAGGTCACCACGAGATAATTCATTTCAAGGGAGGCACAAAAGATGACCTGGCCACTCTATGTGCCACAGAATATCAGGCAATTAGTGGTGATGAGGAGTCTCACTAGGAACAAGAAACAACCCCACAAATCTTCCCTGCCACCTCCTATTGTGAAGTGGCCCACAGCTGCTGTAAGACAGACTCCTTTGAGTAGGCAGTACAGTTGATGCAGGATATGTTTTTTCACCTGTGCAGACCCTCTTATGTGTGTACATGTGTGTGTGTATATGGCTTATGGGTGTGTATGTGCGCTGTCTATGTGATGCAGGATCCAGAGTTACTCATTCTTACTGAGAATATGACTAACTTTGCTCCTTTGTCATTGCTTCATTCATGGACTCCAGAAGAACTGTGTAGGAAACAGCACTTGCTATGTGAGGCATTTGAAAGGGGAACATATGCTTCTTTTAGGAAATGCTTAATAGCTCCTACAGCTGTGATATACATAGAGATACATGAGATAAAAATGCAGGTGTATGAAAATTATATCAAAACTATGGAAAGAAACTTAAAGTGAACCTGTCTGGCTTGGGGTGGATTAAAATCATAAGCTGAAAGAAATATTTTTCCTTTTCTTTTCAGGAGTTGTAAGGTTCATCTGAGCTCATTTTATTGAAATCTCATCAGAAAACAAACTGCATAAAAACTTTAATTTGGTTTTGCAGGTTCATTTTTTTCTCAGATCTTGGACAATCATCCGCATATTCTGAAGCTCACATAGCCTAAAGTAACACACTAGATTACCTTTTTTATTCTAATGGTTCACTAAGGCTATACTCAAAACCTGGGACCTGTTTCATGGCTCCCATGAGTGATCTGATGTCTTGGACACATGGTGACTATTAGATCCTGCTATTGAAGGTATCACAAGGGTAGGCACCAGGTGGAGGTAGTCTGCAGTAGCAGGCAAGGTGGTTAAGCTGGGAGCAGGACTAAGAGCACAAACTCCCCAGAGTGACGTCCTACCCCCACATATTGACTAGCTTAACTATACTGGGGGGCAGCAATCAAATAAATTCAAGTCTTTTTTCTGTAGCTGTATCCTGTAGGTAGCAGAGGAAGGGTTAGCATAAAATGAATATTGCTGTTTAACTAGATAAATTCAGTCATTTTAATGAACTGGTTTACAGAAACAAACTAAGATATGAGATAAATCCTGTTTGTTCATTATGTTAATTTAAAAAGAGCGCCTCTGGCCTTGTGAAAACAAAGCCGATTAAAGAAACTGTAGTAAATCAACTTGGAGTTGTGAAGTACAAATTGTACAGAGCACACAATGGGCATTAAGTGAACACTGGAATGTCTTTTTAGAAAAAAGTGAATTGGGCTTGTCTGTGTCTTTTAAACTCTTATACATTAAACACATATGGCATATGGAAATTCAAGAAGTGGGAATTCATTGAACAAACACAAAAAAACCCAATTAAAATAAGCAAAGTAGAAAGCCTTACTCCACAAGAAAAATATTTTAACTAGTTTATTCTCTTCACAAGTATATCTTCTAGCTTGAGTATTATGAACATTATTCCACTTTGGATGGTGTCATGGTTTAAAGCCGAGTGGTAACTCAGCACCACCCAGCTGCTGGCTGAACCCCCACTTATTCTCCACCCCAGGTAGGATGAGGAGGAGAATCAAAAGAATGTAAACCCCACAGATTGAGAAAAAAAATGGTTTAATAACTTAAAAAAATGTAGAGATAATAGAAAAAATACCAACATGAACAATAATGAAGATAATATGAACCAACCGTAATTAGGGATGTTCATTCCCCAGAACTTCATACCACTTAAGAAAGATTGTGTTTCTTTCTTATTAGTTGCCTGACACATTGCTATCATCTTGTTGATTGCATCCGTGGGGATCTGATGACATCCATCTTGCCATTTTATTCCCCCAAAATGGATCTCCTGTGCAGGCCCCTAGATCTTACTCTGGTTTATGGCATAACTGGCCTTCAGCAGCATTTGGATTATTTTCCTACCTTTCTCAAAGACTTCTTCCGCTGTATCGCCCCACACAATAATGTCATCAATGTATTGCAGGTGTTCTGGAGCTTGCCCCTGTTCCAGTGCAGTCCAGATCAGTCCATGGCAGATGGTAGGGCTGTGTGCCCACCCCTGCGGCAGTCGATTCCAAATGTACTGTACGCCCCTCCAAGTAAAAGCAAACTGTGGCCTGCACTCTGCTGCCAAAAGAATTGAGAAAGATGCATTGGCAATATCAGTCGTGGCATACCACTTGGCTGCCTTTGTCTCCAGTTCATACTGGAGTTCTGGTATGGCAGCACTCAATAGTGGTGTGACTTCATTCAGGCCACAATAGTCTACTGTTAGTCTCCATTCTCTGTTAGACTTTTGCACAGTTCATATGGGGCTATCAAAGGGTGAGCAGGTGAGGCTGATTGCTCCTTGGCTCTCCAGTCTACGGATCAGCATATGAATGGCAATCAGGGATTCTCGGTTGGTACAATTTTGCTGCCAGTGCACTGTTGTGGTCACGATTGCACTTGTTCCTTGACCTTTAGCAACCCCACAATCCTCTGACAAATGAGGCAAGGTGGACAGCTGTTTATTGTGAAGACTGAAAAGGCCCTAATACTTGTTGCTGGGGTTTGAGTTGTAGTGCACCAGCTACTAGGAAGAAAAATAAATGTAACAGCTGAAATCAGGATAGATAGGAATGGAGAGAATGTTAACTTACACTCAAATAATCTGATTATGCCAAGATTTCAGGACACTATTTTTTCTTTTCTTGGAGTTTTGTCCATTTTATGACAATCTTGGGAATTTCTGGAAATTTGTTTTATTTAACTTAGCTTGTACATTACTTCTGAAGATGTAGGTTTATTTGTGAAAGAAAATGAAAGAAGACTCTAATGGACCTCTGTTAAGAAATTTCAAATATGTTTGAGAGAAGCGGTGGACACCAGACGTCTTTTATTTTTGACGGTTAATAGAACTAGTTTTCTACAATTGGAATTGCTTCACAATACCCCTGCATTTTGCATTTTACACCAATACATAGTTCTGAAATAACTTATTTTTATTAGTGCATCTGCACTAAAATATACACATACATGTGTGTGTGTTTTGTATTAGTGTTCTAAGATAAAGAACCACTTTATCTACTTTATGACGGACTGTACAGGGTTCAGCAGTAGCAGTCACTTTTTTTTCTCTTTCTTAGTAGCTGGTGAAGTGCTGTGTTTTTGACTTTCAGCCTGGGAACAGTGTTGATAACACCGATGATTTTAGTTGCAGCTCAGTAATGTTTACTCTGACAAAGGACTTTCTGAGTCCCATGCTCTGCCAGGGAGGAGGGGAAGCCAGGAGGAAGCAGAGACAGGACACCTGACTCAGACAAAGAGATATTCCATACCACAACACATCATGCCCGGTATATAAATTGGGAAAAGCTGCCTAGAAGATTAAATCACTGCTCGGTTGGGCTGGGTATCAGTCGGCTGGTGGTGAGGGGTTGTATTCTCTTCCCTTGTTAACAATTTCCCTTTTCATTATTATTATTGGTGGTAGCAGTAGTGGTTTGTGTTATACCTTAGTTACTAAACTGTTCTTATCTCAACCCGTGGGAGTTACATTCTTTCGATTCTCCTCCCCATCCCTCTGGGAGGTGGGGGGGGGGGGGGGGGGGGCTGGAAGGACGGGGCGGGAGGGGAGTGAGCGAGCATCTGCACGGCTGAGTTGCTGACTGGGCTTAGTCCATGACAGTTCTCTTTGGAGCCCAAAGTGAGGCGATACAGCAGAAGTCTTTGAGAAAGGGAGTAAAATAATCCAAAACCTGCTGAAAACCGGTTTTGCCATAAAACGGAGTAAGGTCAAGGGACCTGCACAGGAGATTCAGTTTTGGGAATAAAATAGCAAGATGGACATCGCCAGATCCCCACAGATGTAATCAACAAGATAACAGCAATGTCTCCACCAACTAATAAGAAAGAAACGCAAGCTTTCTTGGGTGCTGTAAGGTTCTGGAGAATGCACATCCAAAATTACAGTTCTATTGTAAGCCCTCTCTATCATGTGACCCGGAAGAAGAATGATTTTAAATGGTGCCCTGAGCAACAACTTGCCTTTCAGCAAATTAAACGTGAGATAGTTCATGCAGTAGCCCTTGGACCAGTTCAGACCAGGCCAGATGTAAAAAATGTGCTCCATACTGCAGCCGGGGAGAACGGTCCTACCTGGAGCCTCTGGCAGAAAGCTCCAGGGGAGACTCGAGGTTGACCCCTGGGCTTTTGGAGTCAGGGATACAAAGGATCTGAGGCCAGCTATAGCCCAACTGAAAGAGAGATACTGGCAGCCTATGAAGGGGTTCAAGATGCTTCAGAAGTGATTGGCACTGAAGCACAGCTCCTCCTGGCACCCCGGTTGCCCGTGCTGGGCTGGATGTTCAAAGGCAGGGTCTCCTCTACACATCATGCAACTGATGCTACATGGAGTAAATGGGCTGCACTAATTACACAAGAAGCTCAAATAGGAAATCTCAGTCGTCCAGGCATTCTAGAAGTCATCATGGACTGGCCAGAGGGCAAAGATTTCAGAATGTCACCAGAGGAGGAGGTGATGTGTGCTGAAGAGGCACCACCATATAATAAACTGTCAGAAAGTGAAAAGCGGTATGCCTTGTTTACTGATGGGTCTTGCTGTATTGTGGGAAAGCATCAGAGATGGAAGGCAGCTGTATGGAGTCCTGGACGACAAGTTGCAGAAACTGCTGAAGGAGGGGGTGAATCGAGTCAGTTTGCCGAGGTGAAAGCCATCCAGCTGGCCCTGGACATTGCTGAACGAGAAAAGTTGCCAGTACTTTATCTCTATACTGACTCATGGATGGTGGTAAATGTCCTGTGGGAGTGGTTGCAACAATGGAAGCAGAGCAACTGGCAACGCAGAGGTAAACACTTCTGGGCTGCTGCACTGTGACAAGACATCTCTGCCCAGGTGCAGAACCTGGTGATGAAGGTATGCCATGTAGATGTTCATGTACCCAAGAGTCAGACCACTGAGGAACACCAGAACAACCAAGAGGTGGATAAAGCTGATAAGATTGAAGTGGTTCAGATGGACTTAGATTGGCAACATAAAGGTGAATTATTTTTGGCCCAGTGGACCCATGCCACTTCCGGCCATCGGGGTAGAGATGCAACATATAGATGGGCTTGAGATCAAGGGTTGGACTTAACAGTGGACACTATTGCCCAGGTTATTCATGTGTGTGAAGCATGCTGCAATTAAACAAGCTAAATGGTTAAAGCCTCTTTGGTATGGAGGATGATGGCCAAAGTACAAATGTGGGGAGGCCTGGCAGATTGATTATATCACACTCCCACCAACCCGCCAAGGCAAGCGCCATGTGCTTATCATGGTGGAAGTAACCACCGGATGGCTAGAAGCATATGCGGATAAAAAAAGAGAAAGACATGATTGATCATGTGGCAGATCAATCTTACTCAAGCTGGGAATGTAGACCCATGTTCTGTAAAACAAATTATGTCTGTAATTGTAGTTATGTCAATATTATCTGTCATGTAGTGACTTTGGTTACCATTCCAGTGTTGGAATAAGTGCATTTACATCTTGATTAAGTTTTAGGATACAGCTTAATGTAAGAAAATAACATTACTTCTTATATACCCATCTGGCTGTGGACCTGAGTAAAGTGGATTTGTCAGCTTTGCCAGAAATATTTGGTTCTGATGACTGTACAGTTTCATCAATCTTCCTGTAGTGCCTTGCAGGGATACAGCAGGTTGTCATCTACCTTTCCGAAATTCTTAAGACTGTCAATTAGATAAATTAAGTTCCCAAAGCAACAATTTCAATGCAACAATTTGCAGAGTACATAATTTCAGTGTGTTATTTCTTCTATTCAGGATTGTCAGAATATATGGATAGATAAAAATCATAAAATTTCACAGTCTTTGATATTTAACCAGAATTTGACAAAATCCAGTGGAAGCAGACACCTGTTCCTGTAATAAGGTCCTAATTCTCAGTACTAAGCTATACCTAAGTTGAAAACAGAGGTATCAACTTAGTAGCACTAATTGACAGCACTATATGTCCACAGCACGTTCCTCCAGTACATGCCAGTAATGGGAACAGTTCTCTGACACAGCCTAGTATCCTGTTTTTCTATATGCTGTTCCCTAACTTTGAGGTTTTATAGGCAGCCTTATCTTAAAAAAAAAAAAAAAAAAGTACAGTTTCATATATCGTTTGTATGTGTCGTGGTTTAGACCCAGTCAGGTAACTTGTTCACTCACCCCCAGTGAGTGGGGCCGAGCTGACAACAATCGAGGTCCGTGTCCCCCCCCCACCAGGGCTCTCCCCTTCCCCGCTCCCGGAGGAACGGGGAGGAGGATCGAAAGAGTGCAACTCCTACGGGTTGAGACAAGAACAGTCCAGCAACCAATGTACAACATAAATCACCACCGCTACTACCAACTACAACAATGATAAGGGAAAATAACAAGGGAAGAGAATACGATAGCACCGGCCAAGAAAACGAGTTCCACCCGGAAGCCCGTGTCCTTCCGGGGAACTCCCAGTTACCCCCCACCCCGGGCATGACGTGCTGTGGTATGGAATACCTCCCTGGCTAGCCCGGGTCAGGAGCCCCATCTCTGCTTCCTCACAGCTTCCCCTCCTCCCTGGCAGAGCATGAGCCTCACAAAGTCCTTGGTCAGGGTAAACATCACTTAGCAACAACTGAAAACATCGGCTTCACCAATACTGTTCTCAGGCTGGAAGTCAAAACACAGCACTGCACCAGCTACCACAAAGGAAAAAACATGACTGCTACTGCTGAACCCAGGACAGTATGACACCTACTACTTATTTTTATACTTCTTAAAATAATTTAAAAATAGTGATGAGGATTCTCTCATGGGAAAAGGAAGATATGTCTTCAGCTTCCTTTTTTTAGACAGCAGGTAAACTAGAAGGAGCTATTCAAAGAGTAATTATTCTAAGTCAGATTTGATAACATTGATGACTCCTGGTAAAACTGTTTCCACATTGTTGTCACTCCAACAATGTTGTTTTGACTTGTGGACATCGGCCAGTTACAAAAATATATAGCTGAAGTTGCCTAAGAACTGATACCAGGTCAAAACATTCAAGCATATTTCTGACATCATGCAAGAAGCAGAAGCTCAATACGTTTTGGTTTGCTGGAAATTGAAGGTTGATTAGATATGTACATAAATCCCAGAAACAGTTTGAAAACATTTTTTTTTTCTGGTTCTTTGACCTTCCTGATATAAACATAATTTGAAAAGGCCAGCAAGTTGTTAAAAAAGAAAGAATCCTCCCAGTACCATGTAAGATAAAAAAGTGTCATACATTTTATCAGCTTTTCCTGTCTAAGAAAGATGTCAGAAATGTCTTAGAGGCCAGTGAGACAGATTTTTTTTTTTTTTTGCTTTAATTTGAGTGCATTTATGATTAATTCCAAATTGGAAGAGACTCTTAAAAAAATAAAAAGACAACATATCATATATAGTGTTTATCAAAAAAATCCAATAGAAGTGCGGGCATTAATGTATAAAGACATATAATTACTTCTGGATCACCTTTGGTTGCCTTGACATGGAGACAAAGGACTTGCAGAGGGGGAGATGTTTTATTTGGAAGTCAGAAAAGGTTTTAATGTTTTTCATTTCTCAAATATCTGAAATAACGGCAATCTGTTATTTTGGGGGAAAAACATGTCTCTTTTTAGACAGTAAGAAGTAAAGCATTTCTTTCAACTACCAATAAAGCTCTCAGTAATTACCATTATTTTGGTACCTTATTTCTTTTCTTTAGGGTTTTTTCTTGGTAGCATAATGACTCTAGAGCAGAAGATGTTTCCTATAGAAAAAAACCAAAACACCAAAAAAGTAGGTGCTCATGAAAAATGGACTAGTATTTCTTTGAATAAGACATTTGATATAATCAAACTCTGCACAACTTTTTTATATTCTAGGATGCGAATATGGCTGATTTTGATAAAAAAAAATATTTCTAGGAATATTATAAAAAAGGGTTTTAAACAGTATGTTATTTGTGACAGATAATTATCATTGTTATTTTTCTGTATTATTCTCCTGAAGATCTGTGAAAAAAATAATGAACAGCAAGTTTAGTATAAATAATTAGTTCCTTGGGGAATTAAAGCAATACAGATTTGCAAATAATTTAGGCAAAGTGAAAAGCAAACCATTTCAACATTGAGATATATAATTTGAATATTTTAAAACAAAAAATTTCCATTTTGGAATGTTGAGATATTTGCTTTTGAATTTTTGAAACAAAGCTTTTAGGTTTACACCTCTTCCTTCATTTCATTATATATAAAAACAACATAAGTTAAAAAAAGTAGTGCTAAAATTTTGAAATACATTTATGTGCATTTATGTGCATTCCAAAGTTTTTTTCTTTTAAAAGAAACATATTAAGATGATTGTAAACAACATTTATTTTTTAATTTAAACCCAGAAATAAAAATAAAAAACAAAACCAACAACCCACCAGTTTTCATTCTTGTTGTGTCCATTTCTCCCCTACTCTTTATCTTTGAATCAGAAAGCTTTGTTCGCTTTGGAGTCCTAATCATGGACAAAATTTTCATGTGTTGCACTGGAGAAACAAAAAAATAGAAGCAATCCAACTGACCACACAGAAAGCAAAAAGTAAAGGGAGCAATTATAATAAAGAAATTAATACATGCTAGCAAAAGGAGAAAAATAACTGTGATGAAACAATGCAGTGTGAATGGAGGAGACAAAGCCCCAAGGATTTGCTGCTCCAGCAAGTTATTAGTTGCACAGCAACAGAAAGTGAAAGAGCAGCCTGAACTCATAGAAAGACTGTTTGGGAAAGGAGCATACAGCAAGGACTGAACAAAAGCAACAACCCAGAAAAAACATTACTGTTTGGCATTTCTTTGGATCTAATTTAGGAAAATATTGAGTGACCACATGAAAAAAATTCTCTCCTGTGTGGAGTTTGCACTCTGCTCCTCATTAGTGGTACAGCATTCAGCTGAGAGCCAGTGACTCTGCTACTGCTATTTGGTTTGTTTTATTCAGGGTCATAGACAAACATGCAGAGATAGAAGATTTGATTTTTTTTGTTGTTTGTTGTGGGTTCTTTTGGGGGTTTGTGAGAGCAGGATTCAGTCTGGTTTTATTTTGGCTGAAGTTTTCAAAGAAACATAAGGAAGGAGGAATCCAGTCTCACTGAGTTTCTCCATACATTCATTGGAAAACTGTATACTTAAAAAAGTCACATATGAAGATTTTGTCAGGGGATTAAATGGAAGTTTAATAAGGTTTGTTACTGATGGATCTAAGTGCATAGGTTGAGCCTGGGTACATCTTTTTACTATTCATTATATATTCAGATAGTTTAGGATTTCACCTTTCCAGGATTTTTTTTAATAAAACAAGTGATCAGGAGGCTGGAACACCTCCCATATGAAGATAGGCTGAGAAAGTTGGGGCTGCTCAGCTTGGAGTAGAGAAGCTGCATGGAGATTTCATAGCAGCCTTCCAGTAACTGAAGGGGGCCTATAAGGATGCTGAAAGAGAGGCTTTTCATCAGAGATTGTAGCAATAAGACAAGGGGTAACAGGCTTAAGCTAAAATAGGGGAAGTTCAGGTTAGATGTAAGGAAGAAGTTCTTTGCTGTGAGGGTCATGAGGCACTGGAATGAGTTGCCCAAAGAACTGGTAAATGCTCTGTGTCTGGCAGTGTTCAGGTTGGACAGAACCTTTGGTGACATGGTCTAGGTGAGATGTCCCTGTCCATGGCACGGGGTTGGAATTAGATGATATTAAGGTCCCTTTGCACTGTAACTGTTCTATGATATATACAAACTAATAGTCCATGCCTCATAGTAAGATTCATCTCTTTCTGCAAAATGTGTTTGATGCCCCTGGGTGCCATTAAATTGAAGGAAACTTACAAAACTCCAGAATGCACCTTCAGCTGCCCTTATTTCAGTGTATTAATTCTGGCCGGTTTAGCAGTTTGCTAAGAGCAGTATGCCAAAAACCCAAGGTCTTGGTCATCCAACTGAAAATAGAAGTATTTTCATCATTACTGTGATCATCCTAGATGCAGGGCTGAAGCTTCTCTCCTGCTACATTCTTTGGAATCTGTGTTTTTGGAGAAGCCAGTGAAACCCAGCTGCTGCTCATTGTGGTTTTGTATTTTCTTTCTGATGCCAGCACAGCAGAGGTAAAGTATCATTTTGCATCACTTTAGTCTGTTTTAGTAGACAGAGATAAGGTTTTATTTTTAAAAGGCAAATCAGGCAGAGCATATCATGGATCCCAGTAAAAATTCACTCTGGGTTCTTGGATTATACTCTGTGTTAATATTTGTACCGACAATGGTAATTGGTTTTTCAACTGTGTTTTGCTAAAGCCAACACAACTATTTTAATCTACATCCATATATGCTATCTCACTACAGGTAAAAGAAATTGAAGGAGGGCCTTGGTCTCTGTTGCCATCACCTGCACATTGTGATGAGTAGTTGAGAGTCTATTTTATAAAGAGAACGATAATAAGCAAATATTCTTTCAGCAATGGAAACAAAAAAGTATAAAAGCTCTCACTATTTCAAATGCTCTTACAAGCATTATTTCTGCTTCTACACCTATCCTAGCACTCCCAATTTCATTACTTCAGTGTGCTTTATAAGTAGGGAAAGTTATTTGTAGGGTTTACTGAAATGCAAATGTATGTGAGTTTTTCAGGTAAGCTCTTCCTTATACTGAAATAATATCCATTATCTGTATTTCTGAAGATAAGGTAAAAGGGAGAAAATAAGGAATAAAAAAAAAAGCAATGACAGAACTGCTTAAGAGGAAAAGAAAAAAGATTAAAGTAGTATTAGAAAGTGGGTAGCAAAAAGCATCAAGAACACATGAAAAATCCTAGTTTAAAAATTATCATCCATGTCAGTAAACAGTATCATTGATGTGAAAACTTTTGAAGATTTCACTGTTTTTTCAACATCCTCAGCATTCTATTTGCTACCCAAAAAGGCTGTGTTTGTCTGTCTTTTGCAGTTCATAAAGCTAACAGTTCTCCCCTCTCCTCTCCTCTCCTCTCCTCTCCTCTCCTCTCCTCTCCTCCCCTCTCCTCTCCTCTCCTCCCTTCTCTCCTTTTCCCCCTTCTGCTCTTCTAACAGATTTAATTTTAAGCAAAACATTTTTAGGTTTGTTTAAAGAATAAATACATCATTTTACATACATAATGGTACTTATTTTCCTTATTCTTCTCCATTAAAGTTGGAGCAAGCCCAGAGGAAGGTCATGAAGATTAGCAGAAGGTTGGCATACCTCTCTTAGGAAGACAAACTGAGAGGGTTGAGTTTCTTCAGCCTGGAGAACAGAAGGGTCCAGGGATACTTTAGAGCAGTTTCTGTTTCCTAATGAAATCTGGAGAGGGACTTTTTACAAGTCATGTAGCGATTGGACAAGGGGAATGGCTTTAAACTGGAAGTGGGGAGATTAAGATTAACTAAATTTATTATTTGGTGGTATGAAACATTATTAAATTAGTACCTGCTTTAAAATATATGCACTGAGAGATATGAGTTCTCATATGGCACCATTTTAGATCCAGATTCTGCACTATAAGGGAAAAAATTGTGAAATGAGGGTTTAGATAGCCAGTGTACAGAAATAATATTTTCAGAAAACTATTTAAACCTCTGTTCCTGAGGCTTAAAATGTCTGTTAATAAATTTTTAATTAATATTAAAAAGCTTCTGCTTAAGCTGTTTAGTTAGACAAGCTCCTAGGCTTCACACATATGGCAGGCAATATGTTTCCCAGTCTTGTTTTCAGACATGAAAGAAATTGGCCTGTCTGCAAGTAATACCTATTTGTGATGAAGCTTGATGAGAAGTGGTGATCTGTGTACACGCACACACACAAAACAAAAGCTGTTAAAACTGCACAGACATCCAGACCTCTTGCTAGTCTTTCATTTTTTGACTTGCTATGTTGCCTATGAGAACCTGCAAAATGCCAAAACCTCCTAAGTCAATCTGATCACAGCATGAAGCATTTTGCTTTGCTGACATTGCAAGATATTACTGCAATATAGCGAGATGAACGACCTTGAACTAGAACAGCTTAGGAGATACCTGAGCAGCTACAACAAAAAGTGGAAACAGCTCAACTTCATATTCATGGAAATACTTTGAATTCACTGTGTCTGCTGGATGTTGATGGTTCATTTACATATGGTCATTATGACCATACTCTCATATCAGTGAGTTCCTGCAAAATTCAAATGGATCTTAAATATACTGCAGAGTTCTTTATCAATTAAAAAAAAAAAATTCTTAAGATAACATTTGATTAGGTATTCAAACAATATTTTGTCTGCAATATATTGTTACATACAATACAATATATTTCTGCAAATATATACCTTACATTTTAAGTGATACACCTGAAGACAAAAGTACAAACTCAGTATATATGAAATTTTTTCATTTGTCTAATTATATGTTAGGAAAATAATGTACATACCTGCTTGATTTGCTGATTAACTACTGTCAAAATTGTAAGGAAAATATGCACTGGAATTTTTTTAAAAAAAGCAAAGCAAAATAATATAAATAATCTTCCATTTCCTTTTAATTTTAAAAGACATACACAAAACCAAAGTTTTCTGAAACATACTTACCTGCTAACATCAACAACGGTACTTTGATGAAGCAACATAAAACAAACCCCATAAATTATTTGAGTAATTCACAATTTCTTAAGAAATTTGATTATGTTTTCTTGCCTCATTGTTTACACAAATTAAAAAATAGGAAAATGAATGATATAAGGCATTCTCCTTTAAAACCACCATTGAAGATCACGAGATAGCTGAATGAACTGTAATCAAGTTGAAATAGATAATATTTTTCAAACAACTTTTCCCATTCTCTGAGAGAATCATCCTGCAAGAGACACTAATTGCTGAGAACCTCAGAGTGCAGTATATGGAAAGACCAACAAAAGGGTGGCTATTTCTGACAATTAGTTTGATGTACTTACAAATTAAAGGTCTGTTAAACTGGTGCATGGCTAGTGTTACGCTGAAAATATTCACGGTACTTCTGTTCTTTGTCTTTCTTTAACATGGCTTAGGTTAAGAGATGTTTTTGCCTTTTGAGAACTAAATGAAAAGTAAACAATTTATAAATATTAAAAAAAATATACGGTGAAGGAGTACAGATTTTTGAGGTATTTGAGGTGTCATTTGCAAATTATTTGGTTTAGAAGTAGACTGAATAACTGCATGAGCACTACCAACAACCTACACTTGACTGCTCTATTGCAACTGGTTTTAGTAATGATGAACGTACAGAGATTTGTCTCATAAGCAAGTACAATATGAAAGATGAAAAACTCTAGAACACACAGAAGGCTCTATTATTACAGGTCTTGAATAAGATACTGATATGTGCTGCTGACGCCTAGCACAGGCAAGCAGTGGTCCTTGAGATAAAATACAAATCTGTGTTGAATAATAACAGCACTAGCCAGTTCCACTGTTTCTAATTGTATTGATCCCCATTACTATTTTACAGTCTACATTAAATCAGTGTTACTGGTTTCACAGTTCAACTATAAAGGAGATCATTCTTGTTATCATTCCTGTTATCATTCTTGTTATCATTCTTTCAAGATTTAATTCTGAATTAAAGCTCCTCTGTATTGTGTCTTTTAAAACTTCTTAAAATTGTTTAAATTTCATTTAGAGAAATAATTCACCTAATTTAATTCATATGATTTAGTTTAACATACCTATTTATACAAATGATGAAACAGCCAAGAGCCTTTCACCACTCCTTCCAATATACTGGGTGAGTGTTTTCACCAGTACAGAAGATCCCAAGTAAATATTCATTGCAAAAATATTCTCAGAAAACTGACAAGCAGGACAGCTATATACTTTAGATTGCATTATGTGCAGTTCTGGTATCTTCAGCATAAGAAGGACATGGAGCTGCTGGAGCAAGTCCAGAGGAGGGCCACAAGGATGATAAGGGAGCTAGAGCAACTCCTGCATGAAGACAGGCTGAGAAAGTTGGGGCTGTTCAGCCTGGAAAAGAGAAGTCTGTGTGGAGACCTCCATCCTTCCAGCATCTGATAGGGGCCTACAAGGATACTGGAGAGGTACACTTCATTAGGAACTGTAGTGATAGGACAAGGGCTAATGGGTTCAAACTCAAACAGGGGAAGTTCAGGTTAGATGTAAGGAAGAAGTTCCTTACTGTGAGGTTGGCGAGGTACTGGAATGGGTTTCCCAAAGAAGGGGTAAATCCTCCCTCTCCGGCAGTGGTCAAGGCCAGGTTGTACACAGCCTTGTATGACATGGTTTAGTATACGGTGTCCGTGTCCATGGCAGGGGTTGGAACTAGATGATCTTAAGGTCCTTCCAAGCCTAAATATTCTATGATTCCGTAATTCTGTGTTACAAATTGATCAGTTGTGGATAACTGCATATCCGTTCCACTTTCACTGAAAGCTTTGACTTATTAAAATAATTGTGTGATAATATGAATTTGAAAGATAATAAAGGAGGAGTGTGCAGCCAATCACAGCTGCTGTCATTGTGTATATGTAACCAATCAGAGATGTAATTAGAAAAACAGAAAATGAGGAATGTTTTTTAAAAGACTAAATTGCAGTGTGTTGTTCTTTTCTTCTTTTTTTCTTCCTTTTTTTTCTTTTACTTCACTGAAGCTTATCAGCTTATCAGCTTCTAATCAGGTAGATTCAACTCTTTACTCTTTTTCACGATGTTTTCATAAAATCTCTTTCAAATGTAATTTGAGGCGCTGCATGACAATTATAGCTCTTATTCATTCTAATTATTATCACCTGGACAAGAAGTTCCTTTGGGCACTCTGGAGCAATGTTTTCATGGAATATTTAAAGTAACTTTTGCAGATCAGCTAATAGAAAAAAAACTGTGGGTAACTCTCACAGAGGAAAACAGAAACATTTGTGGTACAAACTGGCAAATGAAATTAGATGTAGGTGTTAATGGAAAGTGATGACAGGTGATATTCCAAGTGCTACAAGAACATAATAAGAATGTGAAAAAAAACCCTGAAGTACAAGTGCTCAAAGTTTTAATTTGGTGCACTTGACAAGATGGTAGAGGAAATTATCTGGTCCAGTCAGAAAAATAGGAAAGGTATGTGATTTTGACAACTGTTAATGAAAGAGGTGTACCATTAAAACAAAAGAATCTGGTGTGGGTTCTTCTGGGCTGGTTGGTGAGCTTCAATAAATTTTGCTCAGTGTAAACTGCAATCAGTTTTTTAACATATAATTTTAGAATCTGCATCAATTCCATTATCATACATAAAATGTCACAAACTAAATTGGGGACATTTAAAACTGGTTTTATGCATTACAGTTTATGCATTTGGTATCATACGACTCACACAGTTATTTCAGAACATATGTTCCTTTATTACAAATCAGCACTCTTCCATCTCAAAGGCTCAAATGCAAATCATCTCTATACCACCAGGATCATTTTATATACAAAATAAGCATAGTTTAAATATTTGTGTAATTTAAATTTGCATATTTGAAAGAATACACAAAAGATTATACAGATATTAATTTATGTTTAGTTGGGTTTTTTTTGGTGTTCTGTAAGTTTGTCTTCCTCTGGCTGTCATATGTCAGGGACTTACATTCTCTGAAGTCAGTGGACCTGATCCTAAGCTAATGGTGTAATTCTCATTTAACCAGTGGGATCTGGTTAAAGTCAAATGGGAGCATAATGCAAATATCTGACAGCAGAATGTGAGCTTCAATTATCATAAGAATGTTATGTTTTAGCTCATGTAGTGATCCCTCTCCCCCCACTCCCTGTGGTGTGTTTTAGTGCTCTTAGAAGAATTATGTCACCTTCTTCTAATTCAGGAGCAGTTCCCTTTCAGGAGTAAAATTTTTAGCAACTGTTCAGATTGTACCCTGAAAAAGAGACATTAACTGCAGATTGACATAGCTCTTGATCTCAGGCAGGAGTGTTAAGAGAAGCAGTAAACTGGATTAAAAAAAAATCAAAAAACAGAACTGGAGCAGCAAAAGTTGGAGAGAGGTCATTGAAATTACTGACCAGCTGGCCACCTCCAGCCATTTGTGGCTTTTTGTTCACATCCAACCACCCACTCATTGCACTCTTCTTTGCTGACAAGGATAAGCAGGAAGGAAACAGGCCAGGAAAGTAGCTTCTGGGTTCTGGGAAAAGGGAGATTTGGTTTCCCACTGGCAATTACCAGGAGATAATACCTGTTTTGCAGAAGGCAGTTCCTGTGTGAGGACTCAGTTCCTGTGTGAGGACTCATGCATATGACTGGACAACTAAAAGATATTTGACTAGTGTAAGCTCCAGTTTTCACTCCCATTAATGTCAGGAGAGAAGGTGTCTACTGCTTCAAAGAAGCATCTGGGGATTTTCTTCTTTTCTGTGGAGGAGTAGAATCCTGGGTCAGAGCTACTCTAATTTTTCTCTCACATACTTCCTGTACAGTTGAGAGCTTGCTGGAGGCACAACTGTTGTTAGGTGATGAGGACATTTCAGCTTTGGGTGGCTTCTGACAGGATGTGTAATATCTTGTCCTGTATAGATAAGCTGAGCTTAAGTGTTCCCACTAAAGGATGGTATGCTTTTCTCTCTGTTTTTTTCTTACACAGTTTGAAACAAGTCTCACATATGACGCAGGCATTTCCAGGTTTTGAAGGGATTCATTTACATCTAACATTAGTAAGAGATGATGGTACTGAAGTTAGTTGGCCACTTAGTGGCTGGATGTTGTGCTGAATATGGCCCCAAACTGGTAAACGGACCCCTGTATAAATTTTTAGTCTCTGCCAGACATCTGTGAATGTGCTGAAGAAGTCCTCAGGGTACAAATGTTGGCATTAGTCCACTTAAAATGACTTTTTAAATGAAAGCAGCACATGCGAAAAAGAAGAAGTTATTCTTTCCTTGTAATTGGTACTGGGCTCAGGGCCGGAATGCTTGCAGTGCACAAAGTGATTGAAAAGCTGTTTGTCTTCAAGGGGAGATAACTACAGTCCACAATGTAATATTATTAAAAAGTTATGAAACACATTTTAGTCTTAACCATAAGAATAATCTATTCAGTTTGTAATAGGACTTCCTGCAAAGTTGCTTACTTGTATGCCTCCAGTTTGTCTGCAGTATCCCCCACATGGCCTTGTATGTACCATAAGTGTATAGTATTTTCTTTCCTTGCCTGTTATTTTAGGATCATTGAAAATACAGTAAAACCAAGTTGACAGTAGTGGTCACTTCATTTAGTGCAAGATTTAAAAAAATAGTTACCTGAAGGAAAGGAGCAAGTAGTTTGAGCAAAAGCAAAGACTATGAAGTATGCATGCATCATTTAAAAAGTGTATTGTTGAGTTATGAAGAAAGGAAGTATGAGTCATACACATATTTACATGTTGTTTACATGCATTTTATTGGAATATTTTGAGTTAAGTTACACAAATTTAGGTGAAATGAATCAGTTGCGGAAAAAAATTAGTCCAACAGAAGCACACTTCGACCAGTAAAAGTTGTGATATTTTATGTGTTCCAGGTAAGGAAGGAATGCTTGTGCAATTGAATCCACTGGAGAAACATGGAGGGAAAGAAGTTTTCCAAAACAAATCCCATTTGATAAAGTTATAAGACTCAACAGGCAGGCCTTTGAGTTCTGGAGGAAAAATGCTCAAATGTAGACAGCAAAGCATGTATGAGTATAGAAGACAGAGGAGCCAAACCAAGAGAGGTTTCACATTCTGGTGGAAGCAGAAAGACATAAGAAGTCATAGAGAATATCCAAATTACTCTAGTTCCTGCATGAGTTGAAAGATCCAGTTTCAAGGCCCTTCATCAACTCAGATTCTTGATTTTCCCACATTCTTCCAGCAAATTGTTTTACTATCTGACCTGTGCAGAACCTTACTATTCTGGAAATTCTGTCAGCAAAATTTTCATCAAAACCAGAATGGATATTCATGGAAAAGTCGTCTGTTTTTTATGCTTCTAAATTCTGCAATACTGAAGATAGTTTCCTGAATCATACATATATCTGTGCAGTGTTAAAGTTTGATAGGCATTCTTGGGTTCAGGTTCTTCTGATTCTAATACAGGTTTTTTAAAGGAGAAAAAAGAGAAAGGTTATTATGTTTATTTGTTTGAAGGAAACATAAAAGTAAAAAAAAAAAGCTCAGAAATTCACATTAATGTATGCTTATATATTCAAATGTTCATATGCTTTCCCCATGGAAATGATGGTCCCACAATAAGGCAGGATCTCATTTAAAGGGTCCTGAATCCAGGATATAAATCAAGGGAACAGATCTTGGTAAGAAGAAAGAAGTTTACAAAGAGCTTTCAATCTCAGTTCTGCTAAGAAGGCAAATGCTGATATAGCATGCAGAAAGTAGGCATGTCAAACACCACTGCCCACAGATCTCACCTGAAAAGGATATAAAGAATCAGATATTAATTACCTAAATAAGTTTTTAATTTATTCTGTTTTTTTTTAGTTTTGTGGTGTTTAGTTTACTTTTGTTTGTTTGTTTGTTTCCTACAAGTTTGTTGTTGAGAAATGGCAGTAAATGGAGCAACTTTATTTTATTTTTTTTTATTAGTATTATTTTTTTCAGGGCCCACCTAAATGCAGAGAAAAATATAAACCACACTATATTCAGAGCAATCATACTCAGTTTTGTTAAAGTAGCTTTTATGATTACTAGAGAGCATGGGATCTTTGGCAGCAAGGAGGATAAAACCTGCACAAAAAAACAACAGGGAAAAACCATTTATATTGGTATGATT